>NC_141002.1:78955293-79471072 GCF_052327205.1 Somniosus microcephalus
ATACAGAAATCATCGTCCGGGAAACAGAACCGACAGAGTGGGTCAACGCGTTAGTAGTGGTTGAGAAACCACGTACAGGCAAGCTCAGAGTCTGTCTCGACCCCAGAGATTTGAGCAAGGCTATCAAACGCCCTCACTACCCTCTGCCAACGCTAGATGACATCACACCCAAGCTAGTGGGAGCACGTTACTTCAGTGTAATGGACGCAAGATCAGGATACTGGACTATCAAGCTCACGGAAGAGTCATCTAAGCTAACAAGGTTCAACACACCATTTGGACGTTACCGATTTCTGCGTTTACCATTTGGTCTTATCTCAGCTCAGGATGAATTCCAGCGGAAGATCGACGAAACCTATGAAGGCCTCGACGGGGTAGTCGCAATCATAGATGACATCCTCTTCTATGGCAGGAATAGAGAGGAACATGACAGGAACCTCCGTGCGATGCTACAAAGATCATGGGAGAAAGGTATCCGGCTCAACCCCGAGAAAAGCATAATCGGATCCACCGAGATCAGTTATTTTGGGCATCGCCTCTCAACTGATGGCATTAAGCCAGATCCAGAGAAAATCTCCGCCATCAAGAAGATGGAGCTGCCGAAGAACCGCGCAGAGCTAGCGACAGTACTAGGCATGGTTAACTACATAGCTAAGTTTGCCCCGAGCCTCTCCAAAATCAACGCACCCATGTGTCAGTTGCTCAAACAATCCAATGAGTTCCTGTGGGACAAACAACATGACACAGCATTTCAGAAAATGAAAGACCTAATCACCAGAGAACCAGGATCAGTTCTTGCCTACCTCGACCCCAACAAAGAGCTCAGACTACAAGTGGACGCGTCAAAGTACAGACTAGGCGCAGTATTACTGCAAGAAGGAAAGCCCATCGGCTACACTTCCAGATCTCTCACAGACAGTGAAATCAACTATGCTCAAATCAAGAAAGAGCTATATGCAATCCTGTTTGGATGTAAGCGTTTCCACCAGAACGTCTATGGCCGACAAGTCATTGTGGAATCCGACCACAAGCCCCTCGAGTCAATCATGAGGAAACCACTAGCCGCAGCCCCACCAAGGCTACAGAGAATGATCCTTCAGCTACAGAAGTACAGCTTCACAATCATTCACCGTCCAGGCAAAGATATTCCTGTCGCAGACACGCTCTCCAGAAAGTCTCTTAGCTACCAGGACAGCAGCCTCAGTGAAGGCATGGATGTGCAGGTGCACATGGTGTACAACAGCTTACCTGTGAGTGGCTCAAAACTGAAGGAGATCCGAGCAGGAACAGAGAAAGATGCACAACTCACACTGCTGAGCAAAGTCATACATGAAGGATGGCCTGAGGAAAGAAGGAAATGCCCTCAGAGTATATCTGAATTCTGGAACCACAGAGACGAACTGTCACAAATCAACGGAATTGTCTTCAAAGGGGACAAATTCATCATTCCTACCAGTCTCAGAGAAAAGATGTTGACAAAAATTCATGCTGGACATATGGGCATGGAAAAATGCAAACAAAGAGCACGTGACATTATGCTTTGGCCCGGAATGTGCAAACACATTGAGGACATTGTCGGAAAATGTTTCATTTGTCTAGAATGCCGTCCATCAAATGTCAAAGAGCCCATGATACCTCACCGTTTCCCAGACAGGCCCTGGCAGGTCGTGGCAATGGATCTGTTCACATGGAACAACGAGGATTACATAGTGACTGTTGATTACTACAGCAGGTTTTTTGAACTGGACAAGCTTCACAGCACCACATCTGCAGCTGTGATCCACAAGCTAAAGGCAGCCTTTGCCAGGCATGGCATTGTAGAGACTTTAGTCTCAGACAATGGCCCCCAATACAAATCAGAAGAGTTCGAGTCGTTTGCCAAGGCATGTGATTTTACACATGTCACATCAAGCCCATATTACCCTCAAAGTAATGGCCTTGCTGAAAAAACTGTCCAGATTGCAAAAACACTCATGGACAAAGCCAAAGTGGACAAAAGAGACCCCTACATCAGTCTCCTTGAGTACCGCAACACTCCGGTTGACAACTTCAAGTCACCAGCACAGCTGTTGCTGAGCCGTAGACTTCACTCAATCCTTCCAAGCACCAACCAGCAGCTGCAGCCAGAGGTCGTCAGCTGCAAGCAAGTGCATGCAAAACGTGTACAGAGACAGCAACACCAAAAGAGATACTATGACAGATCAGCTAGACTACTGCCGCCGCTGCACAATGGAGAATCCATCAGAATCCAGGAGCATGACTACTGGAAGCCAGCAGTCGTCATGCAGCCAGCTGACACTGAGCGATCGTATCACGTCCGTACCCCAGAAGGACAGGTGTACCGCCGCAATCGCAGGCACCTCCTGAACACTAAGGAACAACACCGTCATTCCGATGAGAGGATCAGTTCAACAGAGTGTGATGAACAGAGCAATACACAAAACACATCGTACTTACCTGAACCTAAACCTGAACCTGAATTGTTGACCGAGTCAGGAGCATGCTCAATTTCATACCACACAAGGTCGGGATGAGAGGTCAAGCCTAGAGTTATCCTTGACTTGTGAACTGTCAAAGGGTGTAGGCGGATCGCTGCCCTAAAAAAAAACTGTACATCGTTATTGAAACGTTGAGATGTTTTCAGTGCTAATTAAATGCTGAGTTTACTTATATGTTTATGCTGCCGAGAACATTATGTAGAAGAAAGGTTTAAAAGTAATGCATAACATTTTTCTTTTAAAAGAAAGGGGATGTAACATTTGCATATTGAATTATCATTGGCCTGCAGGCATCTGTAAGGAATACCTATTATATTCACATGTGATCACATGCTGAGTTGTCATTGGCCTGCAGGCATCTGTAAGTACTGCTATTGTTTTTGAAAGACCCAGGCTAGGGGTCCTGACTCCATCTTGTCCCCACTGTGCTGTATGATTGAGATCACAGAGCTGATGCTTCATAAAAGAGTTTAAAGTGTAATACTCCGTTGTCCTGCAAGTTATTATATTTGTACAAAGTGTGCAAAACAAGACAAGGCTGGTTGTTGGGCAAGGAACCTGGGAAAATTAAATTCAAACATGACCTGGAGCTCAAACTCCATGGCGTTCGGGGAAACCTGACCACAACTCCACCCACCGCCCCAATAAATACCGGGGCATTAAAAAAGTTAAAATAATACATTTTTACTTTTTCTTTCTGTCTCTTTTTACTCTCTCTTAGTCCAATTTTTATTTCCCTCTCTTTATTTTGCTTTCTGTACCATTTGACATGGAGTTAAATATTCTAAGTGACACTTCCTGGTTCGGACTCTGCGCTGCTCATTAATGATTCTCCAATCGGATTGGTGAAGGAGATACACAGTTGCTTACCCTGTGCACACAGATCCCAGATGCCCTGTAGAGGGCGCTGCGCTTTTTCAGTAGTTGGTTGACCAGGAACTTCCAGTGCAAAAGTCCATAAAAAGTACAAGTATAAAAAGCGGCTGGCTGTTGACCGCAAAATCCGGCCCAATAAGGTTCCCTGCAGCATCGGCGAGTGCACGTAGGCAAAGCCCGAGACAGCAACGGATATGCTGCGCTGCCATTACCGAGCAGAAACCCATTGGAAACGGGTCCCATCCCACAGTTCGCCTACACAATTGCCAGTGTGCTCCTGCTAAGCCCCAAACTCACCAGAAACGGCAAGTAAATCCGGGCCTACGATAGATAGCAATTACACATGTTAGTGGTATGTGTGAAAAAGGAGATAAGTCCTTGCAGCAACTAAGCCCTTTACTGCTGATGTTTCACTTGTAATTTGCTTCTGTTAACAATTGTAAATTATGTGCAAACTGCTTGAGTTAAGTATTCATAGTGGGTAGAAAATAGATAAAAATCGACTTAGTATGGACCTATTAATAATATCTATATTGACATGGGCTTGGTATAACAGAAAGGCCCCTCTTTCGATAGCTGGTTACTTGGATTGGTGGAAAAGTTTAGAGTGCTTGGTTTGGGCTGAACATGCCCAAATGTGTCGAATCTGGAGCCAGAGGCAATAATATCCTCACTTATGTCATTTACTACAATAATAGTAAAGTTTTACTTTCAAAATATAATAGCTGCCATAGCATGGGATCCAATGTTGCAACTCAGTTGAGGCATTCAGCTAACATCATAAGATGTGAAAATGAAACTCAAATGGTTTTCAATGTCATCTGAACCCTAAAACCAAGTAATATCCCTTTAGCATAATCAATTAGTATTATTTGAATACACAAGACACTATCCCAGAAGATACACCAGGATCATGCCCACAAGTACCTTCCAGCGCTGACCCCTTTTAATTAAAAAAAACCTCATTCATGAGACAGACTTTCATACAAAACTTTTGATCAACGAGCAATATATTGATATGTGTATCGACACGGCGGCGGACTGCTCTATCATGAGTAAGGACACATATAAGAGTAAGTTTAATCAAGTACCACTTACAAAGAGTAGCGTAGAGTTAAAAACCTACTCCGGAGAAATCCTAGAGACATGTGGACAAATGGAATGTACAGTTCAACACAATGGCCAGTCAGTAAAGCTGCCTATTATTATAGCGAGCTACAACAACAGGCCACCTCTCATGGGCAAAGACTGGTTGAGAAAGTTAAAACTAGATTGGAAAAACATCTTCAGTGTAGATGCTTCAAAGAAGTGACTCGACACAAGGCTGAACAAGTACGAAAGCATGTTCACAGACAGTTATAAGGGCATCGCTGGGTATGACGCGCATTTTCGCATCAAGTCCAACGCGAAGCCTGTCTATTGTAAGGCAAGGCTGGTCCCCTATGCGTTGAAAAGTCAGGTGGAGGAAGAGCTGGCGTAGCTCAGAGAGAACGGTGTGCTAGTATAAACTGACAAAATTGAATGCGCTATCCTGATTGTGATAGTGCCCAAAGCAGACAAAACTACGCTTGTGCGGTGACTACAAAGTTAGTATCAACCAAGCAGTTGACGATGAGCAGTACCTGTCACCTACATCACAAGATTTGTATGCAGCACTCTCTGGGTCAAAGGTTTTCTCCAAGCTTGACCTGTTGCGTGCTTACGCTCAGCTGAATGTTGACAAAGAGAGTCAACAGTATCTCACCATCAACACACACAAGGGACTGCACTCATACACCAAGCTGCCGTAGAGTGTAAAATCTTCCAGGCTGCGATGGATAAGATTTTGCAAGGAATTCCAAATTTGCTTATGTAATCAAGATGATGTGCTGATCGCAACAAGCAGCGAGGAAGAAAATCTAAAAGTGTCAGATATAGTGCCTCAAAGGTTGAATGCCCACAACGTCAAATTGAAAAGGAGCAAATGCGCTTTTGTGCAGCCCGAGGTTGTGTATCTCGGTCTGAAAGTTGATGCAAATGGCTTGCAACCAGTGAAGGAAAAGGTTGGTGCTGTCATCGATGCTCCAAAACCACAGACCGTGTCTGAGTGAAGATCTTTCCTTGGAATGGTCCAGTACTATGCAGATTTCTTAACTGAGTTAGTGACCATGTTAGTTCCATTGCACGAGCTCCTCAAGAAGGATGTCCAGTGAAAATGGACGAAAGCGCAACAGGAAGTTTACAACGCTTGTAAGAGACGTCTCTCTAGCAATGCTCTACTTGTGCACTACGACACAGAGTGTGAGCTTAAGTTAGTGTGTGATGCTTCCAGCTACGGTGTGGGAGCTGTCATAAGCCACATAATGGTTGATGGCCAAGAGAAATCAATCGTGTTCACAACGTGAACCCTCACAAAGAGCGAAAAAAACTACATGCAAATTGAAAAGGAAGCACTCGCCATAGTGTTTGGAATCAAGAAACTGGAACTGGACATGCCCCAGCAGAACCTTGATGAAGAGGAGATTGAGAACACGGTTGAGTCTTGTTCAACTGAATTTGGCCTCAAGAGTTGAACAGAAACTGCTGAGTCAGAAATGTTATTATGCCACCAATCAGAAAGAACGCAGTTTCAAACAAAGCGAGTGTGTTCGTGTTCTCAGTCCCCCTGGCAAGTCAAGTTCACACAAATGGGATGTAGGAACCATAGTAGAGGTTGGTGGAACCAAGAGATATTTGGTTGAAATTGGTGACAAAACCCGAAGTATTCATGTACATCAAATGATCTCTGTTAGAGATGAACCAAGACATGATCGTGCACCACTTGATCATGAACTCATACTTGAGTTTGACTCAATTCAGACTTCAGTAACTGAAGTACCAGGTTCAAACAAATCTGAGATAGAAACAGGATCATCTTTGCGTTCGGGACCAAAACAAAGCAGCCGTAAAATTGGTTCAACACCAAAACCTTCTGTAAGGAGATCAGGAAGGCTCCGCAAACCTGTTATTAAACTGGATTTGTAGTTCATTTAAAATAAAAAAAAGCCAGGAGTTTTTGTTATGTGGTACCTGTAATGCTGGGAAAGGTGGGACCATAGTTCCGTTGTATTTGAGAGGGGATTACATTTTTTAAAGGGGGAAAGCAGTGTACTCTTTTGATGGGTACATAAACACATAGGGGGAAAAATTCAGTTGTTTGTGCCACCCGTTAGCGCCTTAAGAGGGCGCTAAGTGGGGCGCAAAGCAACTATCGCCCGGGCGCGGCGATATCTGCGCCTCTCGCGAAATTGACCGGACATTTTGCGGCGGCGCTAAACAATACCGCCACGATCTCCTGCGCCGGCAGATCGTGATGTCAGTCAAGTGCGCAACGCCCCGTTAGCGCCCCAGACTGGATATTGAGTGGCGCCCCCTGCCTTACTGCCTGCCGCTAGCAACGACAGGTTGAGGGGAGCGTTATGCTGTCAGAAAGGGACTAGGGGAGCGCTATTTAAAGGCAACCACTTCCTGCCTTTTTTTGTCTGCGACATTTTTGCACCACGCATTCTGAGAGAGAGAGAGAGAGACTTCTGGAGAGATTCAACGCTGTGTGAAGGAGTTTTGGGTACTGAGCAGCACTTTGCAGGTTGGTTTTGATTTTCCCTTCCTTGTATCGATTTAGAAGAGATTATGGGGTCTGCACTCTGAGCTCTTCCCCTGGTTCTCTCCATTGTTCTTTCCAGCAGATTTGATATACAGGTCTCTCCAGGCTGAGTTTCAGGCTGAGATTCAAGGCTGCAATGAGCAGGATGTGGATGGAGAGCAAGATCAACCCTCCCCTTTAAGATAAAAACAGAAAATGCAGGAGAAACTCAGCAGGTCAAGCAGCATCTGTGAAGAGAGAAACAGATTTAACATTTCAGGTCGATGACCATTCGTCAGAACTCCCCTTTAAGAATTGGACGGTGCCAGTGTGTCTGTGTTCCATTGCTGACTGAAATCACATGAGCTTCACCAGCGCTGTGAGGTAGCGCCTCACTCCTCGGCCATAGCGCCTTAAGAGAGGTGTGTAGCACCTGAATTAGCGCTCCAACCACCTCCAGGGGCGATAAAAGGCAAGTTTGCCGTCGGAGGCGATAATTAGCACCAGGCACTAAACTTTGCGCACCGCTAATAATAGCGCCCCAAATGGGGCGATACCGAATTTTTCCCCCATAGACTGTAACTAATAAAACATTAACAAATTAAATTAAAATTGTGTTGGCCAGGGTGATGATGCACTCCAGTCCCCGCGGCACCCATCGGTCGTGGAAGGCCTCGAGCGCGCTGGCGGACACTGTGTGCTCCATCTCCAGGGCCACCCGGGCGTGAACATGGCTGCGAAAGAGAGGCAGTCAGTTGGGCCGAGCGGCCCCCTCAACTGCCCACTGCCTGGACGAGTTAATGGCAACTTTGGCCAGGCCCAGGAGCAGTCCTACGAGGAGGTCCTCCGATCTGCCCGCTTCCCTCTGCACCGGATGACCAAAGATCAGGAGCGTGGGACTGAAGTGCAGCCAAAAATTGAGAAGCAGCCCCTTCAAATAGTGGAAGAGGAGCTGCAACCTCTCACATTCTATATTTATGTGGAACACGGACTCCTCCAGGCCGCAGAAAAGGCAGGCGGCCTGGGAGCCCGTGAACCGACTTAAAATCATATTGCACAGGAATGCTCCGTGCAACACCCTCCAGGCCAAGTCCCCAATAGGAAAAGGGAGGACTCCCGCATAGAGAGCTCTCCATTGGTGACCCCCGCCGGACGGCAAGATGGTACGCCAAGGCATGTCCGGATGGCAGACGAAGATGGCAAAGTGGAGAGTGTGCTGGAGCAGCCCGTACAGGAAACCCCTCCATGCAGAATGAAAAGGCACGGAGGACAGTTTCCCGAGATGGCTCAAGTTGTGAGGCGCCGGTTCCAGGGAAACCAGTGTAATGTATGATCACATGGTTTGTCACATGGTTTGATATGAGCATGCTCAGTTCGCTCTGGCCTAATAAAGCAAGCACATGGACTAGCAGCTCATCGTGTCTCTGTCCTTCATTTGTTCCACCCACTTATATTACAACAGAGTTTCCTGGCTGCTAAATCTTCCCCCATGCCCGCACTCTTCCTGCCTCACAGTCATTTTTGGGGTCTTAGTATCTTGCATGCATTGTACCACTGTGTGTCTGCTGACTGCCACCTTGCATATACATGTATGGATTTGGTGCCTTCATTATGGCGACCTGTTCAAGTTAATGATTTTGCCTATTGATTTTTGGTTCTCACAGACACAAAGGACTGCAGAGAATACACTTTAAATTCTTCAATGTTGATCTTTTGGAAGAGAAGCCTGGTAATGGCACTAGTACGCATAACAGTAATAATCAACAACCAGGCCCGAAAAGTGACCCTGTTTAAATGCTTAAGTGGAGAAAAAATGAATGTTGACAGAATTATTTTTCAACTTTCACCTCCTGCCCCCAGAAAGAAGTCATTTGCAAGCTCTAAAAGGACTGAAATGAATGTATTTCGTTACACTTAATATTGATGTTATAAAGTTTGTCTAGCCAAAAGCAGAGTTGGTAATCTAATGTAACACATTGTCAACTGACCCTGGTAACTGGGTCCTTGGCTAGCAGTACTTCTCCCTCTCTCATACTGTTCTTATAATAACCATAACAATGGAGAGAAGAATTCCCGCTAATATTTCTACAAAAGGTTGGATTGTTCCACACTCATGCAGAAGAAGATAATCCTGAAATCCTCTGAGAATTGCACTGAATACCATGTTGTTGTTTTGTTCCCAATTATTGTGTTTGTCAACATGAATAATGCCAGACTCCAGAAAGGAACAGCTGACTAAGAACATGCCAGAATTATTAGGTTAAATAATCCAGTTCTGGCATTAAAGCTGCATAACTATCACCTAATTCCTTCAGGATCAACCTTCTGGGCTCTTCCGGAGTTGGTACTAATGAAACATTCCGGCTGAGCTCTTTGCGCCTGTTTGGCTGAACACTTGGAAAGAGTTTATTTGCAGTCATTGCACAAGGAACGATCCCTCCACCCAAACAGGTAGGCCCGAGCCGAGGCCTGATCTAAATTGAGGCAGCTTGCCCACGTCGAGACATCCAATTTGAGCCACCTGCCTCGCCGGCAGTAATCCTCGGGTCAGTGCTGGTTGGGAGGAGAAGGAGAACGGGAATGGGGTGATCACAGGCCATCAGCAGCCCCTCAGGAATGCTGCGGAGCTGGGGGGGGGCGCGGGGGTGCGGGGAGTAGTCCTTGTATTAAACAAAAGCTTGTGTTGACAACTGTAGGGTTGCATTCACGGCAGGAAAACCCGAGCTGAGCAGTCCCGGCTCCTGCTCCTCTCGGGGCAGACGAATTTCAGGAAGGGGGTCCCAAAACAGGTATTATTAGGCCCCTCATTAACACAGGCAAGAGGTCTACTTTTCTTTCTGGTGGGGTGATTGAACAAATTGACTGTAAAACATTAAATTAAACTTAACAAATTAAATTAGTATTTTGTTGGCCGGGGTGATGATGCACTCCAGCCCCCGCGGCGCCCACCGGTCGCGGAAGGCCTCAAGCATGCCGGTGGACACCGCGTGCTCCATCTCCAGGGCCACCCGGGCGCGAACATGGCCACGGAAGAGAGGCAGGCAATCGGGCCGAATGACCCCCTCGACCCATTAATGGCCACTTTGGCCAGGCCCAGGAGCAGTCCCACAAGGAGGTCCTCCGATCTGCCCGCTCCCCTCCGCACTGGGTGACCAAAGATCAGGAGTGTGGGACTGAAGTGCAGCCAAAAATTGAGGAGCAGCCCCTTCAGATAGTGAAGGAGGGGCTGCAACCTCTCACATTCAGTGTATCTATGGAAAACGGACTCCTCTAGGCCGCAGAAAAGGCAGGCGGCCTGGGAGTCCGTGAACCTGCTTAAAATCTTATTGCACGGGACTGCTCCGTGCAACACCCTCCAGGCCAAGTCCCCAATAGAAAAAGGGAGGCAAGAGGTCTAACACTTGTTTCAGGTGGCCACCAGTATGGGGTCGGACATATTTCGGGCATCTCTGGATTATATAACAAGTACACCAGTTCTGGGTTATAACCAGTACACTAGTTCAATATCAAAACTGTTCTGCTCAATGGCTCCAACATTTCCCTACAGCTCACTCTTGCCCTGCATAAACTTTTACCTGTGACTGATTGCAGTCACCATCTGGAATGTAAATGATGTGTTTGCCAATGTAGAAATGTAATTTTTAAAATTAGAATTGCTAAATCAGATGATTAAACAATTCTTGACAAATGATGGTGAGCCGAAATAAAATATCAGTACAGAAAATCTTTTTGAATTTCCATTAGCTGGCCATGTCATTATATCGTGCGTGCCAAAAAGAGTTAAAAAAAATGTAATTTAACTAGATAGAAGCTGAGAAAGCAGTTTGGTTTTAAGTAATGCTGCGATTTTAATTAATAGACAACTGATACTTTTATAGATCATTTCCATTATCTATTTCACAAAGAATAATTTCAAAACTGCAATATTCTTTTCTGTGATGAGATACTTGTCAGTTTCAAAGCAATTTCCTAAATTCTTAAATCAACCCAACAGTGATTTTGCTGCCGATTGGTGTACATGGGGTGATTTAAAAGCAGAAAATAGATTAATGCGATAACATTTAAATAAAGTTCAAAGAAAAAATTGTGATGTAATAATCATAGAAGTTCCAACAGAGATGATACACTTTATTTTTTTATGGATGCCATATAAAGCAATTTAATGCTTGTGAAAAATGTTATTATAGAGGTAACATGCAGAATCAAAGCTGTGCTGCCTCGTACAATAATTCTGGCAGATTCATGTTTAAAATTAAATTAAAATATTAATTAAAAGTCTCATCCAATAATGCGACTAGTTTTAGAGGCAATTGGAATTTTCTTAATCGAGTTTGCTTTCCTCAAACACACACAATATTTACATATTGGTTTGAATCTTTAACTCACACCCAAATATGGCATGAGGTGGGCAGGGTGTTTGTGTTGCTCGCCCAATGGCGGCGGCGTGAGGCACAAACCCTATTCCAGTGCGTGCCTCGTTTAAATTTGATGAGGAGACCTGTCGGTGTGAATCGCGCCGGTCCACTAGAGAGGGGTGGAGGGATTTTGGACAGGCCCGATGTCAATTCCTGGTGGCCTGCAGCTCTTAAAGGGGAGGTACAGTGCTCATTGTGGTGCTGAGGTGAATCCGGTTTCAGTGTACTGGAAGGCAGAAAATGTCCACTGGGAGAGTGTTGAGATTCTCTGACAGTGCCCTGGAGACTTTAGTGGAGGACGTAAGTAGGAGGAGGAATGTTTTATTTCCAGCTGATGGGAGAAAGGTGCCCTGCCACACTACCATGGAAGCATGTTCCGAGGTAGCTTCGAGTGTCAATGCCCGCAGTTTAGCTCCCTCAGAAGTGCCAAAAGAAGTTTAATGACCTGACTCAGATTGCTAAGGTAAGACACCCATTCACAGTCTTGTTGTCTCTTTTGTCTGCACAGCCATGTATCACCTACAGGGTACGGTAGCATAGTGGTTATGTTACTAGACTAATAATCCAGAGGCCCAGAGTAATAATCCGGAAACATCCGGAGTTCAAATCCCACCACGGCAGCTCGGGGATTTAAATCAGTTAATTAAAAATAAAAATCTGGAATTGAAAAGCTAATATCAGTAATGGTGATCATGATCATTGTTGTAAAAACCCATCTGGTTCACTAATGTCCTTGTGGAGGGAAATCTGCCGTCCTTACCCGGTCTGGCCTATATCTGACTCCAGACCCACAGCAATGTGGTTGACTCTGAAATAGCCAAACAAGTCACTCAGTTGTACCAAACCGCTGCAACAAAGTCAGCACTGTGGGAGCAATTCTCGAGGGCAATTAGGGATGGGCAATAAATACCGGCCTCGCCAGCGACGCCCACATCCTGTAAACAAATAAATGAAAAAAAGGGACCTCCCGTGCTTCACATTACTCTCCTCAAAGGCAAGGTAAGAAAAAACTTCTTCACGCAACGATCTGGAATGCACTGCCTGAAAGGGTGGTGGAGGCAGATTCAATCATGGCTTTCAAAAGTGAGTTGGATAAGTATCTGAAGGAAAGAAATTTACGGGGAAAAGGCGGGAGAGTGGGACTCGCTGAAGTGCTCGATGAATGGCCGAATGGCCTTCTTCCGTGCTGTAACCATTCTATGATTCTAATATACCTCTAGATGCTAACCATTTTTGCTGTATCCTCTTTTCAGGTCCTGATGATATCTCAGGTCCATTGGGGTAAAGGAGGAGGAGGGCACTGCAACTGAAGGTGCACCATCACTCACTCTTGTACTCGCAAGCACCAGCTCAGTATTTGGCCTTTAGACAGTGACTTAGCGGGCTCAGTACTAGGTAATGCACCGAGCACCAGTCTGCTGAAGAAGGGCAGGAGGAGAGGAAGTGGGTGGTGCTATACCTGCAAACTGGCAGGAAGCCTTTGCCACACACATCCAGTACCATGTGGCATGAGACACCAATAGGGAGCTCGCATCCTAGCCCTGCTGTAGAGGATACAGGTGATGACTTCCAGGGCACAGCTTTCAAAAGACAAGTATTAGCTGCGTACCAAGAATTGTCAGGTGCAGTGAAACTGCCTGATGGGGGACCATGCAACATGTTGGGGAATGTGGAGGAGTCTACTTGTGTGCGGCACTCACGTATGCCATGGAATTACTTCAATCTACCATGGAGTGCATGAAAATGCTTTATGGTGTTTTGCGAATGTTATCTTTTATTTTTTTACTAAATAATAATTTTCATATTGGGCACAGGCAGAAAACTGGTTCTGGATCAGCCAGTGTTATACATTGAAGTCACTGGGAAGGAAAATTGCCGGGGGGGGGATATAATGGGCAGCCATTAATATTTGTAAAAAGTATAATAACTTAGCTAAATACTGCACTTATCTCTCCGAAAAGCTGCTAAAAACCATAGGATCTTGCTTTGGAAATTGAATCAAAGCACCACTGTGAGCTTAGAGGACCTTCTCAAGACCAGTGACAAAAAAAGTACTGAGTTATTGTGCAGATCCTGGGCCTTTATACAGGGCAGGAGCAAGGGGTGGTCCAGTGACATCACAGTGAAACAATCCTGTGATTGGCCAAAACAAATCAAGATTGGACATGTTCTTGTGAAATGTGAGGGGTGTCTGAATGCTGAAGAATGGATGTTCATGGAGTGTTGGTGCATTTGAGTGTCTTGATTACATAGAATGTACAGCACTGAAACAGGCCAATCGGCCCAACTGGTCCATGCCGGTGTATATGCTCCACATGAGCCTCCTCCCACCCTTCTTCATCTCACCGTATCAGCATAACCTTCTATTCTCCTTAAATGCATCTGTGCTATTCACCTCAACTACTTGTGGTAGCGAGTTCCACACTCAAACTACCCTCTGGGTAAAGACGTTTCTCCTGAATGCCCTATTGGATTTAATAGTGAATATTTTATAATTATGACCCTAGTTTTGGTCTCTCCCACAAGTGGAAACATCTTCTTGCGTCTACCCTATCAAACCCTTTCATAACCTTAAAGACCTCCATCAGACCCCCCCTCAGCCTTCTCTTTTCTAGAGAAAAGAGCCCCAGCCTGTTCAATCGTTCCTGATAGGTATAACCTCTCAGTTCTGGTATCATCCTTGTAAAATTGTTTGCACCTTCTCTAGTGCCTATTATCCGATATATATGCACAGTACTCCAAGTGTGGTCTAGCCAAGGTTCTATACAAGTTTAATGAGATCTGAGAATAATTCTAATTGCTTTCAAAGAAATCAAATTGCATAAATTAACTTGAAGCTGCTAACCTGAAGGTCTGGGCCTTGCAAGTTTATTATTTCATTTTGATAATCTCTCCTTGTTCGGGTATATATTTCTATATCAAAAGCTAATAATCTGCAATACAACATCTAATTCTCAAAAAGAAAAAATCTACTGTTTGGCAATAACAGAGGTCTACTAAGGAGTGTTTGCATTTATGTATTGTGCTTAGTGAGATATAACCCCCTGTGGAACTCAAATAGACAGAGATAGACTTAAAGTCAATAGGGGTGTACAAGGAACAGTGCAGGGATGCGATGAAGCATGAAAATGTGTTGTAACTCCAAATTAAAACTCAATTAGTATTAAGGGGTAATGAAGGAATGAAATGAGTTTCATGAAAATTATAGTCCTAGTTCTTACAAAGGCAATCCATTATTCAGCTTGCAGCTTCTCAATAAACTAAGCGAGCAGCATACACTTTGTTACCTATTTAGCTACTTGCAGAGTGTGCATATTAAATAACACCTGAAGCCATGTCCTATTGATTGGCTCTCAACAAGTGAATTTTAGGATTGTTAAGTTTGAAAGGCAGATTATTGGTTAAGGTGGACCCCAACTGCCGTCTTAACTGAGAACTGCCAACTCAACACAGACTGAAGAGTGAAATTGAGATCTTCCTGGTTTGCGTGTCTCAGTACCATACTGGGTGGTTATATTGAATAATAGGGTTACTTTTGAAGATAAGTTGATCAGCAGCTGTCTGCAGGAATAAATTGTGTTCAGGAAGATAATACTTTTCTCCTCAGCCCCACTCCACAAAATCTTGTGGATTGTTAGGTGGCAAAGTGGTGGCCCCGGCTGATTTATTGACTTGGATAGAGAACTGGTTGGCAGACAGAAAGCAAAGAGTTGGAATAAACAGGTCTTTTTCCAAGTGGCAGGCAGTGACTAGTGGGGTACCGCAGGGATCGGTCCTTGGACCCCAGCTATTCACAATATATATTAATGATCTGGATGAGGGAACTAGATGTAATATCTCCAAATTTGCAGACGACACAAAGCTGGGTGGGCATGTGTGCTGTGAGGAGGATGCCGAGAAACTCCAGTTTGATTTGGACAGGTTGGGTGATTGGGCAGAAGCATGGCAGATGCAATATAATGTGGATAAATGCAATGTTATCCACTTTGGTGTCAAAAACAGGAAGGCAGATTATTATCTGAATGGCAATAGATTGGGAGAAGGGGAAGTGCAACGAGAACTGGGCGTCCTTGTGCACCAGTCGCTGAAAGTAAGCATGCAAGTGCAGCAGGCGGTTAAGAAGTCAAATGGTATGTTGGCCTTCGTAGCGAGAGGGTTTGAGTACAGGAACAAGGATGTCTTGCTGCAGTTGTACAGGGCCTTGGTGAGACCACATCTTGAGTATTGTGTGCAGTTTTGGTCGCCTTATCTGAGGAAGGATGTTCTTGCCATGGAAGGAGTGCAGCGAAGATTCACCAGGCTGATACCTGGGATGGCAGGAATGACGTATGAGGAGAGATTGGATCGATTGGGCTTTTACTCGCTGGAGTTTAGAAGAATGAGGGGATCTCATCGAAACTTATAAAATCCTAACAGGACTGGACAGACTAGATGCTGGAAGGATGTTCCCGATGGCCGGGGAGCCCAGAACCAGGGGTCACAGTCTAAGGATAAGGGGTAAGCCATTTAGGACAGAAATGAGGAGGAATTTCTTCACCCAGAGAGTGGTGAACCTGTGGCATTCGCTGCCAATGAAGGCAGTAGAGGCCAATTCATTAAATATATTCAAGAAGGAGTTGGATATATTTCTTAAGGCTAAAGGGTTCAAGGGATATGGGGAGAAGGCAGGAACAGGGTACTGAATTTGGATGATCAGCCATGACCTCATTGAATGGTGGAGCAGGCTCGAGGGGCCAAATGGCCTACTCCTGCTCCTATCTTCTATGTTTCTATTTCTGCACTTGAAATGGAAGAAGGAGCCAAGTGTTCTGTGTGTCAGCCCTCTCTTCGTGATGTGTACACATTTTCCCTGTGCTGGTGGCAGTACTAGTTGTGGATTTGGTGCTTATGGTGACGGTGGTGGTGTTGATGATTGCTGGTAGTACTGGTGTCTACTTTTTATTTGTCAGCTCTGTAGGAATTAAACAAGCGGGGTTGGGGTTATTGTTTCTGGCCAGTCAGAAGCCTCTGAGCTGCTCCAGGGACCCCCGTGCTGTTTCGAAGCGTTCCCCTATTCCTGGTTCTGACCGCCGGACTTATTCGGTAGCGATGTAGACAGAAAAACGTGACTCGTGGTTCGGGTGCAAAACAGACCAGTATTTATTGAAACAAAAGAAAGAAATAACTTAAAAATAATCGATACAACACACCTATGCCTGGTACAGCACTTTTGCTTAACACAGTTCACTTATCGTTTACTGCAGCACTCTTTTGCTTAGTGGCTTTACTTAAATACAGCACCTTTAACTAGTGCAACACACCTTTAATGCAGTACACTTTGCTCACTACAGCACCTCTGCTTAGTGGCTTTTACTTAAAAATAGCACCTTTAACTAGTGCAGCTGCTTAGTGTCCACTGAAGCACCTTTCTGCTTAGTGCAACACTGTTACTCAAATACAGCACTTTGGGGGAAAAATTGGGTGAGTAGTGCCACCTGTTAGCACCTAAAGAGGCAGTTAGTGGCTGTAGCACCATTGGCTGCGCCTCCCGCGATATTCAGCAGGGGCGCTAATGGTGGCATTAGCCTTTCACGCTGCGCCACCACCGATGACGTCATCGGTGCGCGCAGTGCCCCATTCGCGCCCCGATCGTGATATTTGGTAGCGAACGCCGCTGTAGCGCCATTTGCTACCCGCGCCCGGTTCACGGGGCCTTGCTGCGATGGCAGAGGTGCAAGCTAAGGTGGAGGTGCGGGCCGGCCGCTTTTTCGGTGGCCGCCTGCCAGCACCTCCGTCCCCAGCCTCCTGGTCCCCCCCCCCCCACGGCATTGCCGGCTGTTTCCCGAAAGCCCGGCACTTCTCCTTGGTGCCGGGCTCTTTTGCCGGCACTCGCGATCGGGGCTCGCGCTGTTGCAGGCCCCTCCCCCTTAACAGTGGGAGGAAGGCCTGCAGTACTGCAGTGTGCCGTGCCGCAGCGTGTGGCACTGCGGCACGTAGCGCTGCAAAATTCACTTTCAGCGCCCTAAGGGTTTGTGAATGTATTCCCATTCATCGTACTGAGTTTGAATGGAGCTTTCTTAGTTTGAAAAAAAGCATGTTTTTCTATAATTGCTGAGTAAACAGCTTTGAAAGTTAGTGTAAACAAAAGTCATTGTCCTGTGGTCAAACTGAAACCGCAGTCTCAAGTGGTTAATCCTTGGTGTAAACATAGTAGCAGTTTCTGTCAATTGTCTCTGCAGGGAGTGGAACTCCCTGAACTGCCTTTGATCGGCAGTTTAGTCAGCCATCTTTGATCTTCCCTTTTCATATGTCCACAGTCTGTGTCCTGACACGAGGTCGGGCAGCCATCTTTGATTACCCCTTTTTCACAGACACACAAGCTGCCTTTTCAATGTCTGTTGTCTTCTGCCACGAGGTCTGATGGCTATTTTGATCCCTGGATTTTAAAGGTATACTACCCAGGTATTATTTAATAAAAATTCAATCTTCGGAACTGTAGGAAATTTCAAAATTATTGTGAAATCCTTACAGTCCCCCATCGGATACTAAAACTTGCTTGTAGTATCCTGTCCAAAAGTGAGCAATAATTTCTGACACCCCACAAACAACCTTCCCTTAATACTTATCTAAATCTATCTACAATCCCCCAACACCTCCATCTCCCCTGCCCAGAGAGAATCGCAGTACGGTAGGCATCTCTCGACAGAAAACAAGATTAATTAAATAATCAATACACGGAGGGGGCCCGATGCCCCTGCACCACTTATATTCACAATAAGTCAAGCATGGAGGGGGTCCGATGCCCCTGCACCACTTGTAACACAATTTTAACATGATACAACATCTTTAATGGGATTGTCACCCAGCCAACACATCTGCTAAAAATACACATGAAAGACAACGAGCTTCCCCTTTTTTTTTATTACATTGCAATTGCCTGGCACTTTATTGAATGGCACTATTCTTCAGCCATAAATGTATCTTAAGTTTTCACAATGTAAACATAACAATTCATAGGCATAATGCAATTCGTTCCCTTAACTCCAAACAAGCAGTAAAATAATTAACAAGTTTTGTTAAATTCTTAGTCTTAAATTGAATTTCCAGTCTTAATCTTAAATTGAATTTCCAGTAACAGTTTAAATGTTGTGGGCATCCGCCTCCTGCAGACCCCTTCCTTCGCGGGCTGGGAGTGCTCCTTCCTTGAGCACTCATCGACACGCTGGTCTTCTGTGCCTTCCGGAACTTTGAAAAAGACTGAAAAAGAATCTTGCCAGGTCCCTTGGCTCGGGGGGGCGGGGGGGGGGGTGTAATCAGGTCCCGCGACCTCGATTCACAATACAATTCTGGAACAGTACCATACTTAAAACTTATACACTAATAATATCACTACCGAATTGCAATATAAAAATTAAAAATAACACGCTCTACCTTAATCCTTATACACACTACTTGAACAAAGCTATACACAAGCGCCGCCCGTCTCCGGGCGGCCAGCCTAATCCCTGGTTGGGCTGCCACAGGCTGCTCCCTGCGGCGTGGCTGGACTGATTCCAGCTTCTCGTCCCTCGCAGCTTATGGCTGCTGGTTGGGGACCTCTGCCTTTTGGCCTCTCCCTGACTCGGGAGTCCTCCCTACTCCACTGGAAAGTGGGTGACCATACTTTCTTGGGCTGGGGTACCCAAAGAGATCTCCTAGGGAGTGTCGCTGGTGGGGCTACCCCTGCGACCAGACCCTTGGCTCGGGTCACACTCCCTGTTGGCTGGGGACCTCCTCCTTCAGGTCCCTCCCTTCCCAAACCTGGGCTTGGGACAGGCAATCCCTTGCCACTGGCTGCCGGTGGCTGAGAGCCTTCCACTTCAGGTCTAAAGCCTGGTTCAGGCTCCTCCCCGGAGTCCCACAAGAGAGGGGGAATCGCTCGGGCCAAGTGCTGGGGGACTTCTCCTCTCATACACCCAACTGCGCCTGCGTGTGCAGTTTGTGTGTGCATACTCACTGCAGGCATGGGATTTCTAACCTCAGATACGATCCCAGATGCCTGTTTCCCTGCCCCCTGCTAAAACAAACCACATTGTTTGATATAACTGGCTGCCTGCCAGTAATCCTGTTCAGAATCCATTTCTCTTACCAGGGCGGCCTTAAAGGTGGAGTCTGGGGCTTGGACTTGCTTTTGGTCCAGGGCCAAAACTATCCCCTGTGTGCCTCCCTTGTCCTGGATTACTGCAACCAGACCTGCTCTACAGGGGTCCCAGAACTCTCCTTCCCTGTTCCCCTGCTTGAATAACTTACTCTGGTCATGAATGGCTTCTCCCCTAACACAAGCCACAGCACCTGCCTGTGCAGCCTGTGAGCTTGTACCTGCTGTAGGCTGAGGATTTCTAACCACGGGTTCACTCCCATCTGCCTGTTTCCCTGTGGGTCCCATTAAGCTAGATGGGACCTCGTCAAACCAAGCCATGACCTGGGCTTGGATCTGGGGTAGGCTGTTTGTCATGAGACACTGGAACCAGTGAGTCAATTGGACTGGGTCTAGTGCTGCTTGCCCTGGCATTCCCAGGCATGCACTCTGGTAGACTGGCCACAGCCTGTCTGCGAACGCCTGCGGGGACTCCCCTGGGAGCTGCACCGTTCTTTCCACCCGAGCGAACGGGCTACCATCGTTGAGTCCCATGGCGTCCAATACCTCATTCTTGAGACCCTCATAATCCCTCTGCCCCCTTTTGCACTTGCCATATAGGGACTGGAGGAGACCACCTGCCAGGGAAAACAGCACTTGCTCTGCCTCATCGCAGTCATTTACACAAGCTGCTTGCTCTATCTCCCTGAAGTGCAGAGAGGGGTCTCCCTTTTTAGTGAGCTTGGGGATGTGGCTAACCATGTCCCTGAGCTGGTGCGTGCCATACGGCACCAGAAACTGATTCTCGATGGCCCCTGGGTCATCTTCATCAATGGGCGGACTGTACCTCCGTTGTCGGAGGGGGTACACTGGTCCTGGTCCCGGCCTATCTATCAGGGCCTGCTGTGCTTCCTCTACCACCTCATCCTCCACCTCCCATTGCTGCCAGAGCTCCTGAAAGCTCGGAGCCGTGGGTGGCGGTCGTGGAACATCTGATTCCCTGACCGACCTTTCCCTGGATGTTGCCTGTGGAACGGTTTTACTTGGGCTGCCAGTAAAATCCGGCTGACCTGCCAATTGTTGTGTATGTACCTTTAAGGGAATAACTGGTCTTAGACTGCAGTACCGGCAGTGACCACCCCTGTATAAAAGGCCCTAGCAGGCTTCTGTAGTTTCAGTTTCAAGCTGCCTCTTGTTCAGTAAAGTACCTGTTAAACTGTTCTCCTGAACTTTACAGTGGCGACGAGTAAGTTTGAACTCACCTGCAGTGTGGCATCATCTCACGGGGATCTCGCCTGAAAGGAAGGTCCTGGAAGATCGTAGTCTGAGCAACGGGCGTCGACCAAGGGCAACCGCCCAAAGAATCCATCGGTGTTCAGAGAATTGCTGGAGAGACTGTGGTTCCAGCGAATTGTGCTGGTAGCAGGTAGTGCGCTGACCCTTCCGGACTGCGGCGGGCTCAAGCTCGATCGAGCGGCTCTACAAATCGGGCCGCGCAGCATCGCCGGGAAAAGAAAACAAGAGAGAGAGGGTGGAGCATACAGGGCGCGGTCGGTGCTCGAGAACAGGACAGCGGAGAGAAACTAAACAGGGGGAAGGAAAGCGAGATGCTCCGAAGCTGCGGGTCACCGCCATTACCCGTAGAACGCTAGGAGCAGCGTGGCAGTAAGGGGAAGAAGCAAAAGCGCGGGAGGCGCCATTTTATCCCGTTGGGGAAGAAGCAAAAGCGCGGGAGGTGCCATTTTATTCCATTGGGGAAGAAGCAAAAGCGCGGGGGGCGTCATTATAAATCGCCCAAGATGCCGAAAAGTGGCAGTATCACTGCTTTCGACAATGAGGTAGAAGACTGGACCGCGTATGTGGAAAGAATTGAAGTGTACTGCAAGGCAAATGAGGTGGCTGATGGAAAGAGGGCGTCGGTATTAATAAATCTGATGGGTGCGAGTACGTACGGCCTATTGCGGAATTTAATTACCCCAGCTAAACCAATGGAAAAAAGTTTTGAGGAGATTGTTCATATCTTACAGGAACACCTAAGCCCTACACAATTCACAATTCACAATTCAAATCGCTTTATTGGCATGATAAGTTACATCTTATGTTGCCAAAGCATCAAAAAACATTTATGGTTGAGCACATAAACGCAGTTCTATTCATACAGTGTATAAACAGGTATATCCCTGAGTGTATAAATATACATTCGCATTGTTTATATATATTCTTTTCTTAGTTTACTGGTTGTCCCTCTGTTCATGGCAAGCTGTAACATAGTGTGCCGCCAGTGTTACACAGCTTCTCTCCTCTCCCAGTAGGAATGGGAGTTTTTGGTTGTCATTCAGATTTCTGAATTCAGGGCATATTTGTGAGAATTTTTGGTAGAAATTCTCCCTGATGTCCTGATATTTTCCACAGGCTGTGAGGAAGTGCATCTCTGTCTCCACTACTCCCTGACTGCAGTGAGAGCATATCCTGTCTTCTCTTGGCAGCCTGGTCTGCCTGTGTCTGCCTTTTTCGATCGCTAGGCTATGTTCGCTAAGTCTGTACCTTGTCAAGGTTCTTCTCAGTTTGTTATCCTTTACCATGGTCAGGTAATCAGCTATGTTGTATTGTCTGTTTAGGGCCAAGTAGCAATTGAGTTTGCTTTGGGTTTTTGTTGTTTCTGCCCAATATGTCAGATATTTTTCCTTTTGTTTAGCGACGATTGTGTTGGGTCAAATTCTTTGTGTTACCCTGTCACTGTCCTGGGGCTGGTTATTGTTAGTATTGTTAGTAGTTACTTCACTGAGTCCCAGGACTAGTTGACTGAGGGTATTCTTCTTTATGGTCAGCTCTTGGCATTTCAGGGCGTCGTAGTGATAGCATTGGGGTTGCTCATTTGTAGGTGAGTCCAAAATTTGGTGGCTCTTTTTTGGATAGTGATTATTAATGGATATTGGCCTACTTCCGCCCTGCATGCATTGTTTACTGTTTTCCTTTGAGTCCGGAGGATACTTTTACAGAATTCTGCATGTAGGATCTCAATTGGGTGTTTGTCCCATTTTGCGAATTCTTGTTGAGTTAGCGGTCCCCATACCTCACTGCCATAGAGTGCAATTGGTTCAATTACTGATTTGAAAATTTTGAGCCAAATGCTAATTGGGATTTCTATTTGGATTGATTTTTTGATGGCATAGAAAGCCCTTCTTGCTTTCTCTTTCAGTTCATTCACAGCCAGTTTGAAGTTTCCCGTAGAACTGATTTTTAAGCCCAAGTATGTGTAGTTAGTGGTTTGTTCAATTTTGGTTGTTCCTACTGTGAAATTTATTTTGGGTCCCTGATGTTTGGATCTTTGCTGGAACACAAGGACTGGAACACAAGGACTGCTGATAGCAGAAAGATTCAAGTTCCATAAAAGAAATCAGCACAAAGATGAGAGCAATGCTGACTATCTTATGGAACTACGCAAGTTATCGAAGCACTGCCAGTTCGGAGCAGGACTGGCAGACACCTTACGAGATAAGTTTGTCTGCGGGCTCCAGAGTGAAGGAACCCAGAAACGACTACTTTCAAAAAAGGACCTGAAGCTAGAACAGGCTTTCAGCGTGGCAGTATCCTACGAAGCAGCAGCACGGGGAGCTGCGGAAATACAACAGAAACCACAAGAATACAGCACTAATGAAATGGCGTATTGAGCCGAAAAGTGCTATCGCTGCGGCAGAACAACCCATGAGCAGAAGGACTGCTGGTTTAAAGACAAAATATGCAGGCAATGTGGGAAAATGGGACATATAGCAAGAGTCTGCAGGTCGGGAAAGTAGACCAACACGACAAGAACTATTAAGGAACAGTACAGGAAAGTAAAGAAACTGACAGATAGTAGTTCAGAAGATCAGGAGAGTGGTAAGGACTCCGGGAGCAGGCGACTAAGTTGTTTAAAGTTACACAACGTGATCGCAAAAGAAGATCACCGAACCATTTGGGTCACCCTCATGATAGCAGGGTCCCCAGTGAAGATGGAATTGGACACAGGATCAGCCCTAACTGTCATGAATTGACGAGACTATGAGCGGCTATTCTCACACATACCCTTAAAGGACACGTCCATTGTATTGAAGACATACATGGGGCAAAAGGTCTACCCCAGAGGAAAAATAAGGGTGCCAGTTGAATATAACGGAAAGGAAACACAGAAACTATACATGTATATACTACGAGATGGAGGACCACCATTATTGGGACGTGAATGGATCCGAAGACTACAATTGGATTGGCATTCCATTCTTGCACTAACTGTGACTGACAAAAAAGATGATGACGTCGCACTTGGACATCTGTCACAAATTCTATCTGACGCGGAAGAGGTGTTCCAACAAGGACTTGGGACTCTAAAAGGAGTAAAGGCAACCATAAAGATTGAGGATAACACAAACCCAAAATTTTTCAAGGCCAGACCGGTGCCATACGCGATACGCCCAGCTGTGGAAGCTGAACTGGAGAGTCTGGAGCGTTCGGGGGTGCTGTCTAAGGTGGACTAGAGCGAGTGGGCCACACCCATCGTTCCTGTAATAAAGAAAGCATTGAGCAGCACGCCTGGGGAGCCAAGGAAGGTTCGCATCTGTGGGAACTTCAAGGTGACTGTGAACGCAGTTCTGCACACAGTACAGTATCCGCTTCCACGGATAGAAGATATTTTCACCTCACTATCTGGAGGGAAACGTTTTACCAAGATTGACCTGGCTCAAGCATATCTACAAATGGAGGTGGAAGAAGCATCTAGGAAATACCTCATGATAAACACTCACAAAGGCCTTTACCAGTACAATCGACTGGTATTTGGGGTAGCATCGGCCCCGGCTATGTGGCAGAGGGCAATGGAACAAGTCCTGCAAGGGATCCCGGGGACCCAGTGTTATTTGGACGACATCCTGGTTACGGGCGAAAATGACAATGAACACCTTGCCAACCTGGAACAGGTGCTCACGAGATTGCAGGAATATGGGCTACGAGCCAACCATCCCAAATGCGAGTTCTTCAGGAGACAAATCTCGTATTGTGGCCACATGATTGATGAGGAAGGGTTGCATAAGTCGCCGGACAAGATTGAGGCTGTAGTCAAGGCTTCAGCACCAGAAAATGTGTCGCAACTGAGGTCGTTCCTCGGGTTGGTGAACTACTACCATAAGTTCTTGCCGAATTTATCTACAATTCTGCACCCACTGAACGCCCTCCTTCAAACTGGTGTAACATGGAAATGGAGTGATGAGTGTAAGCATGCCTTTCAGGAATGTAAATGCCAAATCACTTCAAAAGAAGTATTGGCCCACTACAACACAACACTACCGATTCGGTTGGCATGTGATGCGTCACCTTACGGCATTGGAGCGGTGCTGTCACACAAATTCCGTGACGGTTCAGAGAGGCCAATAGCCTTTGCATCGCGCTCGCTAACCTCAGCCGAGCGTAACTACGCCCATATTGACAGGGAGGCCCTCAGTCTGGTATGGGGGGTGAAGAAGTTCAATCACTATCTGCACGGGCAGAAATTCACCCTACTGACTGATCATCAACCCCTGGTCTCAATTTTTAACCCAAAGAAGGGCGTTCCGGTGATGATGGCGCAACGGCTGCAAAGATGGTCACTTTTTCTAGGGGCACATCAGTATGACATAGAGTACAAAGGTACGAAACAACATGGAAACGTTGATGGGCTGTCGCGCCTACCGTTGCCTACGGCGGAAGAAGCACCTCCAGTGGACCCTGTGGAGATATTCCATGCGACCATAGTCGAATGTTTGCCTGTTACAAACGCAAGTATTGAGAAGGAAACCCAAATGACCCAACACTCTCTCGGGTCTATGATTTGACGGTGAAGGGATGGCCAGCATATGGCGACTCACTGTTGCCAGCATTCTCGCCAAGGAGAGAACAGCTGTCAGTGTGCCGGGGAACCTTGTTGTGTGGATCCCGAGTGGCCAGAGGTCATTAAAATGTCCTCCACCACCACGGAGAAAACTATTGCAGTCCTAAGGACCATCTTCGTCAGGAATGGGTTGCCAGAACAGATCTGTTCCGACAATGGCCCACAGTTTGTTGATGAGGATTTCTGGAGGTTCCTGAAGAATAATGGCGTGAAACATTACACATCTGCCCCATATCATCCAGCCACAAATGGATTGGCTGAGAGGTTTGTTCAGACCTTTAAAAAGGCCATAAAGGCAATGTATAATGACGACATACCACTGCAACACAAGGTGGATAACTTCCTGTTTGCTTACCGGAATGCGACACATGCAGTAACCAACCAAACTCCAGCCGTACTGTTTTTCAACCGGAGACTAAGATGTCGCTTAGATTTGCTCAAACCAAACATAAGACGAGACGTTGAGGATAAGCAGTTCCAGCACATAAATGAGAAGCCAACCAGAAGCTTCAAGATAGGGCAACCAGTCTTGGCCCGCGACTACCGAACAGAAAAATGGCAGCCAGGCACGATATGCACACAGCAGGGACCACTAATGTACACAGTGGACATTGGAGAGAGCATCGTGAGACGCCATGCTGACCAGATTCTAGAGTCACAGGAACAAGCCAAACCTGTACCACAAGCATGTGCACCTGGTAATGAGCCCGAAGTACAGATTGCGTCTACCTCAGAAGCAGGGGTATTGGAAGCTGACGAACCAACCAATGACAATGAGCCAGAATTGACTCCACCGCCAGAACAGGATACGCGAGAAAGGCGCTATCCAGTCCGGATCAGGAAGCCTCCTCAAAGACTGAACTTATCAATAACTATTTCAGTTGATGTATATATTACTGAGAAAATTGTAATTGTAATTGTAATTAGTTATTATTTAGTTGTTAAATGAATGTTATGTACTGTTTATCTAAAAGGGGAGGAATTGTTGTGTATGTACCTTTAAGGGAATAACTGGTCTTAAACTGCAGTACCGGCAGTGACCACACCTGTATAAAAGGCCCTAGCAGGCTTCTGTAGTTTCAGTTTCAAGCTGCCTCTTGTTCAGTAAAGTACCTGTTAAACTGTTCTCCCGAAGTCCGTGTATTATTGAGGCGCGGACTTTACACCTATGGGCTGATCAGACATATCATCCCCTTTGCTCTTTTTAAAGCCATATTCAAGCTTTCTATCTCTGCTCTACAGGGGCCATGATCTGCTTCCTCAAACCCTTGCTCGCAGGCCAGCTTGTATGCTGCCTTTACCTCCCTAACCTTTTCCTCCTGCTCTTTTATTTCTTGTATGAGGCGAGCGTTCTCCTCCCGCACCCTCATCTCATTGTTCTTGGCCTCTGCAACTAGGCACTTCAGGTACTCTGACTCGTGCCTCATGTGGCTTTTGCCCTCACTAAACTGAACCACCAGGCGCTCTACTTTGGCCTGCTTTTCTTCAACCTCCCTTTCCCTATCCCAACTCTCTGCTCTGGCTTCCCTAAGACTGCGGATGACTTCCCCAAGCCTGCAGGAACCTAACCACAAACAAACCAGTGGGATAAAAAGAAACCCAATAACTGCTGCTCTTTCCAGACCCAAACCACTGTCTGCCACATCGCACACCGTTGCCGACAGTCTTGCTGCGGTCGCCATTTTGTAGGAATTAAACAAGCGAGGTTGGGGTTATTGTCTCTGGCCAGTCAGAAGCCTCTGAGCTGCTCCAGGGACCCCCGTGCAGTTTCGAAGCACTCCCCTATTCCTGGTTCTGACCGCCGGACTAATTCGGTAGCGATGTAGACAGAAAAACGTGACTCGTGGTTCGGGTGCAAAACAGACCAGTAAACAGGAAGGCAGATTATTATTTGAATGGCAATAGATTGGGAGAAGGGGAAGTGCAAAGAGACCTGGGTGTTCTTGTGCACCAGTCGCTGAAGGTAAGCATGCCGGTGCAGCAGGCGGTTAAGAAGGCAAATGGTATGTTGGCCTTCGTAGCAAGAGGGTTCGAGTACAGGAACAAGGATGTCTTGCTACAGTTGTACAGGGCCTTGGTGAGACCACACCTTGAGTATTGTGTGCAGTTTTGGTCGCCTTACCTGAGGAAGGACGTTCTTGCCAGCGAAGATTCACCAGGCTGATACCTGGGATGGCAGGAATGACGTATGAGGAGAGATTGTGTCGATTGGGCTTATACTCACTGGAGTTTAGAAGATTGAGAGGGGATGTCATCGAAAACTATAAAATTCTGGCAGGCCTGGACAGACGAAATGCAGGAAGGATGTTTATGATGGCCGGGGAGTCCAGAACCAGGGGTCATAGTCTAAGGATAAGGGGTAAGCCATTTAGGACTGAAATGAGGAGGAATTTCTTCACCCAGAGAGTGGTGAACCTGTGGAATTCTCTGCCACAGAGGGCGGTGGAGGCCAGTTCATTAAATATATTCAAGAAAGAGTTGGATATATTTCTTAAGGCTAAAGGAATCAAGGGATATGGGGAGAAGGCAGGGACAGGGTACTGAATTTGGATGATCAGCCATGATCTGATTGAATGGCGGAGCAGGCTCAAAAGGCCGAATGGCCTACTCCTGCTCCTATCTTCTATGTTTCTATGTTTCTATGTCTTGGATAGTGTTGAGCTTCTTGAGTGTTGTTGGAGCTGCACTCATCCAGGCAATTGGAGAGTATTCCATCACACTCCTGACATGTGCCTTGTAGATGGTGGAAAGGCTTTGGGGAGTCAGGAGGTGAGACACTCGCTGCAGAATACCCAGCCTCTGACATGCTCATGTTGGCACAGTATTTATGTGGCTGGTCCAGTTAAGTTTCTGGTCAATGGTGACCCCCAGGATATTGATGGTGGGAGGTTTGGCGATGGTAATGCCATTGAATGTCAAGGGGCGGTAGTTAGATGCTCGCTTGTTGGAGATAGTCATTGCATGGCACTTGTGTGGCGAGAATGTTATCTGCCACTTATCAGCCCAAGCCTGAATGTCGTCCAAGCCTTGCTGCATGCAGGCATGGACTGCTTCATTATCTGAGGAGTGGCGAATGGCACTGAACACTGTGCAGTCATCAGCAAACTTCCCCACTTCTGACCTTATGATGGAGGGAATGTCATTGATGAAGCAGCTGAAGATGGTTGGGCCTAGGACACTGGCCTGAGGATCTCCTGCAGCGATGTCCTGGGGCTGTTATGCTTGACCTCCAACCACCACAACCATCTTCCTTTGTGCTAGGTATGACTCCAGCCAGTGGAGAGTTTTCCCTCCGATTCCCATTGCCTTCAGTTTTACTGGGGCTCCTTGATGCCATACATGGTCAAATGATGCCTTGATGTCAAGGGCGGTCACTCTCACCTCACCTCTGGAATTCAGCTCTTTTATCCATGTTTGGACCAAGGCTGTAATGAGGTCTGGAGCTGAGTGGTCCTGGCGCAACCCAAACTGGGCATCACTGAGCAGGTTATTGGTGAGTAAGTGCCGCTTGACAGCACTGTCGATGACACCTTCCATCACTTTGTTGATGATTGAGAGTAGACTGATAGGGCGGAAATTGACTGGATTGAATTTGTCCTGCTTTTGTGGACAGAACATACCTGGGCAGTTTTCCACATTGTCGGACAGATGCCAGTGTAATAGCTGTACTGGAACAGCTTGGCTAAAGACGGGGCTAATTCTGGAGCACAAGTCTTCAGCACGACAGCTGGGATGTTGTTGGGGTCCACAGTCTTTGCTGTTTCCAATGTACTCAGCCGTTGGGTTCACGTGGAGTGAATCAAATTGGCTGAAGACTGGCTTCTGTGGTGGTGGGGACCTCAGGAGGAGGCTGATATGGATCATTCACTCGGCACTTCTGGCTGAAGATGGTTGCAAACGCTTCAGCTTTGTCTTTTGTACTCATGTGCTGGGCTCCACCATCATTGAGGATGGGGATATTCAATGAGCCTCCTCCTCCCGTTAGTTGTTTAATGGTTTACCATCATTCATGACTGGATGTGGCAGGACTGCAGAGATTTAATCTGATCCATTGATTGTGGGGTCGCTTATCTCTGTCTATAGCATGCTGCTTCCGCTTTTTAGCGTGCGTGTAGTCCTGTGTTGCAGCTTCCCCAGGTTGGCACCGCATTTTTAGGTACGCCTGATGCTGCTCCTGGCATGCTCTTCTGCACTCCTTATTGAACCAGGGTTGGTCCCTTTGCTTGATGGTAATGGTAGAGTGAGGGATATGCCGGGCCACAAGGTTAGATTGTGGTGGAATACAATTCTGCTGCTGCTGATGGCCCACAGTGCCTCATGGATGCCCAGTTTTGAGCTGCTAGATCTGTTCTGAATCTATCCCATTTAGCACGGTGGTAGTGCCACACAACACGATGGAAGGTGTCCTCAGTGTGAAGATGGGACTTTGTCTCCACAATGACTGTGTGGTGGTCACTGCTACCAATGCTGTCATGGACAGATGTATCTATGACAGGTAGATTGGTGAGGACGAGGTCAAGTAGGTTTTTCCCTCGTGTTGGTTCTCTCGCTACCTGTCGCAGGCCCAGACTGGCAGCTATATCCTTCAGGATTCAGCCAGCTCGGTCAGTGGTGGTGCTACCGAGCCACTCTTGGGAATGGACATTGAAGTCTGGGAGATTGTCGATTTATGGTGGTTCTAATGATGGTGGTCTCTTTCAGTTCCACCTCCACAATGAGTTCAATTTCTGTGTACAGGTAGACTATCCTTTATCCGAAAACCTCAGGACCAGCCGTGTTTTGGTTTTCGGAAAATTTCGGATTTCAGAAGGTATTTTATAAGACTGGGAAATTTGTCGGGGGTGGGGGTCGGCGGGGGGGTCGGGGTCAGCGGGGGGGTCGACGTCGGCGGGGGTCGGCGGGGGGGTCGGGGTCGGCCGGGGGGTCGGCGGGGGTCGGGGTCGGCGGGGGGTTCGGCGTCGGCGGGGGGTCGGCGGGGGGTCGGCGGGGGGTCGGGGTCGGCAGGGGGGTCGGCGGGGGTCGGGGTCGGCGGGGGGTCGGCGGGGGGTCGGGGTCGGCGGGGGGGTCGGCGGGGGGGTCGGCGGGGGGGTCGACGTCGGCGGGGTCGGCGGGGGGGTCGGGGTCGGCCGGGGGGTCGGCGGGGGTCGGGGTCGGCGGGGGGTTCGGCGTCGGCGGGGGGTCGGCGGGGGGTCGGCGGGGGGTCGGGGTCGTCGGGGGGGTCGGCGGGGGTCGGGGTCGGCGGGGGGGTCGGCGGGGGTCGGGGTCGGCGGGGGGGTCGGCGGGGTTCGGGGTCGGCGGGGGGGTCGGCGTCAGCGGGGGGTCGGCGGGGGGTCGGGGTCGGCGGGGGGTCGGCGCGGGGGTCGGGGTCGTCGGGGGGGTCGGCGGGGGTCGGGGTCGGCGGGGGGGTCAGCGTTGGCGGGGGGTCGGCGGGGGGTCGGGGTCGGCGGGGGGGTCGGCGGGGGTCGGGGTCGGCAGGGGGTCGGCGTCGGCCGGGGGTCGGCGGGTGGTCGGGGTCGGCGGGGGTCGGGGTCGGCGGGGGGTCGGCGTCGGCGGGGGGTCGGCGGGGGGTCGGGGTCGGCGGGGGGTCGGCGTGGGTCGGGGTCGGCGGGTGGGTCGGCGGTCGGGGTCGGCGGGGGTCGGGGTCGTGCGCACGACTTACGCTGAACGAAAACACTTTCGGTTTTCAGAGGATTTCGGTTTTCGGAAGTGTGGATAAAGGATACACTATCCTTTATCCGAAAGGGTGGGGGTCGGCGGGGGAGAAAAGAATATCGGACAGGCCGCTGCAGCTATCGGACAGGCCGCTGTATTGTTGGGTTCACTCTCCCGGTATACCTCCTTCACACTGCCCGGCTCGGCCTGCAATCTCCTACCCAGGAGGGAACTCAGTGACCCTCTGCCCTGCTCAGCGTAAGTCGTGCGCCACTCTGGTCATGTCGTGCGCACGACTTACGCTGAACGAAAAAACCTTCGGTTTTTAGAGGGGTTTCGGTTTTCGGAAGCTCGGATAAAGGATAGTCTACCTGTATCTTGCAGTCTAGTTCTGTTAGACCATCTTGCACAACATTGTAACTAGTTACCGGGCGATAACTTATAAGGGTAGAAATTACACTGAGTGTTATTGACTTTAAGTAAAATTATTCTGTGCATTATTTTAATAACGTTTAACTCTCATATATTTTAGATGAACTAATGACTTTGTTAAAAATAATACACATAGGAAATTTGCACGAGTGTGTTGGCCAATTCGTTAAAAATTGCTCAAAGTAAGTTCTACAGCAAGTTACCAGTTAGTTAGATAGCAAAATACTGCAGATGCTGGAAATCCGAAATAACAACAGAAAATGCTGGAAAAAACTCAGCAGGCCAGGCAACATCCGTGGAGAGAAATTAGAGTCGACGTTTCGGGTGAACCGTGTCCGTTCCATCTCCCGCACTTCTGCCCTCACCCCTGCCCCTCCCTCCCGGAACCACAATAGGGTTCCCCTTGTCCTCACCTTTCACCCCACCAGCCTCCACATTCAATGGATCATCCTCCACCATTTCCGCTCCCTCCAAAATGATCCCACCACCAAACGCATCTTCCCCTCCCCTCCCGTTTCAGCATTCCGTAGGGACCTCTCCCTTCGAGACACCCTAGTCCACTCCTCTATCACCCACAACAGCCCTTCCCCTTCGCCTGGCACCTTCCCGTGCAAGCACAGGAGATGCAACACCTGCCCTTATACCTCCCCCCTTCCCACAGTCCAGGGCCCCAAACACCCCTTCCAGGTGAAACAGCGATTTACTTGTACCTCCTGCAATCCAGTATACTGTATTCGCTGCTCACAATGTGGTCTCCTCTACATTGGGGAGACCAAACGCAGATTGGGTGACCGCTTTGCGGAACACCTCCGTTCAGTCCGTAAGTGTGACCCCGAGCTTCCAATCGCCTGTCATTTTAATTCACCACTCCATTCCCACTCGGACCTCACCGTCCTTGGCCTCTTGCATTGTTCCACGGAAGCTCAACGTAAACTCAAGGAACAGCACCTCATCTTCTGATTAGGCACTTTGCAGCCTTCCGGACTCAATATCGATTTCAACAATTTCAGATCATAACCTCGGCCTCTATTACATTTTTATTATATATTTTTTCCACCCCTTTGTTTTGAGTTTTCCCTCCCCCCTTTCCTTTTTTTTCTCTCTCCCACACGGCAGCTGTCTCTCATCCTGCCAGTACACTTCACACCTAATCTGAGCTGTCTTTTGTCCTCACTTGTCCTATTACCATCTTGTCTGGTTTTGAATACCTCTTAATGTCTCTTCACTTCTTTTGTTCTATCGCAGCTGTAAGATTTGCGAAATTTTCATTAAATAATCACGTAGGAAAATAGGGTTAATAAAACAGCTTTATTGACCAAAAGAAGCTTATACAGAGAAACCTTTGATAAAAGGGCACACAAAATGGCTGCCAGACCTCGTGACCAGCTTCTGGGACCATTTGAATTTCTGTTACTGCAAGCCAGACAGGCTTGTGGATTGAGGACATTAAAAGCCCGCGGAAACCAGTTTCGGGAAGCCGAAACTCATGGAACTGAGCATACATATTGATTAGATTATAAGTACAGGACAGATTTGGGTGGCAGGATGAGACCCATCAAGAAATGGGCGGACAATTGAACGAAAGCTTTCGCCCATTACACTGTACAAAGAGAAGCCATTTAACAGCCATCCAGGGCAATCTCCAGACCGATCAATATACAAACCAAGTTACGGTAACAAAGCAAAGACATTATCGGCCCAGGAAGGCCAGTTAAGCTATCACCGACTCCCGTTATGAAGACAAAACACCCCTGCAGAGAGTTCTGCCCGCCAAAATTATTACAAAGACAGGACTATGATTTGGCAGGAGGTAAGCATGTTCCAAAAGGTATAACTGTGGATTGAGTAAAGTCCATCAGTGAGTTCTCCATCGGTCCGCTTTGGGACAGACCCCATCGGAACTAAGCAGCACTTCGGTTCGGACCTTCGGAACAATTTCGGTTCGGAACGTGGTCGGTGTTCGGCCAGGCAAGGCCCGGCCACGACGAGAAGATGACGAGAAGAGTTCGGCTTGGAAGCCAGCTCGGCCAGGCAAGGCCCGGCCACGACGGGAAGACGACGAGGGAGGCCCGGGTACTTTTGTTGGGAGATCATCGACGACCCAGGCCGGAGAAGAAGACACTCAGGGCCCAGGTACTCCAATTCTGCTCCACCATTGGAGAAATCAGAAGGACAATTCTGACTGTATAAAGAGTCATTTCGGAACCAGCGTCCCGCCCCGGGGAAGACCATCGGGAGATCATCGACGACCCAGGCTGGAGAAGAAGACACTCAGGGCCCGGTACCCCAGTTCTTCAACATCACATCGGCGAGCGCTCATCGCAGGAGAACCAAGAGGAAAACAAGCTGCGCCAGAAGCTTCCAAACCCACGTGACGACGGAAAGCTGTGTCGAAAGGCTGCAAAGCCTTTTTCGCAATTCTTAAAGTGGTGAGCATGATCCCGAGTCCCTCAAATCGAAACTTAGTTAGGTCTAGGGGAGGGGGTTAAGGGTAATTGTAATGTGTTGCCCCTTTTTCGATGTGCTGTGTGTTCCCCATTTCTATAGAGTTAAGTTTATAGATGTGTGCATGCTTGTAGTTGCTTTAATCTGTGCATATGACATATATTTTATAATGCTGCAAACTGTTCAATAAAGGCATCCATTTCGTGCTATTCGACCTGGTCTATTGAGTTTTTCTGCACTGCAGCTCCCTGCACCTAAGTCCAAGGCCTAGAACCGTAGGGGCGAGTGGGTCGAACCACTCACGGGTAATTATTGCAAGAAGCCTGGCAGGAGACCAGAGCAAGCAAGAGAAACCCCCTACACAGCCCTGCCTTCGATCTATTTCATTTCCTTTCCAGTTTTGAAAAAGGGTTAGACCCGAAACGTCGACTCTAATTTCTCTCCACGGATGTTGCCTGGCCTGCTGAGTTTTTCCAGCATTTTCTGTTGTTATACCAGTTAGTTTGCTCTGACGAAAGTTCATTGCCCTGAAACTTTAACTCTGTTTCCCTCTCCACAGATGCTGCCTGACCGGCTGAGTGTTTCCAGCATTTTCTGTTTTTATCCCAGTTAGTTAGCTACTAAAATTCTTACTGAAGATTCATTTGAAGACTTAATTTAATGGCAGTCATGAATGAATGCTTGTAACAGAAGGGAATGGCATTCTAGTGAAAGAAATAACTTGTTTTGATATAACACCTTTTACATCCTCAGGATGTCCCAAAGTGCTTCATAGCCAATGAATTATTTTCAAGTTTAGTCACCCTTGTTATGTGTGCAAATTTGCACGTGGCAAGGTTTCACCAACCGCAATGAGATAAATAAAGTTAATTTGTTTTTGATAGTGTTAGTTGAGGGATAAATGCTGGTCAGGACACTGGGAGAACTCTCTTGCTCTTTTTCAATCAGCCAGACAGGGCCTCAGTTTAAAGTCTCACCAGAAAGATGATACCTCCGACAGTGCAGCACTCCCTCGGTACTGAACTAAAGTGTCGGCCTAGTTGTTGTGCTCAAGTACCTCGAATGGGGCTTGAACCCACAACTTTCTGACCTAGAGGCAAAAGTATTACCACTGAGCCAAGCTGGCATTTAATGGTTAGATAGTAGCAAATGCAGAATGACGCAATTACTCCCAAAATAGCCTTGGCAATTGCAGATAGAACAAAATCGCCGTAGGTAATATTAGCACAAACTGCTATGGTATTGGACTAAAGTGAAGCCTGGCGATGCATTGTAAGCCATGTACAATCTACATGCTGCAAACAGCACATAAAGGTCCCAGATGTTAAAGTGGTCTGCAATTTAACACCAGACTGATTTTTGCAATTGTCCAATACTTTTGCCAAATTTTATCTATAAGAGATATTAGAGATGTAAGCCTGAAAATTATTGTATGAATAGTCAATCCATGCATATCAAATTCTTTGTCCATTATTAGAGACACGAAGCCAACTCCTATTAAGACAGCAGACAGGGGAATTTGGTACAAAGACGTTAAACATTTGTGCAATAATTTAATGCAGCACAAGTTTCAGATTGTAATCACTGGTCTCGATTACAAACACATACACAGCTGAGCAAGTCCAATCTAGATATGAACTCCTACAGGACTGTCTCCCAAAATATTTTTAAAATAAAGTTCCAAAGCAATGCTGCTAATTTCGGCTGTCATCGCCGTTCATCTCTGGACACCTATGGTGGTTGACTCTTAACTGCCCTTTGAAATGGCCTAACAAGCCACTCAGATGTACCAAAGAAGTACCGCAGCAGTTCAAGAAGGCAGCTCACCTCCACCTTAAGGGCAAGTAGGGATGGGCAATGAATGCTGGCCTTGCCAGTGACGCCCACATCCCGTGAACGGATAATAAAAAAAAACTGTTAAAAATCCTAGCCACAAAGAAATAATGTATTTCTCTCATTAATGGCTACTAAGGGTCATGTAGAAATAAAGTCTGAAACATAGAGAAAAATAGTATCAACTTGCCTTTAGTTCAGGCTTGCTGCTGATGGGAAAAATGGGGCATTTGATGCCCAACCAGTGTCAGGTCTGACCGCACCTCAATTCTGTTTCCCTATTGTTGTTGCATGCAACTGAAATGGATAAACTGAAAGGGGTGAAATCTGCAGGAAAAGAGTGGGAGGAATCATAATCTGAGTAGGGTGCGAGTTTGTTGGCCTGCAGATATCAATGGAAAGCCCATTGCCAGAGAGAGGTGAAATTGGTCTACGCCAGTAGCGCAAAATGGGATTATAGCGAATCAGCAGCCTGTTTGACACCCACCCGATTCTCTTTTCCAGTGTAGAAACAGGCCGCCAATTCGTGATGAGCCCTTTTCGCGCTACTGCCGTAGACCAATTTCAACCCTGAGAGTTCAGAAAGTTGGGGGAAGATCAGAGATGGACTACATGGTTGAAATAAGAAGCATAGTCCCCTGATGCACAAATACAATTGGGAGAAGGGGAAGTGCAAAGAGACCTGGGTGTTCTTGTGCACCAGTCGCTGAAGGTAAGCATGCCGGTGCAGCAGGTGGGTAAGAAGGCAAATGGTATGTTGGCCTTCGTAGCAAGAGGGTTCGAGTACAGGAACAAGGATGTCTTGCTACAGTTGTACAGGGCCTTGGTGAGACCGCACCTTGAGTATTGTGTGCAGTTTTGGTCGCCTTATCTGAGGAAGGACGTTCTTGCCATGGAAGGAGTGCAGCGAAGATTCACCAGGCTGATACCTGGGATGGCAGGAATGACGTATGAGGAGAGATTGTGTCGATTGGGCTTATACTCACTGGAGTTTAGAAGATTGAGAGGGGATCTCATCGAAACCTATAAAATTCTGTCAGGCCTGGACAGACTAGATGCAGGAAGGATGTTTCTGATGGCCGGGGAGTCCAGAACCAGGGGTCATAGTCTAAGGATAAGGAGTAAGCCATTTAGGACTGAAATGAGGAGGAATTTCTTCACCCAGAGAGTGGTGAACCTGTGGAATTCTCTGCCACAGAGGGTGGTGGAGGCCAATTCATTAAATATATTCAAGAAAGAGTTGGATATATTTCTTAAGGTTAAAGGGATCAAGGGATATGGGGAGAAGGCAGGGACAGGGTACTGAATTTGGATGAACAGCCATGATCTCATTGAATGGCAGAGCAGGCTCAAAGAGCCGAATGGCCTACTCCTGCTCCGATCTTCGATGTTTCTATGTTTCTATGTTTACAGGAAGATGATCTGGCAGATGCAGAGACTAGTAGGATAAAAAGTGAGGACAAGCTCCTTCAATGGCTCTGTGAATTCATCCAGGGAGTAGCTGAGCCATGCAAACCAGGAAGACACCAGGTCAATGTTCGCTCTGCACTGCGTTAACTAGCCTGAGTCTGGGTGACAAAGGGGGTGGTGCAATGGGCTTCTACTTCTCGGGGAGGAAGGGTACATTAGCTGGGTTACTGGCTCCGTTTACTATCCGAGCACTCCTGCTAAGGAAGCAACTCAAGTCGCACATCAGCTTTGCAGATTTTTTCCAAAGGCAGACCCCCTTTTGCAAGACCAGCTCATTTGCATGTGATCAACGAACACCCTGCCTAGATTGGACCCCGGGTAGGGTGCTTGCTGATTTTAGGGAATGAGGTATCCCCGCACAACAGCAGCTGTTAAATGGTTACTGCGCTATTTAAAGGGAAGCAGCTTACGATGTTACAAGATGTCGCTTTGAATTACTGGAAGTCTAATGATGGAGAAAAGACATTTGACTGCTCCTTTTAAAGATGCTGCACTTGAAGTGCTTTGGCTGCAAGTCCACACTACGTGGGAGGAAGTGACCAAAAGTTCAATGCCATCTCTCACAATTACAGTTTGGGAGAGCAAATGAGAAAGATGTTTCCTGGCTTCTGGAAGATTACCAAGCTAAACCTACACAAAATGTGCTTATGTCACAGTGAAGTTAGGCATTTTCACTTTCCCATATCAATCAGAACAGTTGTAATGGATATTTGGTACTGTGATTCAGCATTCATTTACATTCCTTCCTCTACAGTGTCCCGTGCACGCAGTCTCGTTACCATTATTAGGCACAGGTTAAAAACAATTATTGTTTGCCATTGAAATAATTTCATCAAGTTGATCACACTATTAAAAAACAGACAGACCCTCGAAGGCCCGCAAAGGGGCGCAATTAGCGGAAACTCCCAATAGTGATTAATTCGATCTGGGGGCGTGGCCACTTTTATGGGCAGGGCCGGTTTCTAGCGCAGTGTTTTTTAAACCAGCGTAAAAGATTGCGGAAACTTGGTTTGCGCCGGGCATAATTTGTGTTTAAAATTCCGCGATCTTTTGCGGCTGTTTTGACCAATTTTGGGGTGAATTGCGCTGGACCACCAGCGCAACCAAGTGGAAACTCTTGCCCGCTAAATAATCTTGTATTTAAATCCTATGTTTCTTACATGTTGGAAGGTATAAAATATAATGTTCTCAAAAAAAATGTTCCAAAGAGAGTGAACAAGCCTGCCTTTAAAAATTGAATAAACAGACCCATCAGGCTGTGGTGTGGGTTTTTATAATGGAAATCAATAACCCAAAACTCAAGAATGTATCAAACCAATGCATTTCCTTCTTCACCAACATTTCTGCAATAGGACCCATTGGTACTAAAGTGATCCTACATATGTACCATGTCTAAATGCAGGACTTTTTTTTACTCCTTACTTGAATGATAGCACAATCCTAAAAGGATTTCTTTTTTTTAAAGAATCATAGAAATTTGCAGCACAAAAGCAGGCCATTTGCCCAATCATGTCTGTGTTAGCTTTTTGCTCGAGCAATTCTAAACTAATCCCACTGCCCTGCTTTCTTTCCATAGCCCTGTATCATCTTCTGCTTCAACTGTTTAACCTTTTCTCTGCTGTTTTTTCACTCTTAGATACACATTTATACATATCAGTGAAAGATACAACTGCCCAAACACTCAGAACACACAAAGGAAACAAGCTGTGTAAAATTTTAAATGTAATGATTCACATGTCACATATACCAAAAACTGTATCAACAGAATATCCATTCATAAGGACTTTCATTTCAACCTGGTACAGCTTGACTGAAGCCACATGGAAAGCACTCCCAACAGCTTTTCAGCTTTCGCTCATGTGTACGCACACCCAGATTGTTGAAGGAAATGCTCTGCAGCTGACACTGAATTATGCCACCAGTGTCACGCTTATATTTTTAAAGTTTGCCCACAAAGCAAACTCCCAACAAAAGGTAGATACATAATGGGCTCGATTTTTGCCATTGGGGGGTGGGCTGGGGCGTGTCAGGTGGTTTTCGTGTCAGGACCCCAACTCCAATGTGAAGTGGGAAAAAAGTGTGATTTTCCCCTAATTAGGCAATTGATTTCCAGCGTGTGGGAACCCCTGGCCCAATGAGTCTTTTCACACAGAAAGTCGCCTCCGATGACGTCATCAATGCTGCTGGATTTAAGGCCTGCAAGCAGCCTTGCTCCTTCTGGAGACTTTAAACTTTATGCCCATTATTGTGATCGCTTCATTCAGCAACTATGTCCAGCAGTAGGCCAAAGTGTGCTCCAAGGTTTGATGAGGCCTCCCTCCAAGCTCTGGTGGAGGGAGCAAGATCAAATAAGGAGGTGCTCTTCCCTTCCTCAGGGAGGAAAAAGCCTCCCCAGCAGACTAAAGCTGTGTGGATGCAAGTGGACCAGGAGGTCAACTCAATCTCTATGTGCCGCATAACCTGGCTGCAATGCAGGAAGAGGTTTCATGACCTTCTGCACACAGGGAAAGTGAGTATGACTTTCCCATCACCCTCAATCTGATCCCCATCGCCTCTCCTCACCAGCACTCTGCTTTGCCAACCTCTTCCTCCACATCCCACTTGACACTGACATCCCTGCACCCTTACCCATTCCCTCTCTCTCTATGGTCACATTCACTTAACTATTCGACCATGCAGCCCTCACATTTCCTATCACTGTGATGCAACAACAACTTACAACACACAGAGAGGGCCCTTTGTTTCCTTCTAAGCGTCTATGCTATGGATTCTCTACACTCACTCTTTCATTCTCACTCACTCAAACTCCCCTTGTGTCCCTCATTGCAGGAAAAGAGAGCCCACAATAAGAGGGAAAGAGCACGGACAGGAGGAGGGCCACCCTCAGTAGCCCAGCTCTCCACCTTGGAGGAGGCGGCCCTGGAAATCGCCGGTGTCGTGGAAGATTCGCAAGTGGGGTACGGACAGACGGGCGCATCAGAGCAAGCTGGTGACAGAATAGTTTGGCATCTCTCTCATTGACATTGCATGAGTGACTGATAATGATTCTGATGCTCTAACAGATTGACTTATGATCATCTGCACTATTCAATGTGCATGTAACCTTGACCTCACATCTCCAACTCTTTCCTTTACTCCCCCACAGGACCATCGAAAGCCCCATCCCCACTGTCCAGGAGGAAGAGCTTGAGCTTCCAGACTCCTCAGAGGAAGCTGCAAACTCTGAGGGCGCAGCATCAGCAGAATTCAGCGCACCCACCAGTGCAGACACTCACATCTCGGTGAGGCCTTCAGGAGATAGAGTTGTCACCTGGTGTATCACAGCTCACAAGTGAGCATCACCAGATGGTGGAGACAGGGACAGCAGTGGCGAGTCCTTGTCAGAGGGCGCAGGACTCTGCCAGCCCGGCTCAGCTGCATGTTGACCCTGTGCCTCCAGATCCACCCAGAAGGAGAGCGGTGCTGGAGTCTCTGTCATGTTTTGCCTCCAGGGTCGCTGCGAGTGTGGAGCGTATGGAGGAGTCCATTGTGAACATGAGCAGAGCCTTTGTGGAGGCACTGGCACATGAACATATCACCACGGAAAGGATGGCAACCTCCGTGGAAAGGATGGCTATGGTAGAGGAGAGGATGGCTACGGCCATGGAGGAGCTCAGTCGCCAGAGTGTTGAAAACATGGTCATTGTTCAGAATAGACTGGCATCTCTTGAGGAGCGATGGTCAGCTATTGAGCATAGAAACCAGACATAAGAACATGAAAACATAAGAAATAAGAGCAGGAGTAGGCTATTCGGGCCTTCGAGCCTGCTCCGCCATTCAATGAGATCATGGCTGATCTTCTGCCTCAACTCCATTCACCGGCCCTATCGCCATATCCCTGGATGCCCTTACTAGTCAGATATCTATTGACTTCTGTTTTGAATATACCCAATGACTGAGCCTCCACAGCCCTCTGTGGTAGAGAATTCCAAAGATTCACCACCCTCTGTGTGAAGAAATTTCTTCTCATCTCAGTCCTGAATGGCCTACCCTTTATCCTGAGGCTGTGGCCCCTGGTTCTGGACTCCTCAGCCAAGGGAAACATTCTCCCAGCATCCACCCTATCAAGCCCTGTAATCATTTTGTATGCTTCAATGAGATCCCCTCTCATTCTTCTGAATTCAAGAGAATACAGGCCTAGTTTACTCAATCTCTTCTCATACGACAGACCCGCCATCCCAGGAATCAATCTCGTGAACCTTTGTTGCACTCCCTCTATGGCAAGTATATCCTTCCTTAGGTAAAGAGACCAAAATTGTACACAGTACTCCAGGTGTGGTCTCACCAAGGCCCTGTATAATTGAAGTAAGACTTCTTTACTCCTGTACTCAAATCCTCTTGTAATGAAGGTCAACATACCATTTGCCTTCCTACTGGCTTGCTGCACCTGCACAGTCACTTTCAGTGACTCATGTACAAGGACACCCAGGTCCCTTTGAGCATCTGCATTCCCCAATCTTTCACCATTTAGGAAATACTCTGCCTTTCTGTTTTATCTACCAAAATGGATGACTTCACATTTATCCACATTATATTCCATCTGCCATGTTCTTGCCCAGTCACTGAGCCTATTGAGATCCCCTTGAAGCCTCTTCACATCCTCTTCACAACTGACACTGCCACCTAGCTTTGTATCATCAGCAAATTTGGAAATGTTACATTTAGTCCCCTCATCCAAATCATTGATACAGATTGTGAATAGCTGGAGCCCAAGCACTGATCCTTGCGGTACCCCACTAGTCACAGCCTGCCATCCTGAAAAAGACCCGTTTATCCCTACTCTTTGTTTCCTGTCTGTTAACCAATTCTCAATCCATGCTAGTATATCACTCCCAATTCCATGTGCCCTAATTTTGTTCAACAACCTCTTGTGTGCGACCTTATCGAAGGCCTTCTGAAAATCCAAATACACCACATCTACTGGTTCCCCTTTGTCTACTCCACTAGTTACATTCTCAAAGAACTCCAATAGGTTTGTTAAACAAGATTTCCCTTTCATAAATCCACGTTGACTCTGCCCAATCTTACTATAAGTGCCCAGTTATTGCATCCTTTATAATCGATTCCAGCATTTTCCCAACTATTGATGTGAGGCTAACAGGTCTGTAGTTCCTCGGTTTCTCTCTTCCTCCTTTCTTAAATAACGGGGTTACATTTACTATCCTCCAATCTGCAGGAACCATTCCAGAATCTATAGAATTTTGGAAGATGACAACCAATGCGTCCACTATCCCAATGGCCACCTCTTTCAAAACCCTAGAATGTAGGTCATCCGGTCCTTGGGATTTATTGACCTTTAGTCCCATTAATTTTGCTAGTACTGTTTTTTTACTAATAATAATTTCTTTAAGTTCCTCATTCTCGCCACACCCTTGGTTTTCTCGTATTTCTGGGAGGTTTTTTGTGTCTTCCTCTGTGAAGAAGAAACAAAGGGCAGAATTTTCATTGGGCCGTAGAGTCGGGATTGGAGGCATGTGGGGGGTTAAAATCTCGAAATCAGGGGTCCCGACCCCATCCCGCACCCAAACCCGCCTCCATGCCAGTTTCAAAGAAGGCGGGTACCTGCCCCGCACTGGGACCCGCCTACCTGAGGCGGGAAGGGATTAGTGCCAATTAACTGCCTGTTAACAGGTAGTTAACAGGCAGGTCTTTAGCCTAATCCCTATTTTTAAGGTTGAAGTGTGGGATTCCCGATGGCTCCCAACCACGCCAAGTTAGAGGAGGTGGGCCGTCGGGTTGAAGGACTTGGAGGGGTCGAGATATCGGTGTTCAGGTGAGTGATGTGTGCATGAGTACAAAGGTGAGTGTGTTTGGTGTGTCTAAAGTGATTAAAGAAGTTTAAATGACCTTTTCTTACCTTTTCAGCCTTCCTTCCTTTAGGTCCCGGGAGTCCCTCATCTCACCGGCACAGAAAGCAGAATGGCTGCGAATTGTCAAAAGTGACAGCCTTCAGCTTACTGTGCAGGAGAGATTTCTAACTGAGCCTGTGGAGAAGGACTCAGGTTAGAAGTAAGACTGTCAGTGTTTGACAGCTTCAAACAGCTTTCAAACACTGATATTTCATCTGTTAAAACCTCTTGACAGATGAAATTTCAGTCTGTGATGTCACCTGTTGCCGGCTGGCCCTTAATTGGCCTGCTGAGCCCGCTGGGTGGGCTCAACAAGGTCAATCAAGTTAAAATCACGTGGATTGGCTGCATCTCGATGGAGGCGGGACTACAACCCCGAAAGTTGTAGTCCCGCCTCCAACCCGACTCCTGAATGAAAATCCTGCCCAAAGTATTTATTTAATTTCTCTACCATTTCCTCATTCCCCATTATAAATTCTCCCATCTCTGACTGTAAAGGACCTACATTTACCTTCACCAGTCTTTTCCTTTTCACATACCTATAGAAGCTTTTACAATCTGTTTTTATATTTTTCGCTAGTTTGTGCTCATATTCCATTTTCCGTTTCTTTATCAATTTCTTGGTCCCGCTTTGCTGATTTCTAAAAAAAATCCCAATCTTCAGGCTGACCGCTTTTTCTGGCAACTATATAAGCTTCCTCTTTTGACTTAATACTAGCTTTAATTTCTTTTGTTAGCCATGGTTGGATCACTTTTCCTTTTGGGTTTCTATGATATAGAGGAATATATGTTTGTTGCAAATAATACATTATTTCCTTGAATGTTAGCCATTGTATGTCCACCTTCATACCTTTTAGTGTAGTCTCCCAATCTACTATGGCTAGCTTGTCCCTCATACCATTGTAGTTTCCTCTGTTTAGATTGAAGACTTTAGTTTCAGATTGGACTACATGGATCTTCATGGATGTCCTCTGTTAGTAAGCAATCCACTTGTGAGGCCGCCAGGATTAACTGGCGTGTTCCAGAGGAGACGTGCAGGACGGGGGGAAAAGTGTTAAAATCAGAAAGGCCTCGCAAAATGGGATTATAGAGGCAATTAATTGGTTGTTAAGGGCCTATCCCGCCTCTTGGAGGCGGGATGGAAACGGGGTCTGAAACCCCGATTCTGGGAAAATTGCTTGGAGGCGAGATCATAGCCGCCCGCCATTTTTTGTGATTTTAACACGTCACACGCCTCCAATCCCGCCTTGTCGGGCCTGGCAAAATCGAGCCCAATGGATGTTGATTGATTCACACACAACTTGGGTTGCATGGGAGCTCTCGGGTGTCAATGTTTGAGCTCATCAAACTTCCAGCTTCTCAACACTTTGCATCTGCTCGCGAGAGAAGGAAGGAACATTGGTGTCCCAGACGAGGGCCTGTAGTTGCAAATCTTTAAGCAGGTTTGAAAAGTTCACTTTAACCCTGAGCTGGGACGCCATAGATCAGACAAAAGATGGCTGGAAATTTTCTCCAGGGAGGCGGGTTGGGGGCGGTGGGGGCCTCCGAGGATGGCGGGAAACACGGGCGGTCGGGTTTCCTGCAGGCCCTGCCGACTTTAACGGCAGGGGCCTGATTTGTATGTGTGGCCTCGGATTCCCGGCCGCAGCCAGGCAGATTGAGAGGCTGGCTGGCTGCGGGCGGGTAAGCCTGCAGATGCGAGGGGGGGGGGGGAGGGGGGAGGGTAGGCAGGTCAGCATCGGGCATCAGGGATCATGGCGTGTGTGGCGGGGGGGGCGGCCGGGGATCGGAGATCAGGGCTCTGCAAGGGGAGAGAAGATCAGGGCTGTCGTGTATTGATTGCGAGTTTGACACCAGTCAATACGGTAATGTAATGCGTGAGTTTAACACCAGTTAATACGATAATGTAATGTGCATTGCATTATGGGAATTACCCGGGAAAAACAGCAGTCGGCCATTTTACACGATAAAGAGAACATCACAGTTAGAAGCCTGTCTGCCTGATTCTATGCTGTAACGCGTTCATGCAACATTGGCGACGAGGATAATGAACGGAATCATTTTAAATAGGTAATTGCCCAAGTTTTAGTTAGCTAGGATGGAGAAGACCGGCATTCAAAATTTTGCATGTGTCGCCGAGCCAGCCACGTTGGGTCCAAGATGGATGAGGTGGTTAACGTCTTTTGAGCTTTATGCCGACAGCAAAGGACTCATCATCGACGATACCTCTACAGCTGCCACGAAGCAGAGGAGAAGAGCTCTACTTCTACACCTAGTAGGACCAGATGTCCAGGATATCTTTTCGACTCTACCGGACACAGGAGAGCCAGCAGACTGCACGGCGGCAGTTAGTGCTTTGAATCACTACTTCGTGCCCCAGGTCAACGCAGCATTTGCTAGACAGACTTTTCATAAGTTGTCCCAGAAGGCAGGTGAAACTATGCAACAATTTGCTACTCGCTTGCGGCAGGCTGCTAAAGACTGTGCTTTTGGGGGGGATGCGGATAATCAAATAAGAGACACTATCCTGCCTATGTGCGGAGGAAATTGCTAGAGGAAGGGTATGGTCTAACGCTCGCCTGCACATTACAATTGGCCTCACAATGTGAAAACGTCGAGGAGCAGATGTCAGCCATGTCATGTACAGAGAAGGCGGAGACAGATACTGTTCATCGTGTTACACAGAAAAGAGGGTATTATGTGAAAAGCTCAACAGAGAAACCAAAGGGAAATGGCGATAGGAACGAAAGGAAATGTTACAGATGTGGACACACAGACCACATGGGCAGAGATCCGAAATGCCCAGCACGCGGACAAACGTGTCATAAGCGCAAGGGAAAGGCTGAACACAAAACAGATCAGTTTGTATATCGACCCACAAGTGAAGCCTGTGGCCCAGCCACTCAAGCGTATACCATTCAACTTAAGGGGGGCAGTCGAGGCCAAAATAAAACAATTGAGGGACGTGGACATTATCGAACCTGTAACTGGTCCCACCCCATGGGTAAATCCTGTGGTTATTGTACCAAAAGCGGATAAGGATATAAGGTTATGCCTAGACATGAGACGAGCAAACCAAGCAATAGTGAGGGAACGATATCCAATCCCCACCGTTGATGAGATACTCCAAGGTATGAACGGCTTGACGGTGTTTAGTAAGCTAGACCTGAAATGGGGTTATCACCAGCTAGAACTGACCCCTGAGTCACGAGAAATCACAACGTTTGCAGTACATAACGGAGTATACAGGTACAAGAGGCTGATATTCGGTGTATCTTCAGCTAGTGAGCAAGCACGAGATAGCTAATGCCTTCGCTGGAATAGAGGGTGTTGAAAACATCTCAGACGACATTATCGTGCATGCACATGACCAGGAAACGCACGACAGACGCCTGCATGCTGTCATGACCAGGCTAATGGAAAGTGGACTGACACTAAACTCAGAGAAGTGCCAATTCAACATGGACCGATTGATTTTCATGGGAATCCTTTTGTCTGAAAAAGGCATCAGACCAACAGCAGAGAGAGTGCAAGCAGTGGCAGAAGCTCGGGAACCAGAGAATGCTACAGAGGTGAGGAGCTTCTTGGGACTCGTTGGGTACAGTAGCAGATTCATCCCGCAGTTTGCAACGCTATCAGAGCCACTGCGACGCCTGACGAGAAAAGACACACCATTTAAATTTGGATCACAACAGAGACAGTCATTCAGTGCACTCAAGGAAGAGTTGGCCAGAGCCAGCACTTTAGCATATTTTGATAAGGATGCACTAACCAAGGTGATAGCAGATGCCAGTCCTGTAGGTTTAGGCGCAGTACTAGTTCAGGACCAACAGGGACAAGAGGTGCCAATATGCTATGTAAGTCGTAGTTTAACAGACTGTGAGAGGAAATACTCTCAAACAGAGAGAGAGGCCTTAGCTCTTGTATGGGCTTGTGAGAGGCTACACCCAAATGTGTATGGCCAAAAAATTTAACTTGGTAACTGACCATAAGCCATTACAAGTGATATACGACCCACACTCTAAACCCTGTGCCCGTATAGAGAGATGGGTACTTAGATTACAGCCGTATGATTTTAAGGTGATACACATTCCAGGCAAGCAAAACATTGCAGACCCACTGTCACGATTGCTGGCGGAGACAGCAAAACAGGAGAGACATTCTCATGGCTCAGATGAATATGTGAGATTTGTAGCTGTGAGTGCGACACCAAAAGCACTCACTACTAGAGAGGTGGAGGAAGCCTCTGCTACCAACCCAGAGCTGATTGAGGTACGGAAGGCAATCACAAACGGACATTTTGAGAACTGTAAAGCTTATGCAGCAATTGCAAATGAGCTGTGTGTAGTGGGGTACCTAGTTCTTCGGGGAACACGCATCGTGCTACCCACAGTGTTACACGCACGAGCCCTGGTGTTAGCACATGAAGGACACTTGGGAATAGTTGGAACAAAGCAACATCTCAGAACCAAAATAACAACAGAAAATGCTGGAAAAACTCAGCAGGTCAGGCAACATCCGTGGAGAGAAATTTGAGTTGACGTTTTGGGTCGAAACCCTTCTTCAAAACTGGAAAGAAAAGAAAATAGATCGAAGGCAAGACTGTGATCGAACAAAAGAAGCAAAAGAGACAATAAAAGGTATTCGAAGCCAGACGAGATGGTAATAGGCCCGTGGAGACAAAAGGCGGCTGAGATTAGGTGTGAAGTGTACTGGCAGGTAAGAGACAGCTGCCAGGTGAGAGAGAGAAACAAAAGGAAAGGAGGGGGGGGGGAAAGGAAGACCCAAAACAAAGGGGTGGAAAAAATTATAAGTAAAAAAGTAATAGGGGCTGAGGTTATGATCTGAAATTGTTGAACTCGATATTGAGTCCGGAAGGCTGCAAAGTGCCTAATCGGAAGATGAGTTGCTGTTCCTCGAGCTTACATTGAGCTTCCGTGGAACAATACAAGAGGCCAAGGACGGTAAGGTCCGAGTGGGAATGGAGCGGTGAATTAAAATGACAGGCGACCGGAAGCTCGGGGTCACCCTTACGGCCTGTCTGCCTGATTCTATGCTTTAATGCATTCATACAACAAGGGCCGGCCACCAGAGGATTGTGGACGACCTCAGCATCATCGGTGAGGTGGGGTGGGGTGGGGTGGGGTGAGAGCGGAGGCCTCATGGTGGGGATCCGAGGCCTGGGGAGGTGATCGGAGGCCCAGGATGGGGTGGATGGTGAGGGGGTCTCTGATCGATGGTGGTTGGTTAGGTAGGGGCCCTGGATCCAGGAGGTCAGTATAAAACTACTTGCCTCCTGGATGTAGCAGTTCCCGCCTCGGTTTAACTTCCGGTTTTCACGATTTGTGTGAAATCCGTCCACATGCATTTAAATTCAAAATGGAGGTGAAAAAAAGAGGTTTCCAGCCTCATATTTAAATTTACGTACCGCCGTCTGAGAGCGGGTTGGTCGCCTGCCCCCCATCCCACCTCCATTAAATCCGGAAGTGGGCGGGATGGAGGCGGGATCTGGTCGGGAATCCCATTTTTAACAATTTAACTAACCCCACGCTCGAAACGCACCCTTGTTTTAGGGGAAAATTCTGGCCAAAGAGTACAGAGGCTTCTCCCAAGTCAGCATGACACACAACATATTGCCATGCGACCTTGTTTGAAGGGGCTTCTTGCTGTCACCATTCTAATATATGTTAATCTTCCATTTCCATCTGAATGATACAGCTCTGAGTGTCAGAGAAAAAGCCAGCACCTGATATTCTGCATCACCAACTCCACTTGGAACAAGCAACGGTGGAGACACCTCAGGAGTCATTTTAACTTTTAGCAATAGTGGAAATGGGCGATGTTGAATTTGCTCGAACCCCCCCATGATCTGCTGAACCCCGCTGAACCCCTCCCACGATCCTCCCCCTCGACCCCACGATCCTCCCCCTAGCCCCACGATCCTCGCCCCGCGATCCTCCGACTGTGATCCTCCCCCTCCCCCCGCGATCCTCCCCTCCCCCCGCGATCCTCCCCCCCCGCGATCCTCGCCCTCCCCTCCGCGATCCTCCCCTCCAACCCCCCGCGATCCTCCCCCTCCCCCACGATCCTCCCACTCTCCCCCCGCGATCCTTCCCCTCCCCCCCGCGATCCTTCCCCTCCCCCTTGCGATTCCCCCCCCACGATCCTCCCCCCTGTGATCCTCCCCCCCGCGATCCTCCCCCTCCCCCGCCCCCGCCCCTGCGATTCTCCCCCTCCCCCCGCGATCCTCCCCTCCCCCCGCGATCCTCCCCCTCCGCGATCCTCGCCCTCCCCTCCGTGATCCTCCCCTCCACCCCCCCATGATCCTCCCCCTCCCCTGCGATCCACCCACTCTCCCCCCGACGATCCTCCCCCTCCCCCTTGCGATTCCCCCCCGTGATCCTCCCCCCCCGCGATCCTCCCCCGCCCCCGCGATCCTCGCCCTCCCCTCCGCGATCCTCCCCTCCACCCCCCCGTGATCCTCCCCCTCCCCTGCGATCCACCCACTCTCCCCCCACGATCCTCCCCCTCCCCCTTGCAATTCCCCCCCCCGCGATCCTCCCCCGCCCCCGCGATCCTCCCCCGCCCCCGCGATCCTCCCCCTCACCCCGCAATCCTCCCACTCTCCCCCCGCGATCCTCCCATGGTCTGTCCCCAGCATTCCCTGGCTCCTTGGCTCCGGCTTTCTACCACAGGCTTTCCCGGCCAGCACCTAGCCAGCCTTTCAATCTGACCAGCAGCCGGGCGGGAAAAGGAATAAAACATGATAATGAGGTACTGCTGTTAAATTCGGCAGGAGCCCCACATTCCTGGTTCTCCCCACCCCACAAACATGCGCCCCCGCTCCGTCCTTGTCTCCCCTTAAATATCAGGGTCATAGAATCATACAGCACAGAAGGAGGCCATTCAGTCCATTGTGCTCTCATTGAAAGAGCTCTCCAATTAGTCCCACTCCCCTACTCTTTCCTCAGAGCACTGCCAATTTTTCCTTTCCAAGTATATATCCAATGCCCTTTTGAAAGTTACTGTTGAATCTGCTTCCACCAGCCTTTCAGGCAGTGTATTCCAAATCACAACAACTCACTGCGTAAAAAAAAATTCTCCTCATCTCCCCTCTGTTTTTTTGCAATTATCTTAAATCTGTTACGATAATAATAATTATTACAAGATGGATCCACCACTTTGTTTAAATGCATTCGTCATTAAATTTGAGTATCTTCCTTTTAAAACTTAAATTTGACTCTTAAGGAACCACATCAAAATGGTCCAGGAGTGTGTTACTTAGCTGTTATACGGTAAATTCATTCTGATGTTCTCATAAACCATGAGCATGAAGCTTTAACACCATCCAGTCCCAAACTCCAAGTAGTAGTGTCAGCTCGGCTTAGTGTTAGCACCTTTGTCTATCAGTGAGAAGGTTGTGGGTTCAAATCCCACTCCATTTAAGCACCTGATTTAAGCTGACACTTCAGAGGAGTACAGCATTGTTAGAGAAACTGTCTTTTGGACGAGACATTAAACGAAGGCCCCTCTGCTTATTTGGGCGGACGTAAAAGATCCCATGGCACTTTTTTGAAGAAGAGCTGTGAATTCTTCCGTTGTCCAACAGTCAATCAATCATCGCCAAAACAGATTAACTGGTCATCCATCTCACGGCTGTCTGTGGGACTTTGCTGTCTGCAAATTGGCTACCTGGTATGTCTATGAAACAACAGTGAGCGCACTTCAAATGTAATTAATTGGTTCTGAAGCACTTTGGGATGTCCTGAGGTTGTGAAAATGCTATGTAAATATATGTTCTTTCTTTACAGCAGCTGAATGACAGTCGCAGCCAATTAATATTTTACATTCATCGATATGCAATTCTGTTTGATTTTGTATCTTGCATTACTGTCATTAAACTTACAGTGGCAGGAAGAGGGATGTTTATAAGACATAAAATAAAGCAACAAAATAAAATAAATGTCACCCCCCATGTCAGGGGTGCAGGACTACCTTATTTAACAATAACAACCTTTCTGCATTGGATGAATCATTATTAACTGCTTCTAGATGAAGCTAATATGCAAAGTTATTCAGTCAATAAACAGATTTTGAATAATATATACTTTATAATTATTTCGCATTTTGCAGTGTGTTGATTCTGCATTTTTCATTCCAGCTTGCAAGCAGTCGGAAGTAATAATTTTGTGTCTCTCCCCTTTCCAAAATATTTCTGAGAGGTAGTTCTTGCACAAGAAAAAGCTCAAGTCCGAGCCTACTGCATCAGTCCAGCTTCACCTGCTTCTGCTTCAGATTCCTGTGTGCGTGCAGAGTGACCATTGTACTCGCCCACCCACTAATTGCAATGCTCTCCACATCCATTACAGCAATATCCACATTATCTCTCTCAACTAAGTCATGTGAAGCTGTCAGGGTTCAGCTGCCGCACATACACAGAAGCTATTATAGCTCATAAATAATTGAGGAGAGTGAATAATTCAAAAGGAGTTCTATTCAGCTTTGACTCTTTGGGACTCGATTTTTCAACATCAGTTGAACTGAGACTGACAAATATTTCCTCTTTTTGGGCTAATGGCAAACAGAAACATATCAACAACAAGAAAAGAAGAAAAGGAATATCAGAATTGACAACATTAGTGCATTTTGTTTTCCTCAGGATTGCCTCTCCTCTTCATAAGTGAAATCCACGTAAAACAATGAGCAGCAAATAAACCGAACTAAAGGTTTGCGTCCAGAAAGCAACTAAGGCTAACAACATTCCTTTCAGATTGACCAGAATAAAATTACATCAAAACATTACATGACTATGAAATTACATTTAGAAACATACAGCACCAATTCCAACCACATTTTATGAAATGGACTATGACTGAATCAAAAATAATCAAACTACTCACTGCACGCGATGTCTGTACAGTACCTTGCAGTCTCAGCCTGCAACTTGTGCAGCCACAGTTACAATGAACACAAGCCCTCCAGCAGACGCTTAAATGTCTTCACTGCTACTTATGAAATCCATTTGCACATGCCACAGCTGACAGCACAGATGCTGTCCTTTTCTTATATATCCATCCATTTGTTTCAGTAATCCCACATAGCATTAAGGTCTAACTATATTACTGTTTGTCAGTTAAGACCCGTTCTTTCTTGATGAGTCTTAGTTTTATTACCCTGCTGTAGAAATAAACTAATACAGAAAAGCCAATTATTCCTGCTGGGAGAGTCTGCATTCTATTAAAGGTCTGCTTCAGACACCCTCTTTCTTCCTCTAGATTGCAGGCTCTTTTATATAAACTGAGGTCTGTATAATAGAGTCGAAGTCTCTTAAAGCCAACACCTCATCAGTGGGCAAAACCTTTCAGTCCTTTGTATTAGACGACTCATGTAGAGTGGATGTGAATGGATCAATGGACCGCACTGAGCTGATCAAACATTTCCTTTACTAGAATGTTCTTAGTACAGGTCATGCAAATTAATAGGCATTCGGTGGATGACATATTAATAAATTCTCTCTGCTGTTTAGACACTACATATAGGTAGTGCAGGATACTGCTCCAATCTGTGTACATTAACCTAATCCACACTGATTCAAGATACATAAAGCAAGCTGGAGAACAAGAATTATTTTGAATTCTTTTTATATCAAAGTTAGAATAAAACATTTACATTAGATGAACAATAGGCAGAATAACCCAGTCACAGGTTCGTTGTACATGCATTCATCTTTTTTGGTATGTACAGTATACTGCATACATAGGCCATGAAACTGTACACTGAAAGAGAAGCTATCTTTATTAAACAGTCCAACGTGTAGGCTCCAATAGAAATTATTGGAGATATATTTTACTTTTAAAATACTATAGAGTTAAACATGGAATTTATTAAAATGAAGCACAGTATCACAGCTGAAAGCTCCTACACAAGTTTATTGACGGTTTGTCAAAAATACCAGATTTGCAGTAGAATTATAATTTGACTATTGACAGCACAATTAAAGCAGCTGGTCAGAGAAATGGGGATTTGTGTGATTTTGTAGCAAAACTGTAAACACGTTTACAATTTCACTACAAATAACACACTAAGGAAATCCTCCTCCATATCCCTTTGATCTGGAATTATGCAAACCCAGAGATTTCAGAATCATGCAGGTCCCTAAAACAGAATAACACAGTCATGTGGAATGAAGGTGGAAAAAAAAACAGCACAGCAAAATGTTAATATTGCTTTCAAGTGATACAAAAACAGTATGTTCAGGGTCGGTCAATTACTAATTTGACTACCTAGCCTTTTTCAATGGATTCGAGTTAACTCACAAGCAAAACCAATATGATTGCTATAATAAAGTTCCAATAGCTATTAAAAGTAATAATGAAATGGATGAAATAATTGCAGGTAAGCCAAGTGTCAACAATGCTTATCTTGCATTATGAAAGAGAGAATAAAAGAGCCAGTGCAGCCTTAATATTACATCCGTCAAATAATTGTGGCTATGGACTCAGTTTTGATAAACATTGAATTTTCCCGCTATCATTCAAATGTGTTTTGCCAGTTCTTGACTTGGTTATCTCTTATATTCCATTTTACTGCATTCCAATATTGAATTTGTTTCCTAAATATGCCTCCAGCATTTATTTCAAGGATCAGTACTCGGATTTCAACATTCTTTTAGTTTTTTCCTTAAATTAAACATCAAATGTCATGCATCCAAGCAGCTGAAAACTAATATCCACCCACATTTCAAGTTATAGCAGATAGTCATAGAAATTAAAGCACAGAAGTCAGCTCTGCCACCGGAGGTACCTCTCACCTCTGATTCAGAAGGCTGTTTGGGTTCAAGCCCCACTCCAGAGACTTGAGCACAAAAATCTAGGTTGACACTCCAGTGCAGTACTGAAGGAGTGCTGCACTGTCGGAGGTGATGTCTTTCGGAAGAGACGTTAAGCCCAGGCCCCGTTTGCCCTCTCAGGTGGATGGAACAGATTCCATGGCACTATCTCAAAGAGCAGGGGAATTATCCCCAGTGCCCTGACCAATATTTATCTCTTAACTAAAACCACTAAAACAGATTATCTGGTTATTATCACATTGCTGTTTGTGGGAGCTTGCTGTGCGCAAATTGGCTGTCGCGCTTCCCATATTACAAAAGTGACTAAACTTCACAAACTACTTAATTGGCTGTAAAGCACTTTGGGACGTCCTGAGGACGTGAAAGGCGCTATATAAATGTAAGTCTTTTTTAAATCTTATCTTGCGGCTCTTTCCTCATATTCTTCCTTTTAACTACTTACCCAATTCCCCTCTCTGCCTCTATAGTCAGTGAAGAAGCATTCCATGTTCTAATAATTGTGTGAGAAAAATGCTTCTAACTTCCCCCTTCATTCTTTAAGTGATAACCCTGCATCTCTCACCTCCTTGTTACTGATTCACCAATGGAAAGAATCTTTTATTATTTGTCTTCTCAAAACCTGTCATAACTTTGAAAACCTCATTTGACCCTCCTGAACCTTTCTGTTCCAGTAAGAAAAGCTCTCATTTTTCCAGCCTTTCTTCATAACCATAACCTCTCATTCCTCTTATTATACCAGTAAATTTTCACTGTGTGTTGCCATGACTCTAATATCCCTCCTATTTTGGGGTGCTGAGAAATGTAAACAATACCCTGACTGTTGCCTAACCAATGTCATTTTAAAAATTCTACACAATTCAACACAGAAGCTTTTATATTTGGTGTCCTTATGTATAGAACTCAGAATTCTATTTGCCTTTTTATGGCCTTATCTATCCACACTGCCTCCTGTAACGATCTGTGGGAGCGATTTTCGCCGAATACGTTCGGCACTAAAGAGCCTCCGAGGTGCCAAAATAGAGTCTTAAGCTGAACTGCCTGTTTAGCCTGCGTTTAGCGCAAGTTGCCATCTTGGTAAAGGTGTTGAAGCCAACGCTAGGAACGGCCACCTGGACACTGGTTAAACAGCTGACTGCCACTTAAAATGCCCGCTAGCAGTTATTAAAGAGGCTGCACGGCATTTTGGCAGCTAGCACTTCAACTAATGCCCTATCTTAACAGCGACCTGCTGTTTGGGAGTAAACATGCCATTGACGTCGATTTCAAGCGCTACTTAAAGGGATATTCACCATTTCATGTTAATTGCTGATGGAGATGTGACGAGGACCTCGGAAACACATCGGGAGACTTTCTGGGACACTTTGTCGCGACTTCACCAACGCGCGAGCAACATTTATTTCAGAAAATCTCAGAGGACTTCACATCAAAAGAGTGCGTGCTGTGCTACTCCGCCTTATTGGACACTTTATAGGAGTCACCAGGAGAAAGGGAGTGCTTGGTCATGGGCATCTTCATAGGGGTTCCGATTGGTCTGGACGAGGAATGGGAGAAGGACATGAGGCCAGGCAGAGCATCACCGGCTGCTTCAGGAGAGAGGGACAGGAGGGCGAGGTGGTGACCTTACCCCCCCTCCATGGGTATAGGACATTCCTCCTCCTCTGGACCTCCTCCACCAGGACCTCCTGTGCACTTCCGAGAACCTGTGCACCCTCTTCCTCGGTCCCTGAGCCATCCTAAAACATGCTGCTGTGTGCCATCCACGCATTCAGTAAAAGTGGGTGCGAGGAGCCCACATACACTGCTTCATGAAAATTGTGACTAAGCAAAGCTTGAGTGCTAAACCTGCAGGTGTCTGTTTTAGCACCTCCAGGAAGTTCAAATTATGATAATCAGCAATTAGGACCAAAATTGTGTGCTAAAACCATACTTTCAAACTGGCATGTCTCATTAGCACCGCACCCATTTAGTGCATGTTTACACTCTTTGGCCAAAATACCCTCCCGTAGTATCTGCAACTGTTGTGTATGTACCTTTAAGGGAATAACTGGTCTTAGACTGCAGTACCGGCAGTGACCACCCCTGTATAAAAGGCCCTAGCAGGCTTCTGTATTTCAGTCTGACGTTGCCTCCTGTTCAGTAAAGTACCTGTTAAACTGTTCTCCCGAAGTCCGTGTATTATTGAGGCGCGGACTTTACAGTGGTGACGAGTAAGTTCGAACTCACCTGCAGTGTGGCATCATCTCACGGGGATCTCGCCCTGAGAGGAGGGTTCTGGAAGGTCTTAGTCTGAGCAACGGGCGTCGACCGAGGGCAACCGCCCAAAGAATTCATCGGTGTTCGGAGAATTGCGGGAGAGACTGTGGAGAGCTGTGCTTGGCTCCCCAGTTAAGGTGTTCCAGCAAATCGTGCTGGTAGCAGGTAGCGCGCTGACCCTTCTGGACTGCGGCGGGCTCAAGCTCGATCGAGCAGCTCTACAAAACGGGCCGCGCAGCGTCGCCGGGAAAAGAAAACAAGAGAGAGAGAGGGTGGAGCGCACAGGGCGCGGTCGGTGCTCAAGAACAGGGCAGCGGAGAGAAACTAAACGGGGGGAAGCAAAGCGAGACGCGCCGAAGCTGCGGGTCACCGCCATTACCCCGTAGAATGCTAGGAGCAGCGTGGCAGCAAGGGGAAGAAGCAAAAGCGCGGGAGCTGCCATTTTATCCCGTTGGGGAAGAAGCAAAAGCGCGGGAGGTGCCATTTTAAATCACCCAAGATGCCGAAAAGTGGCAGTATCACTGCTTTCAACAACGAGGTAGAAGACTGGACCACGTATGTGGAAAGAATTGAAGTGTACTGCAAGGCAAATGAGGTGGCCGATGGAAAGAGGGCGTCGGTATTATTAAATCTGATGGGTGCGAGTACGTACGGCCTATTGCGGAATTTAATTACCCCAGCTAAACCAATGGAGAAAAGTTTTGAGCAGATTGTTCATATCTTACAGGAACACCTAAGCCCTACACCACTGCTGATAGCAGAAAGATTCAAGTTCCATAAAAGAAACCAGCACAAAGATGAGAGCAATGCTGACTATCTTACGGAACTACGCAAGTTATCGAAGCACTGCCAGTTCGGAGCAGGACTGGCAGACACCTTACGGGATAAGTTTGTCTGCGGGCTCCAGAGTGAAGGAACCCAGAAACGACTACTTTCAAAAAAGGACCTGACGCTAGAACAGGCTTTCAGCGTGGCAGTATCCTACGAAGCAGCAGCACGGGGAGCTGCGGAAATGCAACAGAAACCACAAGAATACAGCACTAACGAAATGGCGTATGGAGCAGAAAAGTGCTATCGCTGCGGCAGAACAACCCATGAGCAGAAGGACTGCTGGTTTAAAGACAAAATATGCAGGCAATGCGGAAAAATGGGACATATAGCAAGAGTCTGCAGGTCGGGAAAGAAAGCCAACATGACAAGAACTACTCAGGAACAGTACAGGAAAGTAAAGAAACTGACAGACAGTAGTTCAGAAGATCAGGAGAGTGATAAGGACTCCGGGAGCAGGCGACTAAGTTGTTTAAAGTTACACAACGTGATCGCAAAGGAAGATCACCGAACCATTTGGGTCACCCTCATGATAGCAGGGTCCCCAGTAAAGATGGAATTGGACACAGGATCAGCCCTAACTGTCATGAATCGACGAGACTATGAGCGGCTATTCTCACACATACCCTTAAAGGACACGTCCATTGTATTGAAGACATACACGGGGCAAAAGGTCTACCCCAGAGGAAAAATAAGGGTGCCAGTTGAATATAACGGAAAGGAAACACAGAAACTATACATGTATATACTACGAGATGGAGGACCACCATTATTGGGACGTGAATGGATCCGAAAAATACAATGGGATTGGCATTCCATTCTGGCACTAACTGTGACTGACAAAAAGGATGATGACGTCACACCTGGACGTCTGTCACAAATTCTATCTGACGTGGAAGAGGTGTTCCAACAAGGACTTGGGACTCTAAAAAGAGTAAAGGCAACCATAAAGATTGAGGATAACGCAACCCCAAAATTTTTCAAGGCCAGACCGGTGCCATACGCGATCCGCCCAGCCGTTGAAGCTGAACTGGAGAGTCTGGAGCATTCGGGGGTGCTGTCTAAGGTGGACTGGAGCAAGTGGGCCACACCTATCGTTCCTGTAATGAAGAAAGCATTGAGCAGCACGCCTGGGGAGACAAGGAAGATTCGCATCTGTGGGGACTTCAAGGTGACTGTGAACCCAATCCTGCACACAGTACAGTATCCACTTCCGCGGATAGAAGATATTTTCGCCTCACTATCTGGAGGGAAACGTTTTACAAAGATTGATCTGGCTCAAGCGTATCTACAAATGGAGGTGGAAGAAGCATCTTGGAAATACCTCACGATAAATACTCACAAAGGCCTTTACCAGTACAATCGACTGGTATTCGGGGTAGCATCGGCCCCAGCTATTTGGCAGAGGGCAATGGAACAAGTCCTGCAAGGGATCCCGGGGACCCAGTGTTATTTGGACGACATCCTGGTTACGGGCGAAAATGACAATGAACACCTTGCCAACCTGGAACAGGTGCTCATGAGATTGCAGGAATATGGGCTACGAGCCAACCGTCCCAAATGCAAGTTCTTCAGGAGACAAATCTCGTATTGTGGCCACATGATTGATGAGGAAGGGTTGCATAAGTCGCCGGACAAGATTGAGGCTGTAGTCATGGCTCCAGCACCGGAAAATGTGTCGCAACTGAGATCGTTCCTCGGGTTGGTGAACTACTACCATAAGTTCTTGCCGAATTTATCTACAATTCTGCACCCACTGAACGCCCTGCTTCAAACTGGTGTAACATGGAAATGGAGTGATGAGTGTAAGCGTGCCTTTCAGGAATGTAAATGCCTAATCACTTCAAAAGAAGTATTGGCCCACTACAACCCAACACTACCGATTCAGTTGGCATGTGATGCGTCACCTTATGGCATTGGAGCGGTGCTGTCACACAAATTCCGTGACGGTTTAGAGAGGCCAATAGCCTTTGCATCGCACTCGCTAACCTCAGCCGAGCGTAACTACGCCCAGATTGACAGGGAGGCCCTCAGTCTGGTGTGGGGGGTGAAGAAGTTCAATCACTATCTGCACGGGCGGAAATTCACCCTACTGACTGATCATCAACACCTGGTCTCAATTTTTAACCCAAAGAAGGGCGTTCCGGTGATGACGGCGCAACGGCTGCAAAGATGGTCACTTTTTCTAGGGGCACATCAGTACGACATAGAGTACAAAGGTATGAAACAGCATGGAAACGCTGATGGGCTGTCGCGCCTACCGTTGCCTACGGCGGAAGAAGCACCTGCAGTGGACCCTGTGGAGATATTCCATGCGACCATAGTCGAACGTTTGCCTGTTACAAACGCAAGTATTGAGAAGGAAACCCGAAATGACCCAACACTCTCTCGGGTCTATGATTTGACGGTGAAGGGATGGCCAGCATATGGCGACTCACTGTTGCCAGCATTCTCGCCAAGGAGAGAACAGCTGTCAGTGTGCCGGGGAACCTTGATGTGTGGATCCCGAGTGGTAATTCCACCCAAGTTGAGAGCTAGAGTGCTCAATGAGCTTCACGAGGGTCAGCTGGGAGGGGTAAAAATGAAGAGCCTAGCCAGGGCGTTTGTGTGGTGGCCGGGAATCGATAAAGAAATCGAGGATATGACCAAGAGATGCACAGGATGCCAGAAGGTCCAAAACGCTCCACCACAGGCCCCGCTACATCCATGGGAGTGGCCCTCATCTCCATGGCAATGGGTACACATTGATTTTGCTGGTCCATTTATGGACTCAGTGTTTCTAATCGCTGTGGACGCCCATTCGAAATGTCCTCCACCACCACGGAGAAAACTATTGCAGTCCTAAGGACCATCTTCGCCAGGAATGGGTTGTCAGAACAGATTTGCTCTGACAATGGCCCACAGTTTGTGCCTGAGGATTTCCGGAGGTTCCTGAAGAATAATGGGGTGAAACATTACACATCTGCCCCATATCATCCAGCCACAAATGGATTGGCTGAGAGGTTTGTTCAGACCTTTGAAAAGGCCATAAAGGCAAGGTATAATGACGACATACCACTACAACACAAGGTGGATAATTTCTTGTTTGCTTACCGGAATGCGACACATGCAGTAACCAACCAAACTCCAGCCGTACTGTTTTTCAACCGAAGACTAAAATGTCGCTTGGATTTGCTCAAACCAAACATAAGACGAGATGTTGAGGATAAATAGTTCCAGCACATAAATGAGAAGCCAACCAGGAGCTTAAAGATAGGGCAACCAGTCTTGGCCCGCGACTACCGAACAGAAAAATGGCAGCCTGGAACGATATGCACACAGCAGGGACCACTAATGTACACAGTGGATGTTGGAGAGAGCATCGTGAGATGCCATGCTGACCAGATTCTAGAGTCACAGGAACAAGCCAAATCTATACCACAAGCAGGTGCACCTGGTAATTATCCCGAAGTACAGATTGTGCTTACCTCAGAAGCAGGGGTATTGGAAGCTGACGAACCAACCAATGACAATGAGCCAGAATTGACTCCACCGCAAGAACAGGATACTCGAGAAAGGCGCTATCCAGTCAGGATCAGGAAGCCTCCTCAAAGACTGAACTTATAAATGACTATTTCGGTTGATGTATATAGTACCGAGGAAATTGTAATTGTAATTAGTTATTATTTAGTTGTTAAATGAATGTTATGTACTGTTTATCTAAAAGGGGAGGAATTGTTGTGTATGTACCTTTAAGGGAATAACTGGTCTTAGACTGCAGTACCGGCAGTGACCACCCCTGTATAAAAGGCCCTAGCAGGCTTCTGTATTTCAGTCTGATGTTGCCTCCTGTTCAGTAAAGTACCTGTTAAACTGTTCTCCCGAAGTCCGTGTATTATTGAGGCGCGAACTTTACAGCAACCAAGCCTTCCCTGTTTATACACTTCAAGCTACTGTTCCTTTTCCTAAAATGCACAATTTCTCTGCTTCTGCCACCCATCGATCCACTCCACAAACGTGTCTATGTCTTCCTGTAATTCCTTGCATTGTTCTTCACAGTTTGCCATGTGCCCTAATTTGGTATCATCAGCAAACTTAAATATCATTTTTATCGTGTCTATCTGCAAATCATTTATACAAAAGAGGTCCCAGCACAGATTCCTAAGGCACATCAATACCGATATCCCACCCATCCCAAAAACATCTATCCATCCATGTAGTTCAAAATTTCCACTTACAGCACCCATCCCTTAATCTGTACACTATTTGACTTCCTCAATAAAATTCAATCAAACTCATTAAGCATGATCTTCCTCTTTATAAATGCAAGCTGATAATTTGTGATTAGCCCATAACTTTCTCAGCTATCCACAGCTGAGGTAAGACCAGCTAGCCCATAATTTCCTGGTTTAGCCCTTTCCCTTTTCTGAACAGCAATGTAACATGTACCACCCTCCCAATCCTTTGGCAAATTTCCCCTTTCCAAACTATTCCAGGGCATTGTTGGGAGCAGTGAGAGCGGAGACTCAGTGAGTATTTAACCTCACTTTCGCAGGCTTTTTTTCACAGGCCATTGTCGGGAGCGGTGAGAGCGGAGGTGCAGTGAGTAATTAAACTCACTTTCGCAGGCTTTTTTTCACAGGCCAGTGTCGGGAGCGGTGAGAGTGGAGACTCAGTGAGTATTTAAACTCCCTTTCGCGGGCTTTTTTCCACAGGCCATTGTCGGGAGCGGTGAGAGCGGAGTTTCAGTGAGCAATTAAACTCACTTTCGCGGGCTTTTTTTCACAGGCCAGTGTCGGGAGCGGTGAGAGCGGAGTTTCAGTGACTTTTTAAACTCACTTTCGCGGGCTTTTTTTCACAGGCCATTGTTGGGAGCGGTGAGAGCGCAGTTTCAATGAGGATTTAAACTCACTTTCGCGGGCTTTTTTTCACACATCAGTATCGGGAGTGGTGAGAGCGGAGGTTCAGTGAGTATTTAAACTCACTTTCACGGGCTTTTTTTCACAGGCCATTGTCGGGAGCGGTGAGAGTGGAGACTCAGTGAGTATTTAAACTCACTTTCGCGGACTTTCTTTCACAGGCTGGTGTCGGGAGCGGTGAAAGCGGAGAATCAGTGAGTATTTAAACTCACTTTCGCGGGCTTTTTTCAGAGGCTTACCAATCTCGCAGACTGGCAGCGGCGTTCCAGAGCCACGTCACGATTCAAAATGTGACGTGGGCAGGGGGAAGCAGCTGATTGGGTGAGTATTTATACTACTCTATAGTTTGTCAGTTAAGGTTCATAGTTTATAAAGTTTAGATGGTCTTAATTTTGTGGCTATAGTTTCTAAGGTCTCTGTTGTGTAGCGGGGAGTGCTAGGAAACAAGGGCCCTTGAGTATATCATTTAATTGTAGACTAATTGGTGGTATTGATTTAATTTAAATTAATTAAAGGGTAAGTCATGGTAGCACAGCTTGGCCCCGTGGCATGCTCCTCCTGCACTCTGTGGGAAATCAGGGCACATCCTGTGTCCCTGATGACCATGTGTATGGGAAGTGTATCCAGCTGCAGCTAATGACAGACCGCATTGCGGCACTGGAGCTGTGAATGGATACATACTGGAGCATTTGCGATGCTGAGGACGTCGTGGATATCACGTTTAATCAGTTGGTCACACCGCAGGTAAAGTCTGCACAGGCAGGAAGGGAATGGGTGACCGCCGGGCAGAGTAGTAGGCGCAGGCAGGTAGTGCAGGGGTCACCTGTGGCCATCCCCCTCTCAAACAGATATACCGCTTTGGATATTGTTGGGGAGGATGGCAGCAGCAAGCAACTTCCTGGCACCATGGGTGGTTCTGCCGCACGAGACGGGAGAAAAAAGAGCGAGAGAGCTATAGTGATAGGGGATTCTATTGTAAGGGGAATAGATAGGCAATTCTGCGGCTGCAAATGAGACTCCAGGATAGTATGTTGCCTCCCTGATGCAAGGGTCAAGGATGTCTCGGAGTGGCTGCAGGGCATTCTGGAGGGGGAGGGTGAACAGCCAGTTGTCGTGGTACATATAGGTACCAACGATATAGGTAAAAAATGGGATGAGGTCCTAAAAGCTTAATATATGGAGTTAGGAGGTAAATTAAAAAATAGGACCTCAAAGGTAGTAATCTCAGGATTGCTACCAGTGCCACATGCTAGCCAGAGTAGAAATAGAAGGATATTTCAGATGAATATGTGGCTAGAAGAATGGTGCAAGGGGGAGGGATTCAAATTCCTCGGACATTGGAACCGGTTCTGGGGGAGGTGGGACCAGTACAAACTGGACGGTTTGCACCTGGGCAGGACCAGGACTGATGTCCTAGGGGGAGTGTTTGCTAGTGCTGTTGGGGAGGGTTTAAACTAAAATGGCAGGGGGTTGGGAACCTGTGCAGGGAGACAGAGGAAAGGGAAGCAAGGATAGAAGCAAAAGACAGGAAGGAGAAAAGCAAAAGTGGAAGTCAGAGAAATCAAGGGTGTAAATCAAACATGGCCGCAGTAAACAACAATTCTAAAAGGTCTAAGAGTGTTAAAAAAAAACAAGCCTGAAGGCTTTGTGTCTTAATGCGAGGAGCATTTGTAATAAGGTGGATGAATTAACTGCGCAAATAGATGTAAATGGATATGATATAATTGGGATTACGGAGACATGGCTCCAGGGTGACCAAGACTGGGAATTCAACATCCAGGGGTATTCAATATTCAGGAAGGACAGGCAAAAAGGAAAAGACGGTGGGGTAGCATTGCTGGTTAAAGAGGAGATCAACACAATAGTAAGGAAGGATATTCGCTCTGATGATGTGGAATCTGTATGGGTAGAGATCAGAAATACCAAGGGGCAGAAAACATTTCTGGGAGTTGTATACAGACCCCCAAACAGTAATGCTGAGGTTGGGGATGGCAGTAAACGGGAAATTAGAGATGCGTGCAATAGGGGCACAGCAGTTATCATGGGTGACTTTAATCTACATATAGATTGGTTTAACCAAATTAGTAACAATACTGTGGAAGAGGAATTCTTAGAGTGTGTACGGGATGGTTTCCTGGACCAATATGTCGAGGAACCAACTAGAGATCAGGCCATCTTAGACTGGATATTATGTAGTTAGAAAGGATTAATTAGCAATCTTGTTGTGCGAGGCCCCTTGGGGAGGAGCGATCATAATATGATAGAATTCTTCATTAAGATGGAGAGTGAAGTAGTTGATTCAGAGACTTGGGTACTGAATTTAAATAAAGGAAACTACGATGGTATGAGGTGCGAGTTGGCTAGCAATAGCAAACATTTAAAGATTGCATGGATGAACTACAGAATTTGTTCATCCCTGTTTGGCATAAAAATAAAACAAAAAACGTGACAACATTGGCTAATGAGGGAAATTAGGGATAGCATAAGATCCAAGGAGAGGACATATAAATTGGCCAGAAAAAGCAGCCAACCTGAGGATTGGGAGCAGTTTAGGATTCAGCAAAGGAGGACAAAGGGATTAATTAAGAGGGGGAAAATAGAGTACAAGAGTAAGCTTTCAGGGAACATAAAAACTAACTGTAAAAGCTTCTATAGATATGTGAAGAGAAAAAGATTGGTAAAGTCAAGCATAGGTCCCTTGCAGTCAGAATCAGGGGAATTTATAATGGGGAACAAAGAAATGGCAGACCAATTAAATACATACTTTGGTTCTGTCTTCACAAAGAAGGACACAAATAAACTGCCAGAGATGTCGGTGAACATAGGTTCTAATGAGAGGGAGGAACTGAAAGAAATCAGTATTTGTAGGGAAATGGTGTTAGGGAAATTGACGGGATTGAAGGCCAATAAATCCCCAGGGCCTGATAATCTACATCCTAGGGTACTTAAGGAAGTGGCCCTAGAAATAATAGATGCATTGCTGGTCATCTTCCAAAATTCTATAGACTCTGGAACAGTTCCCATGGATTGGAGGGTAGCTAATGTTACCCCACTATTTAAAAATGGTGGTGGAGAAAAAACAGGGAATTATAGACCAGTAAGCCTGACATCGGTAGTAGGGAAAATGCTAGAGTCCATTATAAAAGGTGTAATAGCAGAGCACTTGGAAAACAGTGACAGGATCGGACAAAGTCAACATGGATTTACAAAAGGTAAATCATGCTTGACTAATCTACTGGAATTTTTTGAGGATGTAACTGATAGAATAGATATGGGAGAGCCAGTGGATGTGGTGTATTTGGACTTTCAGAAGGTTTTTGATAAGGTCACGCTTAAGAGACTAGCGTGCAAAGTTAAAGCACATGGGATTGGGGGTAAGGTACTGACTTGGATAAAGAACTGGTTGGCAGACAGAAAGCGAAGAGTTGGAATAAACGGGTCTTTTTCCGAGTAGCAGGGGTACCGCAGGGATCGGTCCTTGGACCCCAGCTATTCACAATATATATTAACGAGCTAGACGAGGGAACTAGATGTAATATCTCCAAGTTTGCAGACGACACAAAGCTGGGTGGGCGTGTGTGCTGTGAGGAGGATGCAGAGAAACTCCAGAATGATTTGGACAGGTTGGGCGATTGGGCAGATGCATGGCAGATGCAGTATAATGTGGATAAATGCGAGGTTATCCACTTTGGTGGCAAAAACAGGAAGGCAGATTATTATCTGAACGGCAATAGATTGGGAAAAAGGGAAGTGCAACGAGACCTGGGTGTCCTTGTGCACCAGTCGCTGAAGGTAAGCATGCAGGTGCAGCAGACGGTTAAGAAGGCAAATGGTGTGCTGGCCTTCATAGCGAGAAGGTTCGAGTACAGGAGCAAGGATGTCTTGCTGCAGTTGTACAGGGCCTTGGTAAGACCACACCTTGAGTATTGTGTGCAGTTTTGGTCACCTTATCTGAGGAAGGATGTTCTTGCCATGGAGGGAGTGCAGCGAAGATTCACCAGACTGATACCTGGGACAGCAGGAATGACGTATGAAGAGAGATTGGGTCGATTAGGCTTATTTTCGCTAGAGTTTAGAAGAATGAAAGGGGATCTCATTGAAACTTATAAAATTCTAATAGGACTAGACAGACTAGATGCAGGAAGGCTGTTCCCGATGGTGGGGGAGTCCAGAACCAGGGGTCACAGTCTAAGGATAAGGGGTAAGCCATTTAGGACTGAGATGAGGAGGAATTTCCTCACCCAGAGAGTGGTGAACCTGTGGAATTCTCTACCACAGAAGGCCGTTGAGGCCAATTCATTAAATATATTCAAGAAGGAGTTAGACATATTTCTTAAGGCTAAGGGGATCAAGGGATATGGGGAGAAAGCAGGGACAGGGTACTGAATTTGGATGATCAGCCATGATCGCATTGAATGACGGAGTAGGCTCGAGGGGCCGAATGGCCTACTCCGGCTCCTATCTTCTATGTTTCTATTTTCTCATTCGCTATTCTGGGATACTATGGTGGGCCTGGTGACTTTTCTACGTGTAGTTTCATTAGCTTCTTGATGAAGTTTACTTTTGAATATTAACTCCAGTACTGACTGTTCCATATCCTCTTCAGCTATACCTACAGTTCCACTTTCACTATCCTTTGTAAATTGAGGGAAAATATTTATTAAGCAGCTCAGCAAATCCTTCAGTATCAAGTACACGATGCCACCCCACTCGGCCCATCTCCAAGTTCCATTCCTTCTTTGTCTATCCTTTTAATTTGTATGTGCTTATAAAAGCCCTTGCAATTTGTCCTTATATTGACTGTCAGACTTTTATTCCTACACCCTCTGAGCCTTTCTAATCTCTCTTTTATGTTTCTCAATTTTCTTCTGTATTACCTCCTCTGCACTTAACAAAATTACTCTTTTTTCAACTTCCCTTTTGCTTTAACCTTTTTATTTAACCATGGACACCCAATCTTTGATACATCCCCCATTACTGCTAGTGAGAGTGTAGTTAACTTGTATGGTATTCATCTCGTAGTTAAATATCTCCGACTGCTGGTCCGCTCTTTGATATGCCATTTTGTTTCCAACTTGCTCTGGGTTCCTTTTCATGCCACTGAAGTTAGCTCATTTGCAGTCGAACACCTTTATCTTTGACTCTCTTTTTTCTCTTATCTATTTTTAATATACATCTATTTAGATTATGGCCATACATAAAAAAACTGCAAATGTTGGAGATCTGAAACTAAAGCAGAAAATGCTTGAAATGGATAGCACTTCAATCAGCCTCGATAAAAAGAGAATATAGTTTAAGGTTTTGGACATAGACCCTTCATCACAACTGAAAACTGTTTAAGAGAAGCAAACATTATAGTTGGGCTAAAACAAAATGGGAGGAAGACCATTGTCTGGAAATGGGATCATGCCTGAATCGGGGCACGATCCCTGTGCAGCCCGTGCTGCATGTGCCTAATGAGGCTGGTGGCGTGCCCATGGCAAATTGCTCCATTGGCACCGGCGCGCTACGGACACCAGTCGTGGTCCCAGAGGCAGCTTGCCCATCGCAAGGGAGCAAGATTGCCTGGCTGGGATGGCGGCTGAGGTCCTAAGGTCAGTCCGAGAAGTGGGGGAGGGGGTGGGGGGGGGAGGCAATCGGGAGGGGGGTGGGGGCAAACTCTTGCCGGAAGCAGCCCGTAATTCTTCCTGTTCCTCCTGGCTCCATATTTAAGTAAGCCTTTTTGGTGGCAACCTCCAGTAGTCCCTTTAAGGACTGCTGATTAGGCCGTATGTAGATCCGGTAGTCCTGAAAATAACTGACCTGACTCCTGCTGTGTTTCTAGTTTTCTAGTTTGGGTCCTATAACAGGCATTATGTCCCTTATTAGTAGATCCTATGGCGTCATTCAAAGAAGAGCAGAGGAGTTCTTCTGGTGTCCCAGCCACCATTTAACTCTCAACACCACCAACAACAGATTAACTGGTTATTTATCTCATTGCTCCTTGTAAAACCTTGCTGTGTGCAAATTGGCTGTTGCATTTGCCTTTCGCATTCACAGAAAATCCCAAAGAACGTCACAGACAATGAGGACAATGTAGCTACTCAAAAAAAATATTGTGTTAGTGTCAAAGCCCGTCAATGCAGAATACATAAGATAGGCAATGAGCATTTAAAGTATTCATACTCAGATAATTTTGATTTACGCAATGTGCACCGACGTAAGGAGCAGCCCATCAGTCTCCAGAATCAAGTTACCTGATTAGTGCTGGAACCATGGAGTTGGTTCCATTGCTTGGCTTTAGTAGGAAACTGGTGGCATGGGTTGGGGGTTGGGATGTCTCTGGTAGGGATCAGAGATCCATGCCCTTGTAAAGGAATGTAAGTAGCCAGGGTTTCCCCACTTACAATGTACACGATTTTGAAATCCAACATAATGTCTGTGGGTGAGATATTTGTCAAATTTCTCCTGCTCCGTTCAACCTTAGTGGTGTCCTGCATGATGGCCCTTGGTCCTCAAAGCCAAATTTTTAAGCAGCCTGTCAAGTTTGAAAGATCTATAATAGTACGCTCAAAAATTAGAGTGTTGCCCAATTAAAAAGAACGTCAGCCTATTAGACACGCAGGCAATAACAATCCAGGTCACTAACTGCTCATGTCAGTTCCACAGGAAGGAAGGTCAGTTTATAGAGCTTCACCATTGGTATTCTGTGCAGATATTTCGGATTGATCGAGTTTGTTGATGTGCAGCTGCAGGAGCTCTTGTGTTCTTGGCATAAGCTCAGAGGCCTTACTTGAGTGCAAGCAACTGTTATGGTGTTGTCCCAGGCGTGAGCTTGTACAGAACTGATGTTATGGTGTTGTCCCAGGCGTGAGCTTGTACAGAACTGATGTTATGGTGTTGTCCCAGGCGTGAGCTTGTACAGAACTGATGTTATGGTGTTGTCCCAGGCGTGAGCTTGTACAGAACTGATGTTATGGTGTTGTCCCAGGCGTGAGCTTGTACAGAACTGATGTTATGGTGTTGTCCCAGGCGTGAGCTTGTACAGAACTGATGTTATGGTGTTGTCCCAGGCGTGAGCTTGTACAGAACTGATGCTATGTTGTTGTCCCAGGCGTGAGCTTGTACAGAACTGATGTTATGGTGTTGTCCCAGGCGTGAGCTTGTACAGAACTGATGTTATGGTGTTGTCCCAGGCGTGAGCTTGTACAGAACTGATGTTATGGTGTTGTCCCAGGCGTGAGCTTGTACAGAACTGATGTTATGGTGTTATCCCAGGCGTGAGCTTGTACAGAACTGATGTTATGGTGTTATCCCAGGCGTGAGCTTGTACAGAACTGATGTTATGGTGTTGTCCCAGGCGTGAGCTTGTACAGAACTGATGTTATGGTGTTGTCCCAGGCGTGAGCTTGTACAGAACTGATGTTATGGTGTTGTCCCAGGCGTGAGCTTGTACAGAACTGATGGCCTAGCCACATGTCTGGTGTTGCAGAAGCTGAACCCTGGCATAGACTAGGCCCTCCTCATCCAACTTGGCTGTGGTTTCCACATACCCAGTAGCAGTCTTTTTTTAAAAACAAATTACAGGTGAATTTGCACAGGACCAAGTGCACGTCCAGCTGCAATGCGTTCATCTTTGAAACTTTTTCAAAACAGTCTATCAAGTTTGAAAGACCTATAATAATAACGCTCATAAATTATAGTGTTTCACCGGAACTCATTATTCGTGGGTGAGATATCCCATTTATTCTATGGGCACGCCGATAGGCTTACAACTTAGTCACATTGTGTGCCCCTTCAATTCAAATCAGTTGTGAATTACCTTTTAATAATACTGGAGTTTTTGGGCATTTCCAGATGGGAGGATAACGTGACTTTCAGACAATTGTACATGTTGATGCACATTAATGTTATTTGATATACACACAAATGATCACTTTTGATTTTCAGAAGTTGATCCATGCAGCAATGACAATACCTCTTACGCACATTGGAGTAAATTACTTAATATAAATGTAATAACAAATGTCCTGCAGCATTAGAAAATAACTCACAGATATTTCCAAATGACAAATGTCAAAAAGGACTCATCTTTCATGAACCACACAGGGCATAAAGCAATAGTTTTATATATGGTGATATTTTGCATCACAGAAAAAATGAATACACTGCACTTTACCAAAAAAATCAAATTATGGAACGCTAAAATGACAGGTTTTAAGTGGTGCTTGAATCAGTAAGTAGAAAATGAGGTTTGCAATCCAGTTAATGGAGAGCAAAAGCCAGACTTCTAAATGACATTTCCAGCATCCTTTCAAAGGACATGCTATTACATGTAAAGGCTACACTTTCAGGCTCAGTTTAAGATATAATTATGCAAGGCATGTTCCACTTTATTGCCATAGGCAAATTTTGTTTACCTCAATTTTATAGATGGCTGCCAAATATCGGGTTGCAAGAATATAAGGGTAAGATATGTAACTCTAGAGATAGTGAGACAATCTCATTAGCCAAGGCATAGAATATAAGAGCAGAGAGGTTATGATAGAGCTGTACAAAACGCTAGTTAGGCCATAGCTGGAATATTGTGTGCAGTTCTGGCCACCACACTATAGGAAGGATGTGATTGCATTGGAGAGGGTGCAGAGGAGATTCACCAGGATGTCACCTGGGCTGGAGCGCTTCAGCTATGAAGAGAGACTGGATAGGCTGGGGTTGTTTTCCTTAGAGCAGAGAAGGCTGAGGGGGGACCTGATTGAGGTGTACAAAATTATGAGGGGCATAGATAGGGTGGATAGAAAGGAACTTTTCCCCTTAGTAGAGGGGTCAATAACCAGGGGGCATAGTTTCAAGGTAAGGGGCAGGAGGTTTAGAGGGGATTTGAGGAAAAACTTTTTCACCCAGAGGGTGGTTGGAATCTGGAACTCACTGTCTGAAAGGGTGGTAGAGGCAGGAACCCTCACAACATTCAAGAAGCATTTAGATGAGCACTTGAAATGCCATAGCATACAAGGCTACGGACCAAGTGCTGGAAAATGGGATTAGAATAGACAGGGTTTGATGGCCGGCGCAGACGCGATGGGCTGAAGGGTCTCTTTCTGTGCTGTATAACTCTATGACTATGATTCTATGACCCAATGGGCTCGATTTTGCCAGTGTGGGCGGGCTGGGGCGTCAGGTGGATTTCCTGTCAGGACCCCAACTCCAATGTGATGTAGGCAAAAAGTGTGATTTTCCCCTAATTGGGCACTTGAGTTCCAGCGTGTGGGAACCCCTGGCCCAATTAGTCTTTCCATCCAGAAAGTCGCCTCCGATGACGTCATCAGTGCAGCTGCACTTAAGGCCTGCAAGCAGCCTTGCTTCTTCTGGAGACTGCAATTTTTATGCTGATTGTACTGAGGAATTTATTGTACGAATATGTCCACCAGCAGGCAAAAATGTGCTCCACGATTTGATGAGCCCTACCTCCAAGCTCTGGTGGAGGGAGCAAGAACCAATAAGGAGGTGCTCTTCCCTTCCTCACGGAGAAAAAAGCCACCACAACAAACTGAAGCTGTGTGGCTGCAAGTGGCCCGGGAGCTAAATGCCATCTCTATGTTCCGCAGAACCTGGCTGCAGTGCAGGAACAGGTTTCATGACCTTCTCCGCACAGGAAAAGTGAGTATGACTTTCTCATCACCCTCAATCTCATCCCCATCCCCTCTCCTCACCAGCACTCTGCTTTGCCAACCTCTTCCTCCACATCCCACTTGACACTGACATCCCTGCACCCTTACCCATTCCTTCTCTCTCTATGGTCACATTCACTTAACTATTCGACCATGCAGCTCTCACACTCCCTATCACTGTGACGCAATGACAACAACTTACAACACACAGGGAGGGCCCTTTGTATCCTTCTAAGCATTTATTCTATGGATTCTCTTCACTCACTCCTTCATTCTCACTCGAACTCCACTTCTGTCCCTCATTGCAGGAAAAGAGAGCCCACAATAAGAGGGAAAGAGCGAGGACAGGAGGAGGGCCACCCTCAGTAGCCAAGCTCACCACATCAGAGGAGGTGGCCCTGGAAATCGCCGGGATTGAGGAGGATTCCAAAGTGGGGGACGGACAGGCGGGCGCATCACAGCAAGCTGGTGACAGAATAGCTTGGCATCTCTCTCATTGACATTGCATGAGTCACTGGTAATGAATCTGAAGCTCTAACACATTGACTTATCATCATCTGCACTATTCAATGTTCATGTAACCTTGACCTCACATTTCTAACTCTTTCCTTTACTCCCCCACAGGACCATCGAGAGCCCCCGTCCCCACTGTCCAGGAAGAAGAGCCTGAGCTTCCAGACTCCTCAGAGGAAGCTGCAACGTCTGAGGGCGCTCCATTAGCAGAATTATGCACACCCAGCACCAGTGCAGACACTCACACCTCGGTTGGACCTTCGCGAGATAGAGTAGTGTTGTCACCTGGTGTATCACAGCTCACAAGTGAGCATCAGCAGATGGTGGAGACAGGGACAGCAGTGGAGAGTCCTCGTCGGAGGGCACAGGATGCTCCCAGCTCGGCTCCGCTGCATGTCAACCCTGTGGCCCCAGGTCCATCCAGAAGGAGAGCGGTGCTGGAACTCCAGGAACATGTGCAAGAGTCTCTGGCAGGTTTTGTCTCCAGGGTCGCTGCGAATGTGGAGCGAATGGAGGAGTCCATCGCGAACACGAACAGAGTCTTTGTGGAGGCATTGGTGCATGAACGCATCACCGCGGAAAGGTTGGCAACCTCCATGGAAAGGATAGCTACCTCCATGGTAAGGCTGGCTACCGTAGAGGAGAGGATGGCAACGGTAGAGGAGAGGATGGCAACGTCCATGGAGGAGCTTAGTCGCCAGGGTATGGAAAACATGGTAATTGTTCAGAATAGACTGACATCTCTTGAGGAGCGATGGTCAGCTATTGAGCAAACAAACCAGCCCTTCATGCAAGTCCTCTGGAGTAGGACATCCAGTGCAGAAACGGGTCCTCATGGCCCCCCTGCAGTGCAGCAAGGTGCAGTCCAGCTAGCTCTGAAGTGGGGCTGACCCATGAGAGGGATGTTGGTGGCAGGCAACAAGGAAGTGGGGACTCCTCTCCAAGCGCTCATACGACCATGCCACTGCAGAGCCCTCGGTCAGAGCCCCACCAGAATCCCCACCCAAATGAGATCGGCGTCTCAACCCCTGCACAGCCGCAGGAGCAGCAGACTGTTGCCGAGCCCTCACAGCTTGCAACCCCAGAGGACGCCCGCCAAAGGTGTCGAGACAGGAGTAGCAAGAGAGTGAGCAAGGGGCCTCCACATCTGCTGAAGCCACAGGGGAAGCACCACGTAGGAGCATGCGTAAGAGGAAGATAAAGCACCAGTAGTCACAAGGGTAGTCACTTTGGTGTAATGTTGTGTTTTTTTTTTGAAAAGCCATCAGTTGCTTATTGTCATTAAAAATAATGATGGCAAACTGTTGCAGTTGTGGCATGTGTCATTTCGCTAATGGGACATCCACATTGAGGGCTTAGGGAGACTTGCAATTGTCAGTATGGTGGTCAGAGTGATAGGATTCTGCAGGTTCTTATCCATTGTCGATGGTCTGATAAGAAGGTGCGAGGCAAAAGTGTTTGATTGTGCAGGCCAAGATGAGTGCGTCCCTTGCATGCCAGGCAGTAATGTGGTCGCGCGCTGGCGCCTTCTGGCCTGTGTAGCTTCAGGTGGGTGAGCAGCAGCTTGACGCTCCTGTTATTGCTGCTGCTGTTGATGGTGCTGTTGTTCATAGAAACATAGAAACATAGAAGATAGGAGCAGGAGTAGGCCATTCAGCCCCATGAGCCTGCTCCACCATTTAATGAGATCATGGCTGATCATCCAAATTCAGTACCCTGTCCCTGCTTTCTCCCCATATCCCTTGATCCCTTTAGCCTTAAGAAATATATCTAACTCCTTCTTGAATACCTTTTGTAAATCCATGTTGACTTTGTCCGATCCTGTCACTGTTTTCCAAGTGCTCTGTTAGTACATCTTTTATAATGGACTCTAGCATTTTCCCCACTACCGATGTCAGGCTTACCGGCCTATAATTCCCCGTTTTCTCTCTACTACCTTTTTTAAATAGTGGGGTTACATTAGCTACCCTCCAATCCATGGGAACTGTGCCAGAGTCCATAGAATTTCGGAAGATGACCAGCAAAGCATCTACTATTTCTAGGGCCCTTCCTTAAATACCCTAGGATGTAGATTATCAGGCCCTGGGCCCTGGCCTTCAATCCCGTCAATTTCCCTAACACCATTTCCCTACAAATACGGATTTCATTCAGTTCCTCCCTCTCATTAGACCCTATGTTCCCCGCCATCTCTGGGAGGTTATTTGTGTCCTCTTTTGTGAAGACAGAACCAAAGTATGTATTTAATTGGTCAGCCATTTCTTTGTTCCCCATTATAAATTGATGGTTCTACTGCTGCCACGGCTGGTCTTCGTCCGAATCTGATGTCCAGGAAGAAAGGAAATAAATGGTTCCCATGCTTCTGGTATATGTCTCAGTTGAGGAAGCGCTCAGTCAAGGTGGCGAGAGGGTTTTGCCAGGAAGTCACACTGGAATTACAGAATCACAGAAACCCCACAGTGCAGATAGAGGCCATTTCGGCCCATCGAGCCTGCACCGACACATATCCCACCTGATCCCCGTAACCCCTACACCAACACATATCCCACCCTATCCCCGTAACCCCACGTATTTAATCCCCCTAACGCTAAGGGTCAATTTTTTTATCATAGCCAATCAACCTAACCCGCACATCTTTGGACTGTGGGAGGAAACCGGAGCACCCAGAGAAAACCCACGCAAACACGGGGAGAATGTGCAAACTCCACACAGACAGTCGCCCGAGGCCGGATTCGAACCCGGGTCCCTGGCGCTGTGAGGCAACAGTGCTAACCACTATGCCACCGTGCTGGAGATGGGTGTCAGGCTCCAAACTTCCACAACAATGGGTATGCCTGCTAAAAGTTCCCCCAGACCTGAGACAACAAAGTTCTGCCACCTGCAAATGATGATTGCTGAAAACTCCGTTTTAATGGTGGAGCTGCAGCTGTTAGTAAGCAGTCCACTTGTGAGCACACCAGGATTCACTGGCGTGTTCCAGAGGAGATGTGCAGGACGTGGGAAAAGTGGTAAAATCAGAAAGGCCTCTCAAAATGGGATTATGGAGGCATTTAAGTGGTTGTTAAGGGCCTTAAAGGCCTATCCCGTCTCTTGGAGGCAGGATGGAAACGGGGTCAGAAAACACGCATTTGGGGAAATTGCTCGGAGGCAAGATGGAGGCAGGATCGGGCCTGCTCGCCATATTTTGCAATTTTAACACCTCACACGCCTCCAATCACATCTCCTCGGGCCTGGCAAAATTGAGCCCAGTGTCTTAGCAAAGGACTGCAGTAACCGGGAGTCATATCCCACAAATAGACACATATTGGTAAGGCAGTAGTGTATCATTGCAATGACACTGAGTTCTGGAATATATTCATGCATCCAGTATAGTCATGGAATTTAACCCTGAAAAGTGCGAGGTGATGCATTTTGGACGGACAAATAAGGCAAGGGAGTACACAATGAGTGGTAGGACCCTCGGAAGTACAGAGGGTCAGAGGGACCTTGGTGTGCATGTACATAGATCCCTGAAGGCAGCGGAACAGGTAGATAAGGTGGTTAAAAAGGCATATGGGATACTTGCCTTCATTAGCCGAGGCATAGAATATAAGAGCAGGGAGGTTATGATGGAGCTGTACAAAACGCTGGTGAGGCCACAGCTGGAGTACTGTGTGCAGTTCTGGTCGCCTCACTATAGGAAGGATGTGATTGCTTTAGAGAGGGTGCAGAGAAGATTCACCAGGATGTTACCTGGGATGGAGCGCCTCAGCTATGAAGAAAGACTAGACAGGCTGGGGTTGTTTTCATTGGAGCAAAGAAGGCTGAGGGGGGACCTGATTGAGGTGTACAAAATGATGAGGGGCATAGATAGGGTAGATAAAGAGGAACTTTTCCCCTTAGTAGGGGGGTCAATAACAAGGGGGCATAGATTCAAGGTAAGGGGCAGGAGATTTAGAGGGGATTTGAGGAGGATCTTTTTCACCCAGAGGGTGGTTGGAATCTGGAACTCTCTGCCTGAAAGGGTGGTAGAGGCAGGAACCCTCACAACATTCAAAAAGCATTTGGATGAGCACTTGAAATGCCATTGCATACAAGGCTATGGACCAAATGCTGGAAAATGGGATTAGACTGGACAGGGATTGATGGACGGCGCAGACACGATGGGCTGAAGGGCCTCTTTCTGTGCTGTAAAACTCTATGACTCTATGACTCTATAGTCATGGTTCCTAATTTACATATTAGTAAATAGCTCTGTTGTTGGCTATACTGGACTGAGTTATTTTTTTGAAGTTATATATTTGCATCATTTAAAGCAAGTCACATCAACAATTTTTTAGGCATAAAAATAAATCACAGGTACATTTTTCAATTCTGTATCTTAGGTTCTTCAGTGTGCACTCCCGATACATGTATACAACAGATATTTTATTTGCACAAAAATAGTAATATGAAACGCAACAATTAGTATGTACTAAAAGTTTGTAAATATAATATTAAAAAACTATTGTTTGCATGTACTTCCTGCCTACAAAACCTTGCTTCCTGTGGTCACATTTCTGTCACACTTTTGTGTCAACCTTTTCTAGAGTAAATTCCTATGTCTACATTTGTAATGGAAATTACGGCCGGAATTTTGCCGGCGCTGAGAGGGCGGGATCGGAGGTGGGTCAGCTGTCAAAATAGAAAAGATTGACAGCAGGTTGGGAGCCCGCTGTCAACCCGCCTTAATGCTAGTCCCCCAAGTGTCGGGTCTGTCAGCGCTGAACAGACCTGACGCCAAGCGGCGGGTCAGGCTATTAAGCTCATTAAAAGATATTAAGAGGTTGTTAAACACAATTTTACCAGGTACTTATGATTTTTACACCTTTTTCATGAGGTTCATGGTGCTTGGGATCACATTAGGTAAGGACATCAGGTGTTGTGTTAACATGGGATGATTTACTAACTTGACAGCTGCAAATGGTCTATAAAAGCTCCCATTTCATAGGTGTTCACTTTCCAAGTTTAGAAGCTGTTGCTTACTGCATTTGGAAGACAGATTGAGCTTTATACAGCTAGCAAGTGTTTGGAGCAAACTCTCTATCCAGTGTCACCTCATTGGAACAACCTCTCTCACCATTGACAGATTGCTTCTGACATCTTAACCTCACCTGCCATCTATTCCATCAGCATCGGTGCCCTTGAACAAATCTCACCTTGGTCCTCAGAATCCCACCACGATCAGCCCCAACACCAGCATCACCGGGCATACCAGCAGCACCAACAACAACACCAACCTTCTCCGCAATCACCTGATGCTGCACAGGACAGAGGGCATCAGCACCCGACCACATTGCTGCCCGGGACGCCAGGGATGGCCTCACCATGGCCCCATTTACTTCACTTGACGCTGCACACCATGGCTGCCACATGATGCGCCAGGTTGGCACCACCACACACCAACAACATAAAGCATCCCTATAATGCCCAAGCCATTCCTTTCACACTCATCAGCATTGCGGGGGGTACCGTTATGTCTCACCATTCACTGCAACTCACTAAGCCACTTACAAAAGTGCACACAAATCTGTCCAAGAACCCAAAGTGTTGAAAATAAAGATTTCAATATTTGACACCATATTAGCAGAAACCTCACATGAACTTTGGCTAAAACATCCAAGTGCCTACCCTTGTGTGTTGTTAGTTGGTCTGCTTGCACTAGGATGAGGGTGAGTGTGAGGGGTGGCTAGTGAGATGGGGAAATGATAATGTAGATAGAGAGGGATGGGTGGAGGTGCAAGGTAAGTTGGTGTGAGTAAAGATGTGCAGGATTAGGGTAGGGAAGGCAGAGCGATGGGGGTGTAATGAGTGGCACAGCAGGATGAGTTTGAGTGTAGCTTTGCAGTAACATTTCGTGATCTACTGAGATCATTGAAAGGTTTGTACCACTGCAGCCTGGTCCTCCTGATGACATCCCTACTTGTGCCCTCCTGTGCAATGTGCAACCAGGCTGCGTTGGTCTCCTGGGGAGGTTTCTTCCGCCCACTGGAAGGGAAGAGAACCTCCCTGCAGCTGTGACTCCCTCCATAAGCATATGGAGGGAGTCATGGGAGAGCCTGGGTCCAGCCATGTACCTCTGTGCATTGCATGTCAGTGTTTGCAGCACCTCAGTGCTGTAGCACACTGACAGCAGAACTGTCAGAATCAATTTGAACATGGCCCCTTTAAGGAAACCAGCTGATGACGCGTCATCAAATCATGTCATCAGACCCGTTTCCTTTTAATTGGCCGGGAACCTCGCTGGGTGGGCTTAACAAGTCAAATCAACATAAAATCACTTGAAGAGTGTGGGCTGCAGTAGGCAGCGTGTTGGGACCGTGCTATGACCCCGGACTTGCCTCGGTTGCCGAAATCGCTGCCAACATAAGTTAACCTGTCACGTTGCAATTACACACTTCCACCAGAGGTGGCACTATAGCGCATCAGTTCAGCATCTCAGCTCCTCGGCTTATAATATCAAAGTGAAGTATTATAATAAAATAAGGATAGAATGTATAACTTGAAAATGGGGACTAAATTAAATTTGCCTGCTCCGCTCCAATTATTCCCACGCCTCTGACCCTGTTTCAAATGCAGACTACAGTTTTTCTTGACTCCTTGAGGTAGATTTTTGTCTTCACTGCATAGGCGGTAATCTGCTGAGGCAGATCACCAGCCCTTTATAGATCCCGCTCTATTTCAATTCAATTGACTTCAATAGAATGAAAATCAGCTGCGTTGTATAACAGGTGGACAATCTGCGCTGCCAGATTACCACCCAGGCCGTGAAGGCAAAATCTGACCTCCCTGTATGCAACAACAATTAAGATACTGTTACTGTTAAGTCCGTGAATGATTGAGACACGGACTAGCAGGAGAGAAAACAAAACGATCTTTACTGGTGAAAGGCATAAACGAAACTAACCAACAGAGGCTCTCTAGCGCCTTTTATACAGGGGTGGTCACTGCCGGTACTGCAGTCTGAGACCAGTTATTCTCTTAAAGGTACATACACAACAATTCCTGCCCTTTTAGATAAACAGTACATAACATTCATTTAACAACTAATGATAACGAATTACAATCACAATTACTGTTGCTAGATACATTGGTTAAGTTTAAGCAATTATAAGTTCAGTCTTTGAGGAGGCTTCCTGATTCTGTCTGGATAACGCCTCTTTGGGGTATTAGGTTCTTCTGGCAATGTTGAGTCGGAATCAATGTCGTTGTTTGGTTCATCTGCTTCCAATATTACCGGGTCTGCGGTAGCTGCAATTGGAACGTCGATTTCATTACCAGGTGTATCAGATCGTGGTGTGGAGTTGACGTTTTCCAGTGACTCAAGAATCTGGTCAGCATGTCATCTTAAATTGCTCTCCCCAACGTCCACGGTATACATGAGAGGTCCTTGTCGTGTACAAATCGTTCCTGGCTGCCATTTCTCAGTGCGGTAGTCCCAGGCCAAAACTGGTTGACCTATCTTAAAACTCCTGGTCGGCCTTTCATTCATATTCTGAAACTGCCTGTTCTCCACATCTCTTCGGACGTTTGGCTTAACCAAATCCAAGCGGCATCGTAGTCTTCGATTGAAGAACATCATGGCTGGGGTTTGGTTGGTAACCACATGTGTCGCATTCCGGTAGGCAAACAAGAAGTTGTCCACCTTGTGTTGTAGGGGTATATCTTCATTACACATTGCCTTGATAGCCTTCTTGAACGTTTGGACAAACCTCTCGGCCAATCCATTAGTGGCTGGATGATATGGGGCAGATGTGTAATGCTTAACACCATTGTTCTTTAAGAACCTCCAGAACTCTTCAGACACAAACTGTGGTCCATTGTCAGAGCAAATCTGTTCAGGCAGCCCATTCCTGGCGAATATGGTTCGTAAAACTGTGATAGTTTTTTCCGTGGTGGTTGAGGACATTTTTATTACCTCTGGCCACTTTGAATGTGCATCCACCGCAATTAAAAACATCGAGTCCATGAAGGGACCAGCAAAATCAATGTGCACCCTTTGCCATGGAGATGAGGGCCACTCCCATGAATGCAGAGGAGCTTGTGGTGGGGCGTTTTGGACCTTCTGGCATCCTGCACAGCTCTTGGTCATCTCTTCGATTTCTCTATCGATTCCCAGCCACCACACAAACGCTCTGGCTAAGCTCTTCAGTTTTACCCCACCCAGATGACCCTCATGAAGCTCATTGAGCACTCTATCCGTCAACTTAGGTGGAATTACTACTCTGGATCCACACATCAAGGTTCCTCTGCACACTGACAGCTGTTCTCTTCTTGGCGAGAATGCTGGCAGCAGTGGTTCGCCATGTGCTGGCCATCCCTTCACCGTTAAATCATAGACCCATGATAGTGTCGGGTCATTCCGTGTTTCCTTTTCTATGTTTGCATTCGTCACAGGGAGACATTCGACTATGGTCGAGTGGAATAACTCCATTGGATCCACTGCAAGGTCTTCTTCTTCCACCGTCAGCAACGGTAGACGTGACAATCCATCAGCATTTCCATGCTGTTTAGTTCCTTTGTACTCGATGTCATATTGGTGTGCCCCTAGGAAAAGGGACCATCTCTGCAGCCGTTGTGCTGTCATTATCGGTACGCCCTTCTGAGGGTTGAAAATGGAGACAAGAGGTTGATGATCGGTTAGTAGAGTAAATTTTTGACAGTGTAGATAGTGATTAAACTTCTTCACCCCCCACACTAGGCTGAGGGCCTCTCTGTCAATCTGGGCGTAGTTACGCTCGGCAGAAGTTAACGAGCGTGACGCAAAAGCTATCGGCCTCTCCGAACCATCAAGGAATTTATGTGACAGTACCGCCCCAATGCCGTAGGGAAACGCATCACACGCCAGCCTGATTGGCAGTGCTGGGTTGTAGTGAGCCAATACTTCCTTTGAAGTGATTAAGTCCTTACTCTTCTGAAAAGCACGCTTACAATCATCACTCCATTTCCATGCTACCCCCGTTCGTAGCAGGGCGTTCAGTGGGTGCAGAATTGTCGACAAATTCGGCAAAAACTTATGATAGTAATTCACCAACCCGAGGAATGGCCTCAGCTGCGACACATTTTCAGGCGCTGGGGCCTTAACAACCGCTTCAATTTTGTCAGGGGACTTATGTAACCCCTCTTCATCAATCACGTGGCCACAATACATAAGAACATAAGAACATAAGAACATAAGAAATAGGAGCAGGAGTAGGCCAATCGGCCCCTCGAGCCTGCTCCACCATTCAATAATATCATGGCTGATCTGATCCTAACCTCAAATCTTCTATCACTCTGCATCCACCCGAACCCATGTGATCTCCCGGGAGAGGCGAAAAACCAGATAAAGACCCAATGGCCAATTTGGGAGAAAAAAATCTGGGAAATTCCTCTCCGACCCATCTAGGCGATCGAAATTCTTCCAGGAGATCACTCTGTCCCTATATTTTCTACAGTACTTACCTTCTGTAAAGGCGATCTCCACCCCAGCCAGGAACAGGAATAAAACCATCTCCTGAAATCTAACAGAATTAGAACACAGTAGGAGCAGAACAAGGCTACACGGCCCCTGGGCCCGCTCCACTACCCACAGGGCCATGACCATTCCGAACCCAGACTCATGTCCAATTTCCTGCCCGCTCCCCGTAACCCTTTATTCCCTTTACTTCTAGGAAACTATCTATTTCTGTTTTAAATTTATTTAATGATGTAGCTCCCACAGCTTTCTGGGGCAGCAAATTCCACAAACCTACCACCCTCTGAGTGAAGAAGTTTCTCCTCATCTCAGTTTTGAATGAGCAGCCCCTTATTTTAAGATTATGCCCCCTAGTTCTAGTTTCACCCATCATTGGGAACATCCTCACCGCATCCACCCGATCAAGCCCCTTCACAATCTTATATGTTTCAATAAGATCGCCTCTCATTCTTCTGAACTCCAATGAGTAGAGTCCCAATCTACTCAACCTCTCCTCATATGACCACCCCCTCATCCCCGGGATTAACCGAGTGAACCTTCTTTGTACTGACTCGAGAGCAAGTATGTCTTTTCTTAAGTATGGACACCAAAACTGTATGCAGTATTCCAGGTGCGGCCTCACCAATACCTTGTACAACTGCAGCAATACCTCCCTGTTTTTATATTCCAACCCCCTAGCAATAAAAGCCAACATTCCATTGGCCTTCTTGATCACTTGCTGCACCTGCATACTAACTTTTTGAGTTTCGTGCACCAGGACCCCCAGATCCCTTTGTACTACAGTACTTTCCAGTTTCTTGCCATTAAGATAATAACTTGCTCTATGATTTTTCCTGCCAAAGTGCATAACTTCACACTTTCCAGTATTGTATTCCATCTGCCAAATCTCTGCCCACTTACTTAGCCTGTCTATGTCCCTTTGCAGGTTTTTTATGTCCTCCTCACTCACTACTTTCCGTCCCATCTTTGTATCATCTGCAAACTTTGATATGTTACACTCGGTCCCCTCCTCCAAATCGTTAATATAGATTGTAAAGAGTTGGGGACCCAGCACTGACCCCTGCGGAACACCACTAGTTACTGGTTGCCAATCTGAGAATGAACCATTTATCCCAACTCTCTGCTTTCTGTTAGAGAGCCAATCCTCCACCCATGCCAGAATATTACCCCCAATCCCGTGATTTTTTATCTTGAGCAATAATCTTTTGTGTGGCACCTTGTCAAATGCCTTTTGGAAGTCTAAATACACTACGTCCACTGGTTCCCCTTTATCCACCCTGTATGTTACTTCCTCAAAAAACTCAAGCAAATTTGTTAAACATGACTTCCCCTTCATGAAACCATGCTGAGTTTGCCCTATTAAATTGTGTTTATCCAAATGTCCCGTTACTGTCTCCTTAATAATGGACTCTAACATTTTACCAACCACAGATGTTAGGCTAACAGGTCTATAGTTTCCAGCCTTCTGCCTACTACCCTTTTTAAATAATGGTGTTACATTAGCAGTTTTCCAATCTGCCGGGACCTTTGCTGAGTCCAGTGAGTTTTGGAAAATTATTACCAATGCATCCACAATCCCTACCGCTACTTCCCTCAAGACCCTGGGATGCAAGCCATCAGGTCCAGGGGATTTATCTGCCTTGAGTCCCATTATTTTACCAAGTACCACTTCCTTAGTGATTTTAATTGTATTTAGTTCCTCCCCCCCTAGAGCCCCCTGTTTGTCCAGTGTTGGGATATTCTTAGTGTCCTCTACTGTAAAGACTGATACAAAATAATTGTTCAGTGTTTTTGCCATCTCCATGTTTCCCACCATTAATTTCCCGGTCTCATCCTCTAAGGGACCAACATTTACTTTAGCCACCCTTTTTCTTTTTATATAACTATAGAAACTTTTACTGTCTGTTTTTATATTTTTTGCTAATTTACTTTCATAATCTATCTTCCCTTTCTTAATCAATCTTTTTGTTATTTTTTGCTGTCTTTTAAAGACTTCCCAATCTTCCATCCTCCCACTAGATTTGGCTACCTTATATGCCCTTGTTTTTAGTCGGATACTATCCTTAATTACTTTACTTAGCCACGGATGGCTATCTGTTTCTTAAAAAATTCGCACTTGGGGCGGTTGGCTCGCAGCCCATGTTCCCGTAGTCTAGTGAGCACCTGTTCTAGGTTGTTAAGGTGTTCACTGTCATCTTCACCTGTTACAAGGATGTCGTCCAAGTAACACTGAGTCCCCGGAATCCCTTGCAGGACTTGTTCCATCGCTCTTTGCCATATCGCCGGAGCCGATGCTACTCCGAATACCAATCGATGATACTGGTAAAGACCTTTGTGAGTGTTTATCGTGAGATACTTCCTAGAGGACTCTTCAATCTCCATCTGCAAATATGCTTGTGCTAGGTCAATTTTTGTAAAACGCGTCCCTCCAGACAGTGAGGCGAAGATGTCTTCTGTCCTTGGAAGAGGATATTGTACTGTGCGAAGGACAGGGTTCACCGTCACCTTGAAATCCCCACAGATGCGAATCTTCCTTGGCTCTCCGGACTTATTGCTTAATGTTTTCTTCATGACAGGAACGATGGGTGTCGCCCACTTGCTCCAGTCAACCTTAGACAACACGCCCGTCTTCTCCAGATTCTCCAGCTCTGCCTCGATGGCTGGGCGAATTGCATATGGTACCGGTCTCGCTTTGAAAAACTTGGGAACTGCATTCTCTTCTATTTTTAACGAGGCGGTTACGCCTTTAAGCGTGCCCAGTTCTTGTTGAAATACCTCTTTGGCGTTAGCTAAGATTGTTGACAATCGTCCAGGAGTGACGTCTTCATCTTTGTTACCGTCCACCATCATTGCATGAATGGAATGCCAATCTAAGTTTATCTTCCTGATCCATTCCCGTCCCAATAACGGTGGTCCACCATTTGGCAGTATGTAGAGATACAATTTCTGTATTTTCTTGCCATTGTATTCGACAGGCACCCTTATTTTTCCTCTGGGGTATACTTTTTGCCCCGTATACGTCGTCAAGACGATGGATGTCTCTCTCAAGGGTATGTGTGAAAATAGCCGCTCGTAGTCTCGTCGATTCATGACGGTTAGCGCTGATCCTGTATCCAATTCCATTTTAACTTGGGACCCTGCTATCGTGAGGGTGACCCAAATGGTTTGGTGATCCTCTTTTGCGATTCCATTGTGAAGTTTGAGACAGCTTAGTCTCCTGTTTTCGGATTCACTATCGCTCATCTGGTCTTTGGAACTACTGTCCGTCATCTTTTGTACTTTCTTGTACGGTTCCTTAGTAGCCTTTTTGTTGTCGCTGGTCTTCTTCCCAGACCTACAAACTCGTGCAATGTGTCCAATCTTCCCGCATTGTCTGCATATTTTGTCTTTGGACCAGCAGTCCTTCTGGTCATGGTTAGTTCTGCCGCAGCGATAACATTTTGCAAATCCCCGTGTCATTTCGTGGGTGCCGTACTCCTGTGGTTTTTGTTGAATTTCTGCAGCTCCCCTGGCTGCTGCTTCATATGATACTGCCACGCTGAAAGCCTTATCTAGCGTCAGCTCTTTTTCTGTGAGTAACTTCTTCTGTGTTCCTTCACTCAGGAGTCCACAGACAAATTTGTCCCGTAGGGTATCTGCCAGTCCTGCTCCGAACTGGCAGTGCTTTGATAGCTTGTGTAGTTCCGTAAGATACTCAGCATTGCTCTCATCTTTGTGCTGAGTTCTCCTGTGGAATTTAAATCTTTCTGCTATCAACAGCGGTGCAGGGTTTAAGTGCTCCTGTAGAACAGCAACAATTTTGTTAAAACTCTTCGCCTTTGGTTTGGCTGGAGTAATCAGATCCCGCAATAGGCCGTACGTTCTAGCGCCCATTACATTTAGCAATATTGATGCCTTTTTCCCCTCCGCTATTTCATTTGCCTCGAAATATACCTCGACTCTTTCCACATACGTGGTCCAGTCCTCTAATGTATTATCAAAAGCAGTGATACAGCCAGTCTTCGGCATCTTGCAAATCTAAAATGGCGTCTCCCGCGCTTTGCCTTCTTCTCCGATTTAACAAAATGGCACCTCCCGCGCTTTTCCTTCTTCCCCGCTGTTGTTAGCGCTGCTTTCCACGGTTTCTTGCGCGTATTCTTTTTCTTTTATTATTTTCCCGTCGTGGAGCGGACCCTCTGGGACAATTCCCTCCCTCTTCTGAGGTCCGAACGCTGCCCAGCTTCTTAACACTGGCCGCGCCCTGTATGCTCCACCCTCTCTCTCTCTCTCCTTGCTTCCCAACTCGCTTCCCGGCCCCGTTCCAGCCCAGGAAGGATCAGAGCACTACCTGCCACCAGCCCGATTAGCTGGGAAACCACGGACCGAGGAACCCAGCCTGGCTCTGGACAATCTCTCCTGCAAGTTTTGAACTCCATGATTGACGGTCGACGCCCGTTTCTCGAGTTTCAATGGCCTATTTTTTTTTTTTTATTCTTCTGGCTCCGACCTTCAACAACATCGTCGGAGCTGTTGCTGAGTTGCAGGTAAGTTCGTTTCTAACTCGTCGCCAGTGTTAAGTCCGTGAATGATTGAGACACGGACTAGCAGGAGAGAAAACAAAACAAGTCTTTACTGGTGAAAGGCATAAACGAAACTAACCAACAGAGGCTCTCTAGCGCCTTTTATACAGGGGTGGTCACTGACGGTACTGCAGTCTGAGACCAGTTATTCTCTTAAAGGTACATACACAACAGTTACTAATGGGTCAAATTATCCTTTGTAAGATTGGCTTCTGATTGCATTCAGTAACAAAGTCTCTCTACCCATGGATTCAGCCTGCCCATGTCCCATTGAATTATCACACATTCATAAGCATGATTGGCCATTGCAATGGTGTCGTCCACAAACTTAAGCACCTTGGACAATATCATGTCCTCTGAGTCCTTTATAAAAATTATTTATGACAGTGCCAACATATCAGTCGGTTCGGGCTTAACGGGCCGAATGACCTCCTTCTTTGCAGTAACCATTCTATAATTCTATGATATTTTATACATCTATGGAACTCCACTGGCAACCAGTCTCTACTATAATGCTACTATAAGCATCTTCACTCTTTGCAGTCTATTTTCCAGCCACGAGCCAATGCAGCTTAGTACTTTGTTACCTATCCCATGGGCGTCACCTTGTGAATTAGTCTGTTAGGTGAATGGTATCAAATGGCTTCCGAAATCCAGGCTTTCTAACATCCACTGCCTATCGATTAGATTTGTAACATCCTCTCAAAAATCCAACAAGTTTGGTCAAACATAACCTAATCCTTATGAATCATAGAACCACAATTGTTTACAGCACAGAAGGATGCCATCTGGCCCATTGTGTCCATGCCTGGCTTTTTGCCAGTGCAATCCAAAAGTAATCCTGCAGCCCTGCCTTCTCCCCATAGCGCTGTATGTTCATGCTAGTTCTCAATAATCAATCCCTGTCCTCCCAGATGATCCCCTATGCTATTCCTCAGCAAAGTCTCAAAACAATTACCTCGCAATTGACCCCACAATTGAAGTAAAGCCCACGGATCTGTAATTTGCGATTTAATTCCTTGTCTGTTTATTTTGAAAAAGGGTCATATTTGCTACTTTCCAATCCATTGGGATATTACCTGATTCAAATGTGTTTTGAAAGACATTGGCAAGGGGATTTGCAACGCTGGAAATTGGTTGCATCTGGAGCCTTGTTTACCTCAAGTTTCCTTAACCTACCTAATATGCCTACCCTGATGATGCTAAGAGTTTCCAGCCTACTCTTTCCCCTATATTGATCTCTCAATTCAGGCATCCCGTCACCTTTGTCAGCAGTAAAGACAGTCAAAAAAATATTGATTTAGCAATTCTGCTATTTCACAGTGCCACCGATAAATGGGCAAACATCCCTCTGCAGACTTCTTTTGCTCCAAATATACTTGAAGAATACCTAGTTATTGTCCTTTATATTTTCCACTATATTCCACGTCATCCTTGGTCATCAATGTCATCTTTACTCTCCTGGTATGTCCTTGACTCATTTCTGGAAAAAAACTGCTTCTGGGATGTAAAAAAAAAATCATCCTAAACCTTTCCTATTTTCCTTCCACATGCCTCCCATTTTATGAACTTTTTTTCTTAATATTCTAATACAGTCAACTCTTAATTAGGAGTAACTTAATTCAAATTAGTTTACAGGTGAATTATTTCAGCATTAAATTCTCCTTTTGCTGTGTTATTAACTTTGCTTAATTTAAATTATTGAAGTGTTCAATTCTGAGCACAAAAATCATTAGTGCACTGAAATGGATTCAACTTAAAACTTCAATACACAATTTTTATAATTTTGGTATAAAAAATCCAATGTATTTTTTAAAAAGACAAAAATAAAATAATTGTGTTCTAGATAGTTCATTATGTACTAATTACCACATGTGGCTCATCAGTAGAATATATACATAATTTGAAAATGAGACATAACCTGATTAATTCTTTGTTACAGGAAACTTTGTGCTATCCGGCACCGACAGGACCGAGCTGTTGCCGTTAGATCAAAACTGCCGGACAAACCAGTGCTAATGTTGAAACATACGGAGATTTTGAGCTCCGTATCTGGCAACAAACCCTGTTGCACAGCTTCTAAACAGTCGGCCGTACCTTGCAAGCATCTCTGTAGCTTAGCAACAGCTTCAGCGAGACCTTGCAAAGCCTGACTGGTGAAAAAAAAGCAACGAAAAGAAAAAAAAACTAACGAAACGGCTCCTGATTTTTGCCGGCGGCTCGAGCTTGCCGGACATTTAGCCTCCGGATAACACAAAGTTTCCCGTATTTGTTATTACCTTTTAGAACATATGAAACAGAAAAGCAACAATGATCTAGATTTGGAAATGCATTACATTTTTAAAATGGAAAACTGTTATGTTAGATTATCAAATTTTGTATCCTGTCAAAACTATATTCTTCACAATACTCCAATATGCCAGTACCAGCCTGATTCCTTTAAGCAGTTTTGTAGCATTATGCCCTCCATTTCTGATCCTCAAATTTTCCAAAAGCATGACTTTAACAGCATAAAAATAAAAACAATTAAGGGGTAAAAATTGCGTCACGTCCCCTTTGGGGCACTAACTTCGCCAGGGCGCTACTTTCCAGAAACATTAGCGCCCCTGTGGCTGAAATTGAGTGGTAGCGCTCCAAGAGAGAAGCGGGACGCTACTGGAAGCGCCCCGCCTCCCTTTTGGGGCGCTGCGAGGGAATATCGTGGTGCTACCCCAGGCGCTGTGGCACATCACGCCACGGTATTGCAGGCCTTCCTCCCCTTCTTAAAGGGGAAGGGCCTTGCGCAACGTGACCCGGGGCCCAGCTGGGCCTCTGGGGATCGGAGTGCCGGCAAAAGAGCCCATCACTCAAGAGAAGTGCCGGGCTCTTGGAGTGCAGCCAGCACTCCGTGGGGGGGGTGGGTCAGGAGGCTGGGGACGGCAGCGGAGGCAGGTGCTGGCAAGTGTCCAGCAACAAAAATGGCCGCCCGGCACCTCGCCTTTAAATAGCACCGCCCCGGCCGCAGGTAGGCCCCGCTGACCCCGTCGGACATAGCGTCCGTGGGTAAGTCAGGGGGCGCTACCGAAGATCGTGGCCGGGGCGCGAACGGGGCGCTGCACACGGCAATTACGTCATCGCCGGTGGCACAGCACCGTGAGGTGCTAATGGCTACCGCCGCCAGTAAGCTCCCGCTGAATTTCACGGGAGGCGTTGGCGAGCCACGTCCGAGCGCTAGTTGCTTTGCACCCCATTAGCACCCTCTTAGGACGCTAACAGGAGGCACAAAGCAACTGAATTTTTCCTCCTAATTGTTTTAAAAAAAGGTCTTTTCTGATATTGTCCAATTAGCAGTAATTTTATTTCTTGGTTATTGATGTGTTTATTCTGGTGGTAATCCTTCTTTTGGTGTAATTACCATAGGTTTGCAGTTTCCACATTGAAATACACAAAGCCATTATGGATTTATGCAGTGATTAAAACATCAATTAAACCACAAAGTATGGGACAGACTTGACTAAACTAAACCAAGCTGCAATTTTTCACTTTTTTTGCACTACAAGTCACATTTGAAGTACGGTTTAATAACTCTTAGGGGGAAAAATTCAGTATCGCCCCGCTTGGGGCGCCATTATCGACCGTGCGCAAAGTTTAGCACCTGGCGCTAATTACCGCCTCCGACAGCAAACTTGGCTTTTATCGCCCCTGGAGGTGATTGGAGCGCTAAATCAGGCGCTTCACACCTGTCTTAAGGTGCAAATGCCGAGGAGCGAGGCGCTACCTTAGAGCGTGGGCGAAGCAAGGAAGGGCAAATCAAAATGAACCTGCAAAATGCTGCTCAGTACCCAAAACTCCTTCACACAGTGTTGAATCTCTCCAGAAGTCTCTCTCTCTCTCTCTCACACAGAATGCGTGGTGCAAAAATGTCACCAACAAAAAAAGGCAGGAAGCGGTCACCTTTAAATAGCGCTCCCCCAGTCCCTTTCTGACTGCAAAACGCTCCCCTCAACCTGTTGTTGCTAGCGGCAGGCGGTAAGGCAGGGGGTGCCACTCAATATCCAGTCTGAGGGGCTACCGGGGCGTTGTGCACTCGACTGACGTCATGATCTGCTGGCGCAGGAGATCGTGGCGGTAGTGTTTAGCGCCGCCGCAAAATGTCTAGTTAATATTCGCAAGCAGCACAAACATCGCTGCACCCGGCCTCTAGTTGCTTTGCGCCCCATTACTGCCCTCTTAAGGCGCTAACGGGAGGCGCAAGCAACTGAATTTTTCCCCCCTAGACTGTTACGTTAATGATTATTTGCAAATCTGCATATATTCTATTACATAAAAACTGCTGTAGTTTACAGGCTACAGGAATTTGTTGACATAGATTATAATGCAATCACTGAGCATTTTGGGGGATTTGAAAGCAAACTAATTGCATACAATGATTACATTATGCTAGCAAATTTCCTGTTGTGTATTGCTTACAGTGAGTCAGAAGATATGGGGCTAAAAATTCAGTTGGGCGCCATTTGGGGCGCCAAGCTCGCCTGGGCGCCGGAATTACCGCTGTAAGCGGAGCCACTTGCGCCATCCGGATATTCAGTTTCTGCGCCCCAAACGGAAGCAGGCCGCTACTCGAGGCTCCCCACGCCCCGCTTGGGGCGCTCACCCTGAATATCGGCGCGCTAAGGGCCGCAGCGCCACACGCTGCGGCACGGCACGCTGCGGTACTGCAGGCCTTCCTCCCACTGTTAAGGGGGAGGTGCCTGCAACAGCGCGATCCCCGCTCGCGAGTGCCGGCAAATGAGCCCAGCACCAAGGAGAAGTGCCGGGCTCTCGGGAAACAGCCGGCAATGCCGCGGGGGGGGGTGGTTTAGGAGGCCGGGGACGGAGGTGCTGGCAGGCGGCCGCCAAAAAAGCGGCCGCCCCGCACCTCCACCTCAACTAGCGCCACTACCGCCACAGGTAGGCCCTGTGAACTGGTCGCGATTTGCGACCGGCATTAAAGAGGCGGGCGCGACCAAATATGGTCTTCGGGGCGGGAGCGGGGCGCTGCGCACACCGATGACGTCATCGGTGGCGGCGCAGCGCTACAGGCTAACACCGCCATTAGCGCCCCGCTAAATATCGCAGGAGGTGTGGCCAGTGGCGCTAAAGCCACTGAGTGCCCTCTTTGGGCGCTAACTGGTGGCGCAGCCCACTGAATTTCTAGGCCATGCTGTTTTATACTGACCAGGGCGATTATATTTAACAGGGAGTATTCTTTCCTGTAATATATTATACATCATCTCATAGACATTTAAAAAAATCATATATCAGTTTTTCAATAAATGCCTTCTTACCTCAGATTATAATTAATTTTTGTCTCTTTCTCTCTGTCAGCATTTGTTTCTCTTTCACTCTCGCCCCCTACCTTTTTCCTCTTTGCATGCCTCTCTCACAATTACTCACATTGTTGTCTCTGCAGCTCTCCATTTGTTTAAACACGTTTTCTTTTTCTTTCTTCTCACTCGTAACATCTATCATTTTTGCTGTTACCTCCCTCCTTAGCATATTTCCCACTCACTCTGTATGTTTCTGCCACATGTTACTTCACTAATTTCCTCAACTGATACCTTTTACCCTTTTGTTGAATCTGAGCTGCATAGAGACTGAGCCTTACAAACAAGGGATAAAACATTCCCCATTCTTGGAATCGAGTGCGTTTCTTTGGCGTCACAAAGATACATTATTGACCACGGCCGACCTTCTGGCCTGGGGACATTTCAATAGTTTTGATCAGCTCCCTGCCTTCCACAGGGGAGTCCATCAGGAGTGGGGGGTAGAGATTTTCTGTGATAGAACTTGGAGACCTGCCGAATGTTGTGTTGCCGGCAGTCCCCAAACTGCCAGTAAAAGTTTAAACTTTAAAAAAAATGATTTTTCGCACTATAGCCTAAGCAATTGCACAGGATTTACTGCTATTAAAATGTAAATCCCCCCCCCACCCCAATTAAATGACAAAGTAAGGCTGGACATGAGATTACATATTGTCATCATTTAAATATTATTTCAATATGACCATCACTTTCAACAGGTGGGTGTGAAAATGGGTGGGGATGTTGCATAGCGCACCTTCATCCCATTTCCAGCCTTTATTCACTGCAGTTCCATCAAAAGGTCAGCAGAGGGATGGCAGATGATCCCAGATCCTGGAGTACTCTATAAGTGGCTAGTTTTGCTGTCAACCATTTGTAAGATCATGCGGCCTTCGCATTGAATAGAAGGCGTTGGCCTTAAACTGCACTCTGGGAGTGGTAATCCACTAGAGTGACCCTGGTGCATTCTGGGAATTGTAGTGCATTCTGAATTACTGATTGGCTGAAATATTATTCATAAAAGACAGCACATTGTTGACGGTCCCAAATATGACTAAATAACTTGGAGAACTGCCAAGAGACAAGCAGCATTTAAATATATGGTTGCTTTATCAAATACGGCATTAAAGGAAATTGTACTCTGGTTATTTTTGCAAGTTGCATGATATAAGGCAAGCCATCTTCAACAGGGGTTTAATTAGGCTCCAAAGGGTAAAGATATGGTCCGCATGCCAAAAAATACTCCACATAGCTAATAGGTAGGGCAAAGGCTGTGAAACACTTTGGGACATCCTGAGATTGTGAATCATAGAATAGTACAGCACAGAAGGAGGCCATTTGGCCCATCGAGTCTGCGCCAGCTCGGTCGAAGAGCAATCCAGTTAGTTGCACCCCTCCCGCTCTTTCCCCATATCCCTGGGAATGTTTCTCCTTACAGGCCATATATAAATGCAAGTCTTTCTTCTTTACTTTAGTACTGAACACTGTTTTCATTAATTTTACTTTGTAGTGGGAACTTTTTTTCCCAGCTTTGAGAAGAAAGGATTTGGTTGTACACAACTTTAATCATGTTCTATGATGCAAACTTGACTGTATTCACTTTACTGGCTTTTGAATACTAAAGCTAGAGGGGGGTGATTTTAGCCCTACTCGCCCAGTGGAAATTAGGTAATTTGGCAATTAAAATGTCCCATCTTACTTACCTGTTAATCTTTACTCAGGCTTCCATACGGGCAGCTGAGCTGCCCACCCAAAGTTGATGGGGTCCTTCTTTAAATATGCAGATCAAGATTTGATGACGCTATCAATTCAAGCCTGAGTGAGGAGGTGTAGAGGGTGGTGTGGGGTGGCGCGTGCGCCCAGTCAGTTATGCCTCTGACTGTTTATGAGCGGTTCGAATTGCTCCCACGCCCCTGGGTTCTAGACACCAACTTAGGTACAGGCGGCGATACAGAAAAGACTTGAGTAGACAGGTGGTTTGGATGTGAGAAAACCAAGATTTTTATTGAAATAGAAATTAACAATCTTATGAAAAAAGTTACTAGTATAAAATTACAGGCAAATACAAAATAACTATACTTATACAGGGAATGGGGAACACACGGCACACCGAGGGAAAACAACTATCTTAACAATCCCCTTATCCTTATCCCACCCCCTATACCTAACTAGATTAAGCTATGAGGGGCCAGAATTCATGCTCACCAATCCAACATCTGCTGAATTCAAACAACGGTGGGGCTTGGGGTTCGCTCTTTGTGCCCTCTGAGGCCTGCCGTCGTCACATGGTCTCGGGGTGCTGCAAGGGCATCGTCCAGGTACAAGTACCCCAAAGTTAAAGTCTCTGCTTGGGTACTTTACCTCGCAGGGATGATGGTTCCTCTTCCTCGGCCGGCAGTTGGAGTTTGCATGAAGATAGTCGAAGGTCAGCTGGACTGAAGGCCCAATTATTCGAAGCTTTTCTTCAACCGTCTTCCCATTCGTCTTCCTCACCACCTCGCCTCGTCTCGTCCCGCCTCGCCTGGCCTGGTTTGTCTGTGTCTGCCTGGTGCAATGCCGGGCGTTCCTGATGAGATAGGAACAGCACGGGCGGTGGCTAGGCGGTAAGCGCAGGGTGGGGGAAGAGCAGTAGCCACGAGGGTGAGGGGCCGGAGCAGGAGCCGGGAGCAAGGGCAGAGAGCAGAGAGGGAAGGTTGCCAGTGGGCCTACAATTATACTCCTTCAGATGGCCCTTATCTGCGCACCAAATCAGGTTAGTTCATTGTCCCAATCTTGGCGGGCTAGTTTAAATAATTGTAGCAATCTAAACTAACCATTTTTAGATGGCCGGTAATCACACCTACCGGCCCGATTCCTGAGTTGCTTTTGTTATTAATCCATCTTAATTGGCCTGTCCAGCCTCGATGGCTTCCCTAAGCTGTTTCCGATTATTTATGCAAACAACTTGATGGCCTTACGTATAGGCCTCACTGGTTTTTGATCTGTCTCCAATTTGACTTAATGCATAATTCAAGGTCCTGTCTGCTTTCAAAATGCAAAAGTCTCTCTTCACAGAAATTGCAGTTTGGGTTTCGATTTCCCAAGGGCTGCTTGTGCCACAGAGTCCAAGCCTTTTAAATCTTGCAGGCTTTTGGCCACGAGGTGCGGACGCCATCTTTGGGTACCCTTTTCATTAAAATGTCCATGCAGGGTCCCTTTTATTACTAATAACCTTTGGGGAAACGTAGAAATTTTGTGAATCTTACAGGAAGTCATATATATTAAAGTCAAATGTGCCACTGTGTGGAATGTTGAGCTCAAAGTTAAATTACGGAATAAGACAATTAGAGTCAATTGACTTATCCCAGACTCATTAAGCCAGAATGGTCCCTATTTATTTTCAAAATTGCAGGGGATGGTTTCTTGGGACCTACACCTCAAGGGGTAGGAGAGTTAGCCAGTTCTAATGACAGGCCTACTGGCGAGTTATTGAATGGAGAATAAGTCAAAGAGATAGCCTTCCCACTTGCTGGGAACACAGAGAGAACAGGAGAAAACAGATTTGTAGGCAATCAGTCAGCTATGAAGATCTAGGAAAGAAGCTTGCCTAGCAAGGGAAATGTCACACATCTCAATGCCAGAAGTGGTCAGAATCAGAATGCTGACCAGGCAATATTAAGTGAGCTGGCCTCCTCTCACTAGAGTGTGTTCCAGCCTGATGTAGGATGAGTGCCCCATAAAATTGCCCAAAGGGTTGGCTTCAAGATTCATAAGGGAAACTCCTTGTAAACTGCCTGAGGATTCTCATACAATATGGAGTTCAGCAGTTGAACTGAGTGCTGGGAAGAAAAATAGTTAATTCAGGCTTTTAAGCAATTAAGTTGTAAAGTCATTATCCCTGGCTTAGGTCCAGGGAAGAAGCACTTAGTGAGTCCTAAACAGGTCACAGCCCCTCATATTTGTGCGGGCCCCTTTGTTAAAAGTAAAAGTAAGGCTGTAAGATAAGGGGAATGGAAAAGTGGAGCCAAACAGTTTATAGATCAATGCTTCAATACCGACTTGTTGGGGATGATTGACACAAAAAGGGGCAAACGTCACTCAGTAGCAGAGTTTTTCTATGTCTTTGATAGAAGTAGTAGTCTTTCTTAGTCTCTCAGTAATCCAAAGCAGACTTTTACTTCCTTTACTTTTACCCAACAGGTGTAAAAGGTATCCTTACCAGTACAAACCTTTAAGGACAGAGTGCCAGAGGTTAGAAGCTAAATTGTGGCTGCACTAGCCCTTTACAGGCAGAGCTAAGAGTGTCACTTAATTATGAGTAGCTTCACTACTTACAATATATATGTAAGTAAAAATGACATGAACAATTTGGAAGGATGAGCCATGGCCAGGATACCGAACAGGGATGGCCTTTGATTGGATTGACACTATTGTACTTGAGACTGCACCAACAATTGCACATGAAGATCTGTCAAAGGACTTCAAGAAAATCTGGCTACATTCATCGAGAAGAGTGGCAGATGGCGGAGTAGTGTAGTTACCAGATTGACAATATAGCCAACCTGCTTGGATAACTGTGCCCAACCAACCTGCATACTGGGAAGCATTATGCTACCGATTGAAGCCAATCAGCATAACATCAAAAATATTCTGAATATCTTTAGGACTGGCACATTTCAAACCTAGAATTTGCTACAAGTATGAACAGACAAAGGCGTAATGCATTTGTATGACATTCCCTTGTCTGCTTTAATGAAGACGTTAAGCTATTTATTTTGAATGGGTGAAGACTCCACTAAAATAGCAGATAAAGGAATGTCGCATGAATGCTTTAAGCAATCGGCTGTTAATACTATCAGCAGTAGATTCTCGGCTTCTGTTTCTTGTTTCAAGGTGTGCGGTGGAAATTGTTGAGAGGACAACTGCTGACTCCTGTGGCTGATATATTGCTTCATGTTTTCCATGTGCAAAAAATATGACCTTTTAGTTTTTAAATTAAGCTTTAGTGCAGCGATTTTCATGTACAATACATTAAGTAGATACATCAAGTTAACCTTAAGCACATTCTTTGACTGCTTTCCTGAGAAGCCAACATATTTGGAGCCTTTACACCCAACATACATCACCCCATTCTACCTTTGTTTGAATTCTAAAAGAGCTTGAAATACCATTCATTGCCCAACCTTATTATGAACCCAACTAGGGCACGATCTTGTTGGAAACAAAAGTGTTTGGAATTTTTTTTAAACGCACAACATAATGGAACAAAATATAGCACATATAGTGACATAAATCAAACAAATACATTATCACATCACTTGTCTGTGATGCTGTGACAATGATGAAGAGACCTCGCCCTTCTGGTTTTTTCCCTTTCTTAAAAGGAAAAGGATTACCAAATGCTTTTTCATGAAGACATTGTGGGGGGAAGATTTCACCTGTGCAGCATGTAGAATGAAATTGTAAATACTTTCATTATAAATGGGTTTACCATTTCATTACGTACCAAGAAATGTTTCCACCCTTCCCACGACCCATTCATTTCTGATACCTTTAACATAATCAATTTCAGTATGCTCGTATACTCTGTACAGTGTTTCACTGTAATATTTCCGTGTTGTGCAAAAATGATACCAAGAACGCTGCAGCCAGATCGTGACCCGAGTCCAGAGAAGGGTGGTGTGTGAGCCTCTCCAAGAGTGTGACCATGAATATAACACAACATGGAATATAATCCCAATATGGTGTCAAATCAGGTTTTTTAAATGCTCACAAGATCCCTTAGGCACTTAAAAAAGTTGCACAGAATTGTTTTGAATGTTTTCAGAGCATGGACACTCCTGCCTGTGCTCTCAAAGCATTTCATGTTTGCCGACTGGGATTAGTGCTTTGCACATACACATAAGCAGGCGTGCAGTGAGTTCTCTCCAAGTCCTCAGAGTTCAATTCAGAAGCAGACAGCATAAATAAGCTACTGCAAATGCTAAAGTCAGTTCTCTGACCAATATAAACAGCCTGTGCATCATTCTCCGTTTTTTTAATTTTTATGAAAGGTGTTTCAATAAATGGGTTGGCCACTGCAAAGATGACTTTTCAGAAGTACCGCGTTCTATTTTGGTGGAAGGGGATAGAAAAAAAGATTGCAAGACCGATGCAGTTCACCCAAGAGAAGAATATCTCATGTGGACTGATCACAGACCATTGGTAATGACCTTAGTAAAGTCCACAACTTATCTCATTCAATGAGAAGGAAGCTAAATGAAGCACAACTTCACACTCAAAAAGCTTAGGGGGTGAACTTGGCCCTCAGCGACTATGGGTAACAGTGAATCGACAGTTCGTTTTACACCTCACTCCATTGCCTCTTCCTTTGAAGCCAATGGAAAAGAAAATCGGGTGGGACGTAAAACGGGCTGCCGATTCGCTGTCGCCCATTTTGTGCCATCGCCGAAGACCAATTTCACCCCCTTAGTTTATTTCAGCGAATTATATATCTCGCATTGTAAGTTTGCCATCGTAAAGACTGCACTTCTAAAAACGATTCATTCATCCTTTGGGACCTGGTTTGAATCCAGTCCAGAGAAAATAGTCTGGAAAGATCTTTTCAATCTGATGGCTATTAAGGCCAACCGACTAATTGAATCCTAGCAGTCTCAATCCAATTAAACAAAGACAAGAATCCAAATCATATAACTCCTCCAATTCTGCAAGGTCAGCTACACAAAATCTTGATTAGAACTGTGGAGAATGAATTGGAAATGTCATTTGGAGGCGCACTTTTTAATTGGGGTTTCAGGCTTTTTATCTCTAATGGTGATGGAACTATATGGCATTGATCTGTGATTATCTGCACTGTACCAAATCTGGAAGTGGTTAAGTCCGCCACTGGAAAAAAACTCCAAAACATGATGTACCATTCAATGAAAAGGAAAAAAAATGCCGCCAAGAGAAGAAACTTCTCACTAAATAAATCCTGTGGTGTATGTAACCTGTTCCACCTTAAGAGAACTTAAGCCTGTTCCACCTTAAGAGATGTACTACTTTCTCTGGCTGCTGTATACGTAATACCGGTGGTGACCACCGGTATATAAGCACTGTGTAGTAATATTGTATTTAGTATAGTCCTGACCTCCAACCAGTAAAGACCTGTTGAACTTTAATCTTGTAGTCTGTGTTAATAATTACAACTAGAACACACAGACTTAACAGTGGCGACGAGTCCGATTCTTACCCTGCGGCAGTTTATATCCACGGCGGCTTCGTCCACAGAACGGACGTCGAAGAGAAGCTTCCATCCTCATCACCCTGCTGGAAGACACGTCGCGCGGCAGACATCGAGAAACCAGAGTGCAGAAGACATCCTGAACTCGAAGCCTCCATCAGCGGCTGTCAGCTATCTTCTTTCTACCTCGGTGGTGGGTAAGCCGGGCAGTGACGCGACCAGAAAGTCGGCCGCGTTGGCTGTACAGACGGGGAGGGAAGACGGAGGAATAAGGGCGGTGAGATCGATCGCGACCGGAGATAAGGGCCGGGCTGCATTCGGGCCGAAAGGCGCAGCGCGGGGACATCGATCGCGGCTGGTGATAAGGGCCGGGCCGCATTCGGGCTAAAAAGGCGCAGCGTCTGGGGCAACTGAAGGCGCGAGAGCCACGGTGAAGCGGAGACAGCGTCGGGGGACGGGTGAAGACCGCCAAGCGCGGGAAAACCGCCATTTTGTAGGCGGAGGACGAAGACAAGAGCGGGAAGCTGCCATCTTGGATAAAAATAAAAATAAATTAAATTGCAACGATGCCTAAACATGGGAACATTAATACCTTTGATAGCGACATCGAAGATTGGGCCATGTATGTAGAACGCATACAAAATTATTGTAAAGCAAATAAAATCCCAGATGAAGAGAAAGCACTAACATTATTAAACTTAATGGGTGCGAAGACATACGGGCAATTGAAACACCTTTTATCTCCAGATGAACCGGCGGATAAGACGTTCGAGGAGATTGTTACTGTCCTGAAAAATCATCTAAACCCCACGCCGCTGATGCTAGCGGAATGATTTAAATTTTACAGCAGAAGGCAGCTGAAAGATGAAAGCAATGCTGAATATTTAATGGAATTGCGTAAGCTAGCAAAGTACTGTCAGTTTGGAACGAGACTGACAGAGGCGCTACGAGATAAATTTGTGTGTGGTTTATTAAAAGAAGATACACAAAAGCGACTGCTCGAGGAGAATGAGCTGATGCTTGAGAAAGCGGTCACTATGGCAGCAGCACACGAAGCCGCAGCGAGAGGCACGGCAGTAATGCAGCTACGGTCACCGGAACTCAGTACAAATAAATTGGGTTTGAGTACTGTAAAATGTTATCGTTGTGGAAAGACAACGCACGATCAGAACCAGTGTTGGTTTAAAAACCAAGAATGCAGAACGTGTGGCAGGCTTGGCCACATAGCTAAAGTATGCCGGTCAGGAAAGAAGACCAGCAACAAAAAGTCACCGCAAGGAAAATACATAAAGGTACACAAGGTGACAAAGAACAGTTCGACCAAACAGAAGTCAGATTCAGACGCTAGCAGTAATGAACTGGGTAGCTTAAGAGTACACAACGTTGGTAAGGATGCAGATCTCCAGACAATTTGGGTCACCCTTCAGATAGCAGGAGTCCAAGTAAAGATGGAATTGGACATTGGATCGGTATTGACGGTCACGAATAAGAAAGATTACAAAAGGTTATTCCAACATATTCCCCTACGGGATACGGAGATTATATTGAAAACATACACGGGGCAAAGAGTGTACCCCATCGGAAAGATAGAGGTAAAAGTGGTCCACAAGGGCGAAGAAAGCCAAGTAATGGACTTATATGTGCTACCTGAAGGAGGTCCACCACTACTGGGATGGGAGTGGATTAGGAAAATGAATATGGACTGGCACTCCTTGAAGGCACTAACGGTAGATTCCGGGGAAACAGATGTCAAACCTAAACGATTGTCCAAAATATTGGATGATGCTAAAGAGATGTTCCAGCAGGGACTGGGAACACTGAGAGGAATTACGGCAAACATCAAGATTGATGAACATGCACACCCAAAAATTTTTAAAGCCAGACCGGTACCCTATGCAATACGACCTACTGTAGAAGCGGAACTGGAAGCACTAGAACGTTCAGGTGTACTGTCTAAGGTAGATTGGAGTGAGTGGGCTACGCCCATTGTTCCCGTTATGAAACGTCCTTCGAGCAACAAGCCAGGAGAACCAGGGAAGGTTCGCATCTGTGGAGATTTCAAAATCACCGTTAATCCAGTGCTTCACACGGTGCAGTATCCGCTTCCGCGGATTGAGGATATTTTTGCTTCGTTGTCTGACGGGAAACACTTCACCAAGATAGACCTGGTGCAGGCGTACTTGCAGATGGAGGTTGAAGAAGAGTCACGCCAATACCTCACGATCAACACGCATCGAGGTTTGTACCGGTACAATAGGCTGGTTTTTGGAGTGGCATCGGCTCCAGCAATTTGGCAGAGGGCCATGGAGCAGGTATTACAGGGAATTCCAGGCACACAATGTTACCTGGACGATATTCTGATTACAGGTGATGGTGATGAAGAACACCTCGCAAACTTGGAACTGGTGCTCAACAGACTGAAAGAGTATGGACTTAGAGTTAATCGGCAGAAATGTGAGTTCTTCCAGAAGCGGATCTCATACTGTGGTCATGTCATTGACCGGGAGGGGCTTCATAAGTCTCCTGACAAGATAGAGGCAGTTGTAAAGGCTCCCGCTCCGGATAATGTCTCTCAGTTGAGGTAGTTTCTAGGATTGATTAACTATTACCATAAATTTCTACCAAATCTATCCACGGTACTGCACCCGCTAAACGCTCTTTTACAGAAGGGGGTACCATGGGAATGGAGTGAAAACTGTAAGAAGACATTTCGCAAAAGCAAAGAATTGATCACCTCAGAGGAAGTGTTGGCTCACTTCAACCCGACACTGCCTATTCGGTTGGCTTGTGATGCTTCTCCATATGGTATTGGGGCAGTACTCTCACACAAGTTGCCAAATGGCACGGAAAGGCCAGTCGCGTTTGCATCCAGATCATTGACCTCCGCTGAGCGCAACTATGCGCAGATCGATAGGGAGGCTCTCAGCCTTGTATGGGGAGTGAAGAAGTTTAATCATTACCTGCAGGGCCAAAAATTCACACTTCTGACAGACCATCAGCCGTTGGTATCCATTTTTAACCCTAAGAAGGGTGTTTCAGTGATGACAGCACAGCGTCTCCAGAGATGGTCCCTTTTCCTAGGGGCACATCAATATCAAATAGAATTCAAAGGTACGAAGCAGCATGGCAATGCTGATGGGCTGTCGCGCCTGCCACTACCTGAAGAAGAAGAAACGACGAAAGTTGATCCTGTTGAGTTATTTCATTCGACCATCATCGAGTGTTTACCAGTCACCAATGCAAGTATTGAAAGAGAAACCAGGAACGACCCGACACTGTCCAGAGTCTACGAGGTGACAGTGAAAGGATGGCCAACACGTGGTGATCCTCTGTTACCGGCATTCTCGGCAAGGCGAGACCAGCTGTCCGTCTGCCATGGTACTTTGATGTACGGGACAAGAGTGATTATTCCTCCCAAGTTAAGGGAAAGAGTTCTAAAAGAACTGCATGAAGGTCATCTGGGGGGAGTTAAGATGAAAAGTCTTGCTAGGGCTTATGTATGGTGGCCGGGTATTGGCCAACAGATAGAGGAGTTGACGAAAAGCTGCGCTGGGTGCCAAAAAGTGCAAAATGCACCTCCGATCGCACCACTACACCCATGGGAATGGCCTTCAGCCCCATGGCAACGCGTACATATTGACTTTGCTGGTCCATTCATGGACTCCATGTTCCTAATTGCGGTGGACGCACATTCCAAATGGCCAGAAGTGATCAAGATGAATACCACTACTTCAGAAAAGACAATTGCGGTGTTAAGAACAATATTCGCAAGGAACGGATTGCCAGAACAGATCTGTTCAGACAACGGACCACAGTTCGTGTCAGAAGAATTCCAAAAATTCTTAAAGAAGAATGGGGTGAAACATTATACCTCTGCCCCATATCACCCGGCGACAAACGGGTTGGCCGAGAGATTTGTCCAAGCATTCAAAAAGGCAATAAAGGCCATGAACGATGATCAGATTCCGCTACAGCACAAGGTGGACAATTTCCTAATGGCATATCGAAACGCCGCTCATGCAGTGACTAACCAAAGTCCTGCCATGATGTTTTATAACAGGAGGTTGCGGTCCAGGTTGGACTTGTTAAAACCAAATGTGCGGAGGGAAGTGGAAAACAAACAGTTCCGGCATATTAATAACAAGACCACTCGAAGTTTCGACGTAGGACAACCAGTGTTGGCAAGGGGCTATGGAAACGAAAAATGGCAGTCCGGAACAATTCGGGCCAGACAAGGACCTCTGATGTACACAGTAGATATTGGTAACAATGTGATAAGGCGTCATGCGGATCAACTGGTAGAATCGAGAGCAAGGGTCGAACCCATGGTTGCGACAGAGACAACTGTGGAAGACGTTAATGAACCTGAAGCATCTACCGCGGCAGGGAATGTACCTGATGATGATAACACCCAATGCATGGGAGACCAACTAGAGGAGTCACCTCAGCAACAGGAATCAGAGACCACTGAAAGGCGTTATCCAAACCGAATCAGAAGGCATCCTGAGAGACTGAACCTTTGAACTGTTTATACCTGAAGTTATATATGTTATTATGTTATGTTAAATGGGGCTATGACTGTTAAGCTAAAAAGGGAGGATTGTGGTGTATGTAACCTGTTCCACCTTAAGAGAACTTAAGCCTGTTCCACCTTAAGAGATGTACTACTTTCTCTGGCTGCTGTATACGTAATACCGGTGGTGACCACCAGTATATAAGCACTGTGTAGTAATATTGTATTTAGTATAGTCCTGACCTCCAACCAGTAAAGACCTGTTGAACTTTAATCTTGTAGTCTGTGTTAGTAATTACAACTAGAACACACAGACTTAACAAATCCCATTACTATTAGACAGATAGGCCTAGAAATTGGTTCGCAATTGACTTCGGGAGGGTGGGAAGGGGAGGGCGGGGGTGGAGGAGGCAAGGGGTGGCCGGCAGCCGCCTACAGTTTAAAACAGTATAGATCAATGGGTCGAAAATCAGCAGCCCCTCTGGTACACTTCCAAGTTAATTCTGGCGGTAGCACACTGAAAGGTTCAGAAATTAATCTGAGACCCGGATATGCTGCGCCCAGTTTAAGTTAAGGACTCTGTGGAGCCTTGTAAAGGATAACGTCAAGGGTTCTCATGTCCCCAGCTCTCAGAAGACCGGCAGATCTTTGATGGTTGTTATGCCCAGTGAAGCAGGTTTATGTGGGGACGCTTCACTAGTGCCTTTGGGAACCACTTTGAGGGTCCAGACTAGGAAAGTAGCCTGGAGCCCCGAGTTTAAAGGTAAGCCTTGAGGATTTCTTAAGCAGTGCCAGTGGAGATATTTTGAAGATGTTTCCAGGGGCCCTGTAACCCCCCACACCTCCAGATTCACCAGCCATCACTGCAGTTTGTGGCCTCAGTGGAAAATGGATGTCCAAGGCTTCACCATCAAAATTGCAAACAGTTTTGGTCGCTAAGCAACAAGAGAGGCATTCAAATACTGAGGCAGTGCAGAGAAAAGCCACAAGACTGATCCCTACTGTCAGGGATTTGAGTTGTGAGGTAATACATGATATATGTGGACTCTTCAGCTTGCTCCATAAACTTGAACTATAAAAATGCAAGTTATTGTTGTTGTTGTTGGAAAGAAGGTATGTGAAGGGTGGTCTTTTACAGGTATATAAGATTGTTAAGAGTTTAGAAAAGATAACCTGGAATATTACTTTAAATTAATCTATGTGAGTAGAACTAGGGATCGCAGGTTCAAATGAGCATTTTAAGACTGCTATCAGGAAACTCTTCTTCAAACAAAATGTGATCAACAGGTGAAATAAACTTCCAGAAAGAGTACTGGAGGGAAAAACCCTGTAATCATTTAAGAATCAATTGGATGCTACATTGGCTGGGGCGGGAGGCAGAGGGAGTGGCGGGTGGAAGGTAGAATCTCTGTGGATGGATGAATTAAGATGGGCCGAATGGCCTTCCTCTTTTGTAATTATCTTGTGATGCAAACCCCAATGGTCGGGCACCAGGTCGGGCTAACAAATGAAGGGAACCCCCCTGTACCCACCAATATTGGTGAGATCAGTGGTCCTGGATGGGTGCATTGCGGTCCTGAGCCTGGGATTCATTCCCCCTCACACATTTTCATCTCTCAGATTGCATGAGATCAGACTGGAAAGGCAATAATACGAAACAGTGCCATAATTACAGATAAAATATAATCTGGATGTTGCATGTATACTGTTTGTTTGTGACCACTCTAACTATAGGAGTAGGTAATAATGTTACATATCTTATTAAGTGGATGGTAATCGGCACAAATTATGTTGCAACGGGTAAAATCATTGTGATGATAGGGCAAACTGAGCCTGGCCTAATGTGCTACACCAGTCCCAAAATCTTAGATGCATAAATGCAAGGCCTGTCTAACTCCCTAACTGGTGGAACTTGTTAGTTATTAAAATGTCACATTAAGCAGAAGATAGCATTTTGATTTGTACAGTAAAAACTTCAAGGGTAATGAAAGGAAAAAGAAAGAAAGACTTCATTTATATAACACCTTTCATGATCTCAGAACGTCCCAAAGCACTTTACAGCCAATTAAGTTTTTTGAAGTGTAGTCACTGTTGTAATGTAGGAAGACAGGGGCTAGAAATTTGTGGCCTTAGCACCACTCTGTAGCGCCATTAAATGGCGCTAAAATGACAGCCGCCACTCTTTCACCAGCTGCTGGCGGTTCTCACGGCGGCCACCATTTTCGTGCTTACCTTTGCGCTACCAGTAACTGGCAGCACCATGCTGGAGAAAATGGCGGCGTTGTGACGTAAATCGGCATGCAACACCAACTTTACGTCACAAGCGCGAACTTTGACCCTAGTGCTGAATTCAGTGCTGGGTCCTAAGCACACCAGGCATGCAAGCAGGCTGACAGTGGCGATATCTGCACCTCTATCTACACATATCTACACATCGTTCAGGTAAGTTTAGATTTAAGGTTTTGGACTGGGTTCTTTTTTATTTTATTGAACTGGTGGCTTGCTGCAATAGATGTGAAAAGTTTTTTTTAAGTGTGTAGGGAGTGCTGTTGGATGCTTGCAAGGGCTCAGATGGTAAATGAAGGCCTTTGAGAAGACAGAACATGCTGCAAATACTCAGCAGGTCACGCAACATCCGTGGAGAGAAAAACAGATTGCACGTCTCAGGTAGAGATGCTGCCTGACCAGCTGAGTAGTTCCAGGATTTTATGTTGTCATTTCACATTTAAAGCATCCACTCACAGAGGGAAGAGGAAAAAACAGAGGAGGAAGCCACAGAGAAGGAAGCAGAAGAGGAGGAATCAGATGGAAGGATACAGCCCAGACAACCCCTTTGTGGCCGGGATATCTGGGATGGAATCATCCGCCTGTGGTCCCAGTGACCACAATCCCAACTCCCCTTTCAACATTAGTCCCACACTTTATCATAGTATGCAGGTGCAGCAGGTGATCAAGAAGGCCAATGGAATGTTGGCTTTTATTGCTAGGGGGATAGAATATAAAAACAGGGAGGTATTGCTGCAGTTATACAAGGTATTGATGAGACCGCACCTGGAATACTGCATACAGTTTTGGTGTCCATACTTAAGAAAGGACATACTTGCTCTCGAGGCAGTACAAAGAAGGTTCACGCGGTTAATCCCGGGGATGAGGGGATGGACATATGAGGAGAGGTTGAGTAGATTGGGACTCTACTCATTGGAGTTCAGAAGAATGAGAGGTGATCTTATTGAAACATATAAGATTGTGAAGGGGCTTGATCGGGTGGAGGCGGTGAGGATGTTCCCAATGATGGGTGAAACTAGAACTAGGGGGCATAATCTTAGAATAAGGGGCTGCTCTTTCAAAACTGAGATGAGGAGAAACTTCTTCACTCAGAGGGTGGTAGGTCTGTGGAATTTGCTGCCCCAGAAAGCTGCGGAAGCTACATCATTAAATAAATTTAAAACAGAAATAGACAGTTTCCTAGAAGTAAAGGGAATTAGGGGTTACGGGGAGCGGGCAGGAAATTGGACATGAGTCTAGGTTCGGATCGGTCATGGCCCTGTGGGTGGTGGAGCGGGCCCAGGGGCCGTGTAGCCTGGTCCTGCTCCTACTTCTTGTGTTCTAATTCTGTGTTAGATTTCAGGAGATGGTTCTATTCACAGGGATTAGTGGAGACCTCGGGAACAGGCTGCCAGCTAGGAGTCCTTCAAGAGTAAATTGGGCCTGTTCCTGGCTGGGGTGGAGATCACCTTTTACAGAAGGTAAGTACTGCAGGAAATACAGGGACAGAGTGATCTCCTGGACGAGTTTCGATCGCTTAGATGGGTCGGAGAGGAATTTCCCAGATTTTTTCTCCCAAATTGGCCATTGGGTTTTTTAAATAACAACAGAAAATGCTGGAAAATCTCAGCAGGTCAGGCAACATCTGTGGAGAGAAATTTGAGTTGAGTTGAAGAAGGGTTCGACCCGAAACGTCAACTCAAATTTCTCTCCACGGATGTTGCCTGACCTGCTGAGATTTTCCAGCATTTTCTGTTGTTATTTCGGATTTCCGACATCTGCAGTATTTTGCTATCGTATTGGGTTTTTTATCTGGTTTTTCGCCTCTCCCGGGAGATCACATGGGTTCGGGTGGGATGGAGAGTGGAAGTAGATTTGAGGTTAGGATCAGATCAGCCATGATCTTATTGAATGGCGGAGCAGGCTTGAGGGGCCGATTGGCCTACTCCTGCTCTTATTTCTTATGTTCTTATGTTCTTATCTGTTACTGACCATCACAACGTCCTCTTGGCCACCTCAAAGCATTCTAATCTACCTATTTACGTCTATCCATCCAATGTGACATCAAGAAATCAACTCATCACCTGTATGCATTCTCGTAGTGAGTGGCTTGTGTGTGCCTTTTCCTATCCTACTGATGTCATGCAATACTACCCCAGTGGCTGCAGCATGGCTGGTGGAAGGCTGCTGACTTTCAGTGGGGGACACTACAAATGACCTTGCTGGTCGACCTTGAGGAGCTGATGGCTGGGAGTGTCAAATCAATCTTCTTCTTCTCGTTCTTCTTCATTTTCCTTTCCCTCTTCGTGTCACCCACTGGCTCGGCAGGTTGCATTTCTTGGGTGTGTGAAATGAGGAAGGCACAAGGGTGGAGTTATGGTGATGGGAGGGCGGGAAAGCATGAGGTGCATGCCAGAAGGAGGATAACGTATGAGGATACCAGCATTTTGTATCCTCTCAGCCCTGCTGCTGGCCAAGGGCTCAGCTATGCCCCGGCCAAGAAAATTCCTTCACTGTCTCCTCCAAGAGGGTGAGGTGAGGCTAGGAATGGGAGATGTGCCTTGGGATTGGTGCAGGTTGTTGGTAGGTGAGTGATTGGGGGTGGGGGTCATGCATTGAGCAGTGTGTGAGGCTAGTGGTGCAGTTGGTAGGAGACGGCTTTTTAAGATGCATTCACTGACCTTGACCAGTGGTCTGAGGTCATGAAGCTTCTTTGGGCACTGGAGCCAGGTGGTGGGGGTGACACTGCTGACAGTGACGGCCTCAGTGATGTATTCCCACATCGTTCTTTCTGGAGGACTTCCTGGCCCCTGTGGGTAGAGGGCCTGTCTTGCAATGTTGACCCCCTGCACAAAGCTGAGGTGCTGCATGTAAGACCCTGGGTGCCCCTCCCCTCGCTTGCTGAGCCATTTGTGTTAGTGCTGAGGCATTTTTCCCATTTTTTGAGGTTAGGAAGGGAATTCAGCTTTAAGAGCATTTGGGACTTATTTTTAACATTAAATATGTTTGGGACTTCTTTTTAACGTTAAATATATTTTTTAAAATATGTTTTTAAAAGGCAGAAAGGGCTGAAAATGGCTGAAAACTTCATTTTAATTTGTATTACTTCAGTGTGCACAGCCCCTTTAATTCTCAGACCGCTTCATTACCCACAATTCCCTGTGAGCTCCACAGCCTCACTTCCAGAGGCTGTGGGAAGCTCCAATGCCACTCCTGCAGAGGAACTTCATCTCCAAGGCCTCCAGCAACGCCACCAGGACGGCGTTGCATGGCGGGTAAGCGTTGCGCCAACAATCTCGATCCCCCTAGATCAATTTTGCTCCATTAGCATTGCGGCCATTTTCAGCAGCCGTTAACTCCAGTTGCCGGTGACACCGCCAACTTTGCTGGCTAAAAGGAATTTCTCCCCCAGAGTTTCTACTGTCTAAAGGAGAGGAGTGTAGGATCAGAAGGCACCATTTGACTAATAACTCGAACAGAAATAGCTGTGTGGTATGTAACATTGCCTGAACTCACCACTGACCTCAGCTGATAAGGAGAAAGTTTCTCATCTGTAATGCAAGTGTCAGGCAATGTTATTAAATCCAGAAGAGAGGTGAAAAAGAAAATTCAAGTGGGATGTCAGTTCATGATAAATAGATAAGGACGAAGAAAGCAGAAAATTAAAAAGGAGTGGGCATGGCTATGCATCTTTTTCTCAGGTAGTACCTTCTGAGTATGTCATAGTATGTTATCATCTACAGGACACTGATTTGGGTGCTGACCTACGTTAATAGTGTAGAAGAGGGGAAAAACATGGCTGAATAAATAATCCATCCTGGGGTTAACCTTGGGGGGAAAAAGGCTAAAACTGAGTCAAGCCACTATTGGTACTGCAGACGTTAAGATGCTTTCTTTATGCTGGTATTGTTGTAGATTTCAAGATTAAAATAAAATGCTAGCTGACACTTAACTTATCACACACACGGCTGGCAGACGTATGACAGTTCTTAGCCATGCTCCATAGGGGAAAGAAAATGATGCTATGAATATAGAGTGTTCTGTACATCTGGCTTCATTTCGCCGATCCAAAAGAAAAACACAAATGTGAAGCGAGAGATCATAATGGAATTGGGAGGGGAAGGGGCAAAACAGGCCAACTTTTCTTTAAAAAGACAATTGTTTTTTCCAATTTTCTTCCTTTCTGCTCCTGATGATACTGACTGATACCTGGGTACAGTGCCAAGAGTATTTGCTGCCCTTGCAATGCCTTACCCAAGTGACCATTCTTAATGCGTATACCTAGACATTGAGGACTCAGTTCTCCTCCCTGATTCCACCTGAGATGGGACCTAATAGCAGTGGAAAATGAGACAAAATCCAGTGGTGAGGACTACTGGTGCCTCACCGCACTGACCTGGATTTATTTCTCATGCTCTGCCAGGATCACCACTTTCTCCACTCACCTGATATAAATGGTGGTGGGGTGGGGGGGGGGGGGGAGGCGATGCTTATGTTCCTGGCAGAGTTTCTCCAGTTGCTGCTGCTATCCAAAACTGCCATATGGAAGGTGGCAGTAGTCCCTGGGAAGCGGTGATAATGGCTCAGAGAGGTCCCCCAATGGAAAGAAAGACCCCAAAAGTGCCCCCCCTCTCCCTCCAGTCTACCCTCTGCTACCAATCTGCCCTACACTTCCCTTTCCTTGTAGGCCCTGGTCACTGCTGAGGCCTACTAGGCTGGCAAATTCTCAATCTTCAGGGCTCTTTTGTTCCTTTAAATGCCCAGCTGCCACTTCTGGTGCTGCAGCATCGTTAGGATGTTGTGGCTGGGCAGTGGTAGGCTTCCCATTTGAAGGTGGGCATCCTTGCCCAAAGTGCTAGCCATGCATCGTCAATGTCTCCTGATCCATTGAAGGGAGATGGGTTTGAGATTGGGGCAGAGTTTCCGAGGTGGGTGAGAGTCTCACCTTGCTGGAACTCTGCCCAGAGAGGCAAATCCAGCCTCAAGCCTCAGCAAGGTATTTGAGCATGGCGCACAACACAGTTGAGCCCAGTCCAGTTCTCACCTGATACCCAACAGGATTCATTTGACAGTATTCATTGAAATGAAACCCTGCTGACCTTTCTCCCCTTCTCTGCCCCAGAACACTGAGAGCCATTTTAGTGCCCATACTACCACCAAATTAGAGATCAGATAATACAGCACCAGTCCAGAAATTGAACTGGGATGCTCCTGATCTTTCTCTATCCAATGTGGAACTGTGGAACACTGTAATGTAAATTTATCAACTGTGCCATCCAGGGCCCCTAAGCTACACTCTTAGAAGTATTGGCACCATGGTGTTACTGGTGCTCAGATGACTGATGACTTCAGTATAGTCCAAACCGTTTCCAACACACATACAAAAGCAAAATACTATGGATGCTGGAAATCTGAAATAATAATGCTGGAAACACTCAGCAGGTCAGCCAGCATCTGTGGAGAGAGAAACGGAGTTAACGTTTCCAGTCGATGGCCTATCGTCAGAACACAGACGCTGCCTGACCTGCTGAGTATTTCCAGCATTTTCTGTTTTTTTGTTCCAACACACAGTTGTTTTTGCCAAAGTAAAAAATGTTGATGGCCAGTATCAAAACATCCCGGGATCAATGATGCAAAATTGAAGCTGCCACACAATATGCTATAAGAGAAACAATGAGAACTCCTGAGGCTGTGGAAAGTGATCTCCACCAGTTCATTTTTTGGGATGTGCTGAGGACAACATTTGATCTAGATCAGCATGTACCTTGTCAAACCATCATTCAAATGGGGTGAATTCTGACTTGTACAGCCGGATGGTAAACGAGCAGTAATAGATTGGCTGCCCGTTTTACACGCTGCCCAATTTTAATTGCTATTGAAGTCAATTGAAGCAAAAATTGGGCGGGGTGTAAAACGGTGGGTGGGGGGGCCTATCCACTGCTTCCGGTTTTCCACCCAGCGGTAAAAGTGAGAATTCACCCAGTCTAAGCATATGCTTTGTAGCAATTAGCTACATATTTATAAGGGACTAACATCATATCTGTAACATATTAAAAGTCTTGTGCATAGCACAAACTTCCTATAACAACCCCTTTAACATAGGGAAAACATCCCAAGGTGCTTCACAGGAGTGTTATCAGACAAAATCTGACACCAAGCCACATAAGAAGATGTTAGGACAGGTGACCAAAAGCCTGGTCAAAGAGGTAGGTTTTTAAGGAGCAACTTGAAGGAGGAGAGTGAGGTAGAGAAGCAAAGAGGTTTAGGGAAGGAATTCCAGAGCTTAGAGTATAGGTAGCTGAAGGCACGGCCACCAATGGTGGAGCGATGAAAATCAGGGAGGTGCAAGAGGCCAGAATTGGATGCATGCAGAGATCGGAGAGGGTTGTAGTGCTGGAGGACGTTACAGAGATAGAGATGGGCTAGGCCATGAAAGGATTTGAACACAAGGATGAGAACTGTAAAATTGAGGTGTTGCCAATGTAGGTCAACAATCACAGCGGTGACGGGTGAAAAGGACTTTCCGCATCACTTTAGTTGTTACACGTTCCCCATTATATTTTGTTGATAACTTATAACTTATTGTTATAAAATAGAATATTCTCATACTTACTGTGAGTAATGCCATAGGAGATCTGCTTGTAATGTAAATTAAAAGTAAATTAACCTTGAAATGGTTAATAGAATATTAGAATTTAGTTACCAAGTAGAGTGAATGTGCATCAATCATTCATCTCTATATGCAACCCATTCCATCACTGAAACCATATCTCTTCGTGTTCTTATTTATTTTTTAGGGAGTTCTAAATAAATGGATATAATTCAGCGTGAATGGCAGAGACTTTGCAAAGGAGAAGATGAATGGCAGTTGATACTTAGAACTGATCAATCTAACCCAATGCACAATGGGACTAAAAATAGCCAATGTGATTTATAATGAAGGGTAAACCATTAAGTTATGGTAGAACAAGAGATCCAAGAGCACTAGCTGATCAAACATTGTATGAAAACAATTCAAAGGCAAGCAGATTGTAAGGATGTATAAGTAGAACATAAGTCAGAGAAAATGATACTGCCACTGTTTAAAGCATTATGGTGAGACCACATGTGAAGTATTTTGACCTATGTTTGTCACTTTATTTATGAAATAATACACTGAAGAGAATTTGAAGTATGGGAATGATAATAGTTTAAGGGTTTAGATCAATAAGCTATGAAAGTGAGGCTAACAGAGATCAATATTTCCTCATTGGAAAAAAGAATATTAAGGGGGAAATGATCCATGCTTTTAAAATTGTGAAGGAATCAATAGAGTGGATTTAATATTTTGAGATATTTTGTGCAGACTGAAGAAGTGGAAGAAAATGATTTAAATTAAGGAAGCCACCAAGATATACAATTCAGGGAGTTATTCCATCACACGTAACATTGTTAATAGCTAACGTAATGGTTGAACTATTCAAAAAGGAAATGCAGAGATTTCAGATTCATCAAGGAGTATAGAGATTTAACCTTGGTATTGGTACAGGAGGAAAATGAAAGCGCTCTGTGCAGATTCTGGGAAAGGATATGAATGACGTACCATGGTAGTGCTGTGCCTGTCAAGCTGATGTTATTGTAGACAGTAAAATGAATTCCACTGTGAGCACCCACTTGAAGTATCAAGTACTCCCTGGTTAGGTAGAGCATAGGCTGAATGCTGATTAAAGCTCCCTGTACTCTGCCCCAGCAAAATGTCTTAGCCCTAATCTCAGAAAAGCACCTGCTATTGTGCCAGTATGATACGTTCAACTATCCTTGGGACCGTTCTGAATGTGGATAATTTAGTTGTACATTTGAGTAGGTTCATGGTGGGCGGGCCCATACTCATCAGAAGTTGGGTTGAGACTGCCCAAATTCATTTTATATACGAGACTAATAGATAAGAAGAATAGACTTTCATCCTTTCAATTCAGGCTATATGCAAAGCCAGGTCCCAGAGGTGAAAGGACCCACTGTGCTACCCAGTTTATTCTGCCACTTTTTCCCTATCTTCTTATAATAAACCCTGCTCATTGTTGCTATGCAGTACTGCAGCATATTGCTTTACTTTACTTCACTCAAACTATTTTTCTGCAATATGAAGGCCATTAAAAACCCATTTGTTCTGACGAAGAACTGTCCAAAATAATTAAGAATGAAGGGTCAGAAGCAGTGTCATGCTGGAACATGTAAAGTAAAGGCAGCCACTAAATTAACAGATTTACAGCATCTACATTTGTGAACAAAGGCTACTGCTCTGTTCTATTTGACTTTAATTAGTGTAATTGATAATAGTTTAGAGCTCCTTGCTAAGCTAATCATGCAGATACATCTTTTCCTGTCAAAAAGAAAATTAAAAGCAGCTGGGTGTCATTTATTAATACTGAAAGCTGGGAAGGAAGGAATAAAGATTATTGTTTTCATGGTCACTAGGGAGTTCATGTCTGCACTAATGGATAATACATCCTATAATAGAAGCCACAGGTACACCAAGAGGCAATGAAGGACATGCAAGAAAAGGTACAATCAATGAGAGAGAAATTAGCTGTTACTGGTTAGCATCCAAGCTTGCATTATTGAGTTAGAACATTGGTGACTGAAGATTGTCAATATGATTCACACAGAAACTGGCCAATATCTTATCTTCCTACTTTGTTCATAATATTCTGCACAAATCTATCTATAGAGAGACAAACAAGACACAGAGAATTAGTATATTGTACTTGTAGTTTAAAAAAAATAAATCATTTACATTAGACATGTGGATAAAAAAATTGGAATTCAATTTAGGACAAATGAAAAACTGCCAATTTTGGAAGTCTGAAATACAAATAGAAGATGCTGGATATACACAGCACTGGAAGAGGTTCCACACCTGAAATATTAACCTGTCTTCTCTCTTTACAATTACTGGCAGACCTGTGCATTTCTGGCATTTTCTGGTTTTATTTTGGCATTCGCTTTGTGTGCCTGAAGGTTGCTGTGTAAGATAGAATGATTCCCCAAACTAAGATATTTTGTATAATAAAGTGCTGTGGTTCTACAGAACTGCTGGGGGGTAATTTTGACTTTGAGTGATAGTATAAAATGGGCAATATTGGTTCAGCAGCCCGTTATACATCGCTCCCGAATTTCATTGACTTAAATGGAAATGAAAGTTGGGAGAGATGGACAATGGGCGGCTGAATCGATATCGGCCGTTTTACACCATCACCTAAAGGCAAAATGTGTTCATCTATGAAAATGAATATTCAGTTATCGGATATGTTAAACAATCCAATCCTAACCAACAGCCATTTTTGGGCACAACATCGTTCATCATTTCATTCCTGTCATGCATACACTCCACTCAATATATACATAGTGATATGTTTATTGAAAATAAGAGAAATTAGCATATAAGCTGCTTAAGTTACTTTTGACATACTGGTTGGACAAAAATATAAAATAGCTTGACAAATATGAAATATTAAATGTTAGAATATTAAAAATAATTGTTTTTCATATTAATATATATTTTTACAAGTTATTCTTTCTTCTCTATTATTTGGCTTGTAATCCTCATATAACACGCAATATAATTATCCTCCTTTTGTGATTCTCCTATTGCTTTAAAGTATGCTTCCTTGTGTAAAATTACACTTTTCTTTGTATTTAACAATCTGTGCATATGTTTTTAAGTTGTGCACTTACTCTGTAAGAGCATACACTGTGATTAAATCTCTGAATTTATCTTTATTAAAGCAATAAATATGTATACAGCTTTGAAAACAAATGAGAGGTGGGAGCAAATGAGGGAAGGGAGTGTGCAACTTAGTCTTGGTATTATGTTTATGTAACACGCATTTTATGCAATGATTTTGAGTGGACTATTATATAGCATTTAAAGCCATTGGCAGACGTTGGTGCAAACATAGTGACCCAACTATGAAGCCATTTTGTTTCGATGCAGACAGTGCATTGCATGAGTCAATGCTAAATGTCGTACCTTACGACCACAACCCAGCTAGGGTAATATCTCTTTGTTAAGTGTAAATTCCAATTTGTGGCTTTAGTGCCTTATATGCTAATGCTCTTGTTGACTTTTTTTGTCTGCTTTATTTGCTTTCTATATGACAGTCGAGGAGGCAGATTTATTTCTGCCATTGCCATGTCACTTAAAAATATAGTTTTTTTTTCTTTTTGTATTCTTATGCTGAAAAGCAAGTCAGGCACCATCTGTGAAGAGAACACATTAAGATAGTGTTTTTAATCTATCCATAGCATTACATTCCGTACATTACAACAGTTTCTGGCAAATAGTTATTCCAATTTTGTTAATTTTTTTTTTTGTTTCCTAACATCATATCCCTTTCTAATAGACAATCTCTCTCTGGCAGAGACTTCAGAAATAATTTAAAATCCATCTAATCAATCACATCCTCAGTAAAGTTAGGTCATTAGATTGTTAAATGTATTGTGTGTCAGTGCTATTTTGTTTGAAAATCATTCATACATTACATGAAAATATCATCTGGCCTGGCTTCGGAGTAATGTGATTCAGTTTTGAAATGGTTGGCCAATGAATCGTGTAATGAGTTTGGATGCATGTTGTTATGAACAGGTTGCTTATTAAGATACTATTTATGTTAATTTCAGTGTTCAGGAATTTAGTCTATCAATATGTTTTTTTTGATTAGCAATTTAACTCATTCACTACTAGAGATGTCATTTGGCATTATTCCCAATTGCAATTCCTGGCTTCAAGAAGGTGCCAGATGGTATCAGTCTTTGCAGATGGGCAGAGTATATTGGAGAACGAGCAAGTGAAAACACAGCAGTGTGGAAAGAATTAATTAATAACATTTAAACAAAAGATTGATTAAATAAGTTTATATCTTGACAGAGAAAAATTTAACCTCTGTGATAATTCATAGCTGATAATGTCAGATGTATACTTAGATGTCAACTTGGCTCAGTTAGTAGCACTCACCTTTGAGTCACAAAATTGTTTCAAATCCCAGTCCAGTACTTTCAGTGCAGTGCCGAAGGAGAACTGCAATATTGGAGGCGCCATCTTTTGGATGAGATGTCTGCCTACTCAGGTGTACAGAAAAGGTCCTATGAGGACAGATTGAGTAGACTAGGCCTATATGCTCTAGAGTTTAGAAGAATGAGAGGTGATCTCATTGAAACATACAAAATTCTTACAGGGCTTGACAGGGTAAATGCAGGGAGGATGTTTCCCCTGGCTGGGGAGTCTAGAACCAGGGGTCACAGTCTCGGAATAAGGGGTCGGCCATTTAGGACTGAGATGAGGAGAAATTTCTTCACTCAGAGGGTGGTGAATCTTTGGAATTCTCTACCCCAGAGGGCTGTGGAGGCTCAGTCATTGAGTATATTCAAGACAGAGATCGATAGATTTTTGAATATTAAGGGAATCAAGGAATATGGGGATAGTGCAGGAAAGTGGAGATGAGGTAGAAGATCAGCCATTATCTTATTCAATGGCAGAGCAGGTTCGAAGGGCCAAATGGCCTACTCCTGCTCCTATTTCTTCTTATGTTCTTATCCCATGGCATTCTTCGAAGAAGAGCAGGCAGTTCTGCCAGTGTTCTGGCCAATGTTTTTTCCTCAGCCAACACCATCAAAGCAGACTATCTGGTTATTCATTTATTTGTCCTTTGTGGGATTTTAATGTGTAGCTGCCACCTTTGCCCGCACAATAACAGTGACACCACTTGAAAAGTAATTAATTGGTTGTAAAGCACCCTGGGACGTCCTGAGGACATGGTAAGGCCAACATAAATCTAAGTTCTTTATTTCTTAAACCTTTTTTAATATGGACATTTTGTGCTGTGACTGACAATTTAATTACATGGTCGAAGGATAATAAAAGGGGGATTAACATTTCTGTTTTTACATTTCAAGGACTGAAACGGAACAACTAACTAAAATGGACGTTCTAGTATCTGATCTTTTAATACCTCTACATTGTTGTTGAAAAGCGCCATACTATAGATTTTTTAGTATGCAACAATGCATTTAACATGATATTAAGATAGAGTAACCATTAATCAGAAACTCATAGGAAGTAACAGTGCCTTCTTTTCCCACAAGGTGATATCATAATCTTAGATTTATTACCATAGTGAGGTGCCTAGTGAAAGAGATGGGGAGAAGGAAAAACTGGAGGCCCCTCACCCCAGGCCACTCCTGCATACCTCATACTGGTCAGGTCTAATGCAGTGGTGTAACAAAAGGCTGCTTATCACCCACCCCATCAACTGGAGAAAAAGCACATGGTGCAAGAGGATTGTAAAGAGGACACAATATTATAGAAAGACGCGAAGAACGCCATTTATTTTCCATCCCTTTGTCTTTTCCTGGTAATTAACCCAAAGTTAGAAATTCACCATATGGGGATCTGTAGCATGAAGCCCAGTCTCAATATATGCTGCAACAGGAAAGTGCTTCACCACCACATTTCTTTTTTCTTTTTTGAATGTTTTGTTATATCTTTGAAATCTATTCTAGTTTTGCTATTGCTTTCCTAAACCTGTAGACAACGGAATGATGCCTAAGTGACTTCAAGTGATCAGGAGCGGACTGGCCACATGGGAAATCGGGAGATTTCCAAGTACCCCCATTGTGAATGGTTTTGTAGCACTGTATTATCAGTGCCCCCACCCTCTTTTTCCATTAAAGGGGCCGCACACCCAAAAAAAAATTAGAGGGAACATTACACTAGACACTACCAAATGCTGCAGTTGAGTTGAGGCAATGAGAAACTATCTGCTGCAGAAGATTTGACTTGAGGGAGATAGCCCACTGCAGTAGACTTGGTCTCGGAGTAAATGGTCACTGCTAAGGAGAGACAGAATGCTGCAGGAGGGTACAACAAAGGGCATGATCTGCATGAGGTAGGCCAGACCAAAGTATCTGTCCTAGGTGAGATACTGTTACAGAACACTTGGAATAGGAAAGACGAGCTTCAATGTAAGGCAGGCGTAAGAGGCATGAATTGCTTTATGGTACGTGGAGATGGGAAACAAATTGTTTGTGGCTGGATTTGTAAGTTATATATGCAAGACTGGTGTTTTTATATAGGAGGTATGGGAGAGTTGGGATTATGTATTAATTTTTAGATTAAATTAGTATACCCTTAGGTGGTGAAACAATGGGTATAAATCAATGTTTGATGCTTTGGAGCCTGTTCGGGAAAAAGGTATCAGGCATGTAATTTTGGTCTGTGAGTTGGAGGTATAGCTCAGGACAACTGACACAAATACCTTGAAACTTTTCATGGTCTTGCAGTCCTCTGAACTAAAAATGTGGTGGTTATGCTAGTATTCATTTTAATGAGGCAATTGAGGAAACTGTTGAACAACTAGGAACATTTCAGCCAGTCTCTTTTCCATACACCTATTACAGCAGAACCCATTAAAAAATCAACACTTTTCCTTTACAAAATCATTCTCATTGACTGCAACACAGCTTATTATATATAAGAACGATTTAATTTAACTCATATTTAAAACAACATTGAATGCTGAAAAACATAACTCTATTACTACAGCAGTTACCGCTTAAAAGTGAAGATTACCTCTGTGCTGGAGAACTCACCACTCATCTTTGAAAATTCTCATTGATGTCCACTTTAAGAGATTTAACAGATTATGTACTACATCCTGGAATGGGGTATAAACCCATGACCTTTTGGCATGGCGATAAGAGTACTACCAAATGATCAAAGCTGGCATTGCACCATAGTCCCTTAGATTATGAGCTCATCTGATACCCTAACTGCAAGAACCACATATTAATCAGTCTTTACTGTCCAGTATTTGATATATTTTAGATGATTATTTCATTCTAGTTATTCAATATCAACTTCCAACCATCTTCACTCAAAAACAGGAGGGCAGATTATTATCTGAATGGCAATAGATTGGGAGAAGGGGAAGTGCAACGAGACCTGGGTGTCCTTGTGCACCAGTCGCTGAAGGTAAGCATGCAGGTACAGCAGGCGGTTAAGAAGGCAAATGGTATGTTGGCCTTCGTAGCGAGAGGGTTTGAGTGCAGGAACAAGGATGTCTTGCTCCAGTTGTACAGGGCCTTGGTGAGACCACATCTTGAGCATTGTGTGCAGTTTTGGTCGCCTTATCTGAGGAAGGATGTTCTTGCCATGGAAGGAGTTCAGCGAAGGTTCACCAGGCTGATACCTGGGATGGCAGGAATGACGTATGAGGAGAGATTAGGTCGATTGGGCTTGTACTCGCTGGAGTTTAGAAGAATGAGAGTGGGTCTCATTGAAACTTATAAAATTCTGACAGGACTGGACAGACTAGATGCTGGAAGGGTGTTCCCGATGGTCGGTGAGTCCAGAACCAGGGGTCACAGTCTAAGGATAAGGGGTAGGCCATTTAGGACAGAAATGAGGAGGAATTTCTTCACCCAGAGAGTGGTGAACCTGTGGAATTCTCTACCACAGAAGGCAGTAGAGGCCACTTGATTAAATATATTCAAGAAGGAGTTGGATATATTTCTTAAGGCTAAAGGGATCAAGGGGTATGGGGAGAAAGCAGGGACCGGGTACTGAATTTGGATGATCAGCCATGATCGCATTGAATGGCGGAGCAGGCTCGAGGGGCCGAATGGCCTACTCCTGTTCCTATCTTCTATGTTTCTATGTTTCACTCCAGAATGGCAGCATATTAATAGCTAAATTCTATTCCATTTATATCACATATTATTCTTGCATCATGTGATAGGAATGCATTTGCGAGGGCATAGTCCACAATATTCTGACTAGTGGAGTTTTGGAAGAGCATAATTAACATCAAAAGAATTAAAAACATCTGATCAATGTCTGACTGTGATGGGTTACAATGTAATTAAATACAGCGTCTGTATTTCTTGCATTATTGTTACAAATGTTAAGTCTACCATAGATATAATCCCAGAATTTTCTGGGGCGAAGCATCTCGCAGCTTATCCCTTAGTTAGACTCTTCCTCCTCGCCCTTCAACTCAAAATGTTTTTGTGCCAAAAATTGGTGGAAGTGCGAACTGACAACGGCGTGGTGAGGGCAACCGAGCATCTAGGACCTTGGTGAACGATGGGACCAACAGTCTATCTCCTTAACCAACGACATTTAAGGATTGAGGAAGAAACAGAGGAATGACAGAAAAGGAAATAGGGTGAATTAGTGTCAAATCAGGTACAGAAAGAGAAATAAAGAGAGGGAACGAAAGGTTGGAATAAGAGAGAGTGAGAGAGAGAAAGAGACAGAATGGAAAAGTAAGAAAAATAAATAAATTCATGCACGTTAAACTTGCCTTTATTTTGCCAGCAAATTCTGGCCGTGTAATGTATGCACCTTTAAGGGGGGAACTACTTTCTACAGCTCATGTATACTGTAGTACCGGCAGTGACCACACCTGTATATAACGCTGAGTTGTAATCTGTTGTTTCAGTTGCAGTTTGAACCACGTTGAGTAAACACCTGTTGTACCGTGCTCTGCAGTCCTTTTCTTATTATTACACGGATGTAACAGTGGCGACGAGCAAGTTCAAACCTACTTGCAACTCTGCATCACCTCCCAGGGATTCGCTCCTGGAGAACAGTGGAAGAAGGTCGAGTCCAGAAGCACGAGCGTCGACCACGGGCAACCGCCCAGTCATCCAGCGGAGATTTGAGCATCGCAGGGGAGGCTGTCGAGAGCCAGGCTTGGCTTTCCAGTCACGGTGGTCCAGCAAAACAGGCTGGCAACAGGTACTGCGCAGACCCTTCCCGGACAGCGACGGGCTAGAGCCCGACCGAGCGGCACAGAAAAAGGCCGAGCAGCATCGATGGGGGAGAGAGAGAGGGCAGAGCGCACAGGGCACAGCCGGTGTTCAGGACCAAGCGGCGTCAACGGGGGAGAGAGGCGAGAGAGAGCAGAGTGCAGCCGGTGTTCAAGGGCCGAGCAGCGTCAACGGGGGAGAGAGGCGCGCAGGAAAACGCGAGGCGCTGCTATTGCCACGAGGACCGCAGAGAGTGGTGTTGGCAGCAGTGCAGGAGCAGCGCACGAAACCCACAGGGCGTCGCCATTTGCCACGAGGACCGCCGAGAGCGGCGTTGGCAGCAGCGCGGGAGACGCCATTTTAAGCCGCAGCGGGGAAGAAAGGAAAGCGCGGGAGACGCCATTTTAAGCCAGTCTAACCACACCCAAAAATGCCGAAGAGTGGCAGTATCACAGCGTTCGACAATGAAGTCGAAGATTGGACGACATATGTCGAACGCATAGAAGTATACTGCAAGGCGAATGAAGTGCCAGATGACAAGAAAGCGCTGGTATTGTTGAATTCAATGGGTGCAAAAGCGTATGGCTTACTACGAAACCTAGTAACCCCAGAGAAGCCAGTGGAAAAGAATTTTGAAAACATAGTGTCAATCCTACAGGACCACTTAAACCCCACACCGCTGCTGATAGCAGAAAGATTTAAGTTTCACAAAAGGAACCAGCATAAAGATGAAAGTAATGCTGAGTATTTAACAGAACTGCGCAAGCTATCGAAACACTGCCAGTTTGGAACGGGACTAGCAGATACTTTAAGGGACAAGTTTGTGTGTGGGCTTCAAAGTGAAGGAACCCAGAAACGGCTTCTATCAGAAAAGGATCTTACGCTGGACAAGGCTTTCAGCATTGCGGTATCATATGAAGCAGCAGCACGGGGCGCTGCAGAGATACAACAGAGACCACAAGAATATGGCACAAATGAAATGGCATATGGAACAGAGAAGTGCTATTGCTGCGGCCGAACAACACACGACCAGAATGATTGCTGGTTCAAAGACAAAGTGTGCAGACAGTGTGGAAAAGTAGGACACATAGCACGAGTCTGCAGGTCGGGAAAGACAACCAGCAATAAGAAACCGACCAAAGGGAAGTACAAGAAGGTACATAAGATAACGGAGAATAGTTCAGACGAACAAAAGAGTGATAACGACTCCGAAAGCAGGGAACTGAGTTGTCTGAAACTACATAATGTGATCACAACGGAGGATCACCGAACCATTTGGGTCACTCTCAAGATAGCAGGAGTCCAGGTAAAGATGGAATTGGACACAGGATCAGCTCTAACAGTCATAAACCGATGGGACTACGAGCGGCTATTCTCACACATACCCTTGAGAGATGCAAAAATTATTTTGAAGACGTACATGGGGCAAAAAGTCTACCCCAAAGGAAAAATAAGGGTGACCGTTATATATGACGGTAAGGAAACACCAAAACTAGACCTGTATGTATTGCAAGGTGGAGGACCACCATTACTGGAACGTTCAGGTGTACTGTCCAAGGTAGACTGGAGCGAGTGGGCTACACCCATCGTCCCTGTGATGAAAAAGTCATTGAGCAGCACGCCTGGGGAACCAAGGATGGTTCGCATCTGTGGGGACTTTAAGGTAACAGTGAACCCGGTCCTTCACACCGTACAATATCCACTTCCGCGGATTGAAGATATTTTCACCTCGCTATCTGGAGGGAAACGCTTCACTAAGATTGATCTGGCCCAGGCGTATCTGCAAATGGAGGTAGAAGAAGCATCAAAAAAATACATCACAATCAACACCCATAAAGATCTCTACCAATACAACCGGCTGGTATTCGGGGTAGCATCAGCTCCAGCTATTTGGCAGAGGGCAATGGAACAAGTCCTGCAAGTGATCCCAGGGACCCAGTGTTATTTGGACGACATCCTGGTCACGGGCGAAAATGACAGTGATCACCTTGACAACCTGGAGCAGGTGCTCACTAGATTGCAGGAATATTGTCTCCGAACTAACCGCCCCAAATGTGAGTTTTTTAGAAAACAGATCTCGTATTGTGGCCACATTATCGATAAAGAGGGGTTACATAAGTCCCCAGAGAAGATTGAGGCAGTAGTCAAGGCTCCAGCACCGGAAAATGTGTCACAACTGAGGTCATTCCTCGGGCTGGTAAACTACTACCATAAGTTCTTGCCAAATTCGTCTACAATACTACACCAACTGAACACCCTACTGCAAACGGGGTGTTAGATCCGTGGTTCAGTGGATAAAGAATTACACGGATGCTGTACTTAAACAAACAACAGGTCTTTACTGGAGGAGGGTCATCTCTAGACTGGAGTACAGAGGCATGCGCACAGCTTATATACCGGTGTGGTTACTGCCGGTACTACAGTATACAGGAGCTGTAAAAAGTAGTTCTAACTTAAAGCACATACACTACAATTCCTCCCTTTTTAGATTAATAATACCCCCTTAATATTCAAATAACAATTACATTTTTACATGTACATTCAATAACAAAAAGTCCATTTATAGATTCAGTCTTTGGGGCGGCTTCCTGACCCTTTCGGGATAGAACCTTTCCGGAGGTTCTTGTTCTTGGTGCAGAGGCGATTCTGACCCCTTTTCATCGGGTAGTTCATCGGGTTCCACTGCTACTGGGTCTGAAGTAGATGCTACCGGTATGTCGGGTTCATCCCCAGGTACTCGAGACATGGTGTTGACGCATTCCTGTGACGCTAAGATCTGATCGACGGGGCGTCTCACAATGTTCTCCCCGACATCCACTGTGTACATTAATGGCCCCTGCCTTGTACATATCGTTCCGGGTTGCCACTTCTCTGTTCGATAGTCACGGGCCAAGACTGGTTGTCCTACATTGAAGCTCCTTGTCGGCTTCTCGTTGATGTGCTGGAATTGTTTGTCCTCAACATTTCTTCGCACATTTGGTCTGAGCAAATCCAGGCGAGATCTCAACCTTCTGTTAAAGAACATCATGGCCAGGGTCTGGTTGGTAACTGCATGTGTCGCGTTTCGGTAGGCTAATAAGAAATTGTCCATCTTATGCTGTAGTGGAATTTCCTCATCGCACATGGCCTTTATCGCCTTCTTAAAGGTTTGTAGGAATCTCTCAGCCAATCCATTGGTGGCTGGATGATACGGGGCGGATGTGTAATGCCTTACCCCATTCCTTTCCATGAATTTTTGGAACTCGTCGGACACAAACTGTGGTCCATTATCAGAGCAGATCTGCTCTGGCAAACCGTTTCTGGCAAATATGGTCTGTAGGACTGCAATCGTTTTCTCCGTAGTGGTTGAAGACATCTTTATCACCTCAGGCCACTTTGAATGAGCATCCACTGCTATTAAGAACATTGAGTCCATGAGTGGACCAGCGAAATCAATGTGCACCCGTTGCCATGGAGAGGAGGGCCACTCCCATGGGTGTAGAGGGGCATGTGGTGGTGCATTTTGGACCTTCTGGCATCCTAAGCAGCTCTTAGTTAGGTCTTCGATTTGTTGATCGATTCCCGGCCACCACACATAAGCCCTAGCAAGGCTTTTCAATTTCACTCCCCCCAGATGACCTTCATGTAGCTCCTTTAGCACTCTCTCCCTTAACTTGGGTGGAATCACCACTCTGGATCCACACATCACTGTCCCCTGGCATACTGACAGCTGTTCTCTTCTGGATGAGAATGCTGGCAACAGTGAGTCGCCATGTGTTGGCCATCCCCTCACCGTCAATTCATATACCCGTGACAGCGTCGGATCATTGCGGGTCTCCTTCTCTATATCTGCGTTCGTTACTGGCAATCGTTCAATTATCGACGAATAAAATATCTCGATAGGGTCCACTGCTGGTGCTTCCTCCACCGTAGGCAGTGGCAGGCGCGATAGCCCATCAGCGTTCCCATGCTGTTTCATGCCTTTATATTCTACTAGCTGAAGTGCCCGGCGGTGCCGAGGCTTTTTCGAGGGCATGTTGTTGTTGGAAGAGAGAGAGAGAGAGAGCGACTGGGGGGGTGGAGGGAGGGGGATGGCGGGGGGGGAGGGCGGGGGGAGGGAGGGCGGGGGGGGAAGGGGGAGGGAGGGGGGAGGGCGGGGCGGGGGGGCGGGGGGGGAAGGGAGGGCGGTGGGGGGGAAGGGAGGGCGGGGGGGAAGGGGGGGAAGGGAGGGCGGGGGGGAAGGGATGGCAGGGGAAGGGAGGGCGGGGGGGAAGGGAGGGGGGGAAGGGAGGGGGGAAGGGGGGGAGGGTGGGGGGAAGGGGTGGAGAGAAGGGGGGAAGGGGGGGAAGGGAGGGCGGGGGGGAGGGGGGAAGGGAGGGAGGGAGGGGTGGTGGGAGGGGAGGGGGGCAGGGGGGAGGGAGGGGAGGGAGGGCGGGGGGGCCCCCCCGAGGGTCGTGGCCCCCCCCGAGGGTCGCCCCCCCCCGAGGTGAAGACCGCCGATTGCGGCTGTGCGAGACGGCCGGCGGGCCTGGTTGCCAGGGTAACCCTTGACGCTCAGCAAGCCCCGCCCCCCGGCCGAGCCAGAGAGAGACGCCGCGTCTCAGCTCCTGCTGCGCGTGCACCCTTTAGTAAGGTAGCGGCGCAGGCCCACCCCTCCAGCCTTCGAGTGGGGCCGGGAGGTGCCTAGCTCGGGCGTGGGTGCGGAGGAGAAGCCGTGGCTTCGAGGCCTACCTGGAAAAACGGGGAAAGGTAGGAAAATTAATGAGATTAGATAAGTTAATTCGTTTCTAAATCATTCTTTTTTAAAACAATATGTGTTTTAAAAGGAACGTTTCTTTTAAAGATGCAGAAAGCGGAAAAAAGAAAGGAAAAGTTTGGAATCAAAATGGCGGCGACTCACCTCGGTTCAGAACGATAAGGCCCGCCCACACACGCACCGATTGGCCCGGCGGCACACGCCAGCAACCCGGCGTACGATTGGTCGAGCTCGAGGTCGCTCTGTCGCTAATGAGCGGATAATGAGATGCTAATGAGCGGAATGTTAAGGTTTTTCGGATACCGCGGGCGCGATTTTAGCCCGGCCGAAACGTAAATACGCTTAAAACCATTTTGGAAAGGTAAGCTTTCTTTCGATGTAACGCACGCGTAGGTACGCCCTGTAACTTTCGAGCGCCTAGCCCGACAGATGCACACGCGATGACAGACAGAATGACAGAATGACAGAATGACAGACAGACAGATCGACCGATTTATACATATAGATTTCATAGTGATTCGCCCCTAGAAACAGGGACCATCTTTGTAACCGCTGTGCAGTCATTACTGGCACGCCCTTGTTAGGATTAAAGATGGAGACAAGTGGTTGATGGTCAGTCAGCAAGGTGAACTTCTGCCCATGCAGATAATGGTTGAATTTTTTTACTCCCCATACTAGGCTGAGGGCCTCCCTGTCAATCTGGGCGTAGTTGCGCTCGGCTGAGGTTAGTGACCGAGACGCAAAGGCCACTGGACTCTCCAACCCGTCTGGGAATTTGTGCGACAGCACTGCTCCAATGCCGTAGGGTGATGATGCATCACATGCCAAACGAATTGGTAGTGCTGGGTTGAAATGGGCCAACACCTCTTTTGATGTGATCAATTCTTTACACTTCTGGAAAGCTCGTCTACGTTTGTCATCCCACTTCCATGGTACCCCTGTTTGCAGTAGGGTGTTCAGCGGGTGTAGTACCGTAGACAAATTTGGTAAGAACTTGTGGTAATAGTTTATCAGCCCGAGGAACGACCTCAGTTGTGACACATTTTCCAGTGCTGGAGCCTTGACTACTGCCTCAATCTTGTCAGAGGACTTATGTAACCCCTCCTCATCGATGACGTGGCTGCAATACGAGATCTGTTTCTGGAAAAACTCGCACTTGTGGCGATTAGCTCGTAGCACATATTCATTTAATCTGGCGAGCACCTTCTCCAAGTTAGCGAGGTGATCACTGTCATTTTTGCCCGTGACCAAGATGTCGTCCAAATAACACTGGGTCCCTGGAATCCCTTGCAGGACCTGATCCATCGCCCTTTGCCAGATAGCCGGAGCCGAGGCTACTCCAAACACCAGCCGGTTGTATTGATAGAGACCTTTATGGGTGTTGATCGTAAGGTAATGTTTCGAAGCTTCTTCTACCTCCATCTGCAAGTACGCCTGGGCTAGATCAATTTTGGTGAAGCGTTTACCACCAGATAGCGAGGCAAAAATATCCTCAATTCGTGGAAGCGGATATTGCACCGTGTGAAGGACTGGGTTCACTGTCACCTTAAAATCCGCACAGATGCAGATATTCTTTGGTTCCCCAGGCGTATTGCTCAACGACCTCTTCATTACAGGGATGATGGGTGTAGCCCACTTGCTCCAGTCCACTTTGGACAGTACTCCTGAACATTCCAACCCTTCCAGCTCTGATTCAACCGCTGGTCTGATCGCATAAGGCACTGGTCTGGCCTTCAGAAACTTTGGGCTTGCATTATCCTCTATTTTAATTGTTGCTGTTATTCCTTTTAGTGTTCCTAGTCCCTCCTGGAACATTTCTTTTGCGTCAGTTAGCATTTTTGACAGTCGTCCATGTAATAATAATAAATAACTTCCGAATGAAGTTATGTGCACATCACTTCCTGTGAACTGTGAACTCTGCGCATACATCACTTCCTGTGCATACGTCACTTCCTGTGTTTGGACTAGTATAAATACTGAACTGCTCAGTATGGTAAAAGGGCTTCTCCTAGAGGCATGGTGAAGACCGCTCTTGTATGTAGTATAATTATAAGTTGCTTAAAGCTTACTTTAAAGTTCCTTGATGTGTGAGACTCCTTTTTTACATCAGTCCAGGTGTGACTTCGTCATCCTTTTTGGCCTCCACCTTCAGTGCCTTTATGGAATGCCAATCTAAATGTATCTTCCGGATCCACTCACGTCCTAGCAGTGGTGGTCCTCCATTTGGCAATACATATATATCCATTTTAGGTATTTCCTGACCTTTATATGTCACTTTCACCCTTATTTTTCCTTTAGGGTAGACTTTTTGCCCCGTATACGTCTTCAAGACAATCTCTGTAGCTTTCAAGGGTATGTGTGAAAATAGCCGCTTGTAGTCTCTTTCATTTATGACTGTTAGAGCTGACCCTGTGTCCAATTCCATTTCCACTTGGACTCCGTCTATCTTGAGTGTAACCCAGATAGTCTGGTGATCCTCTATTTCGGTTACATTATGTAGTTTCAGACAACCCAGCTCCTTGCTTCCGGAGTCTGTGTCACTTTTCTGTTCGTCTGAACCACTGTCCATCACCTGGTGTACCTTTTTGTACTTCTCCTGTGGAGATTTCTTACTGTTGGTTTTCTTCCCAGACCTGCAGACCCTTGCTATGTGTCCTGCTTTCCCACACTGTCTGCACACTTGGTCCTTGAACCAACAATCTTTCTGGTCATGTGTTGTTCTGCCGCAGCAATAGCACTTCCCTGTTCCATAGGTCATTTCGTTGGTGCCGTATTCTTGCGGTCTCCGTTGTATCTCTGCAGCGCCCCTTGCGGCTGCTTCATGTGATACTGCCATACTGAAAGCTTTGTCCAGCGTAAGGTCCTTTTCTGATAGAAGCCGTTTCTGGGTTCCTTCACTTTGTAGCCCACACACAAACTTGTCCCTTAACGTGTCTGCTAGTCCCGCTCCAAACTGGCAGTATTTCGATAGCTTGCGCAGTTCCGTTAGGTACTCAGCATTGCTTTCGTCTTTGTGTTGGTTCCTTTTATGGAACTTAAATCACTCTGCTATCAGCAGCGGTGTGGGGTTTAAGTGGCCTGTAGGAGTTCTACTATGCTTTCAAAATTCTTGTTTACCGGCTTCTCTGGGGTTATTAGATTTCGCAGTAACCCATAAGTTTTTGCACCCATGGAATTTAACAGAACCAGTGCTTTATTAGCATCTGGCACTTCATTCGCCCTGCAGTACACCTCAATACGTTCCACATATGTCACCCAATCTTCGACTTCATTGTCGAACGTAGAGATACTGCCACTCTTCGGCATCCTTGGTTGTGCGTTAACTATCACCAATGGTGCCTCCCGCGCTTCCCCTTCTTCTCCGCTGGCCCAAAATGGCGCCTCCCGCGCTTTCCTTCCTTCCCGCGCTCGCCCGTCTTCTCCGCTGCAGCTTCGCAAAATGGCGTCTCCCACGCTCTTCCTTCTTCTCCGCGGCTCAATGGCGCCTCCCACGCTCTCCCTGCTTCTCCGCGGCTCAATGGCATCTCCCGCGCTCTCCCTGCTTCTCCGCGGCTCAATGGCGTCTCCCCTTGCTTTGCCCCGCGGACCCTGATCAGCCCGTGATCCCTGGCTGTGCGCTGCGCGTTCTTCTCTTGATATTTGTCGACGCCGCTCAGTCTAGAACCCGGCTGTTTCTTACCCTCTCTCTCTCTGGTTTTGCAGTATTTTTCCACGACGCCGCTCGGTGATCAACCCCCGGCTGCGCCCTGCTCTCTTCACCCTTTTTCTTACCCCGTCGACGCTGCCCGGCTCTCTCTCTCTGCCGTCGGTCGGCTCCAGCCGCCGCTGCTCGGGAAGGGTCTGCTCAGGAACTGTCGTCGGTCTCTTACTGCTCGTTGTGGCTGGGGAACCAAGCCCGGCTCTCCACAGCCTCCCCAGCGAAGTTGGATCTCTGCCTGACTGCTGGGCGGTTGCTCGTGGTCGACGCCCGTGCTCCTGGACTCGACTATTTTTTTGTTTTGTTTAATGTTGCAGGTAGATTCGCATCAATACTCGTCACCACTGTTAGATCCGTGGTTCAGTGGATAAAGAATTACACGGATGCTGTACTTAAACAAACAACAGGTCTTTACTGGAGGAGGGTCATCTCTAGACTGGAGTACAGATGCATGCGCACAGCTTATATACCGGTGTGGTTACTGCCGGTACTACAGTATACAGGAGCTGTAAAAAGTAGTTCTAACTTAAAGCACATACACTACACTGGGGTGCCATGGAAGTGGAATGACAAATGTAGACGAGCTTTCCAGAAGAGCAAAACACTAATCACATTGAAAAAGGTATTGGCCCATTACAACCCAGCATTACCAATTCGGTTGGCTTGTGATGCGTCACCCTACAGCACTGGAGTGGTGCTGTCGCACAAATTCTCGGACGGCTCAGAGAGGCCAATAGCCTTTGCGTCACGATCACTAACCTCAGCCGAGCGTAACTACGCCCAGATTGACAGGGAGGCACTCAGCCTAGTGTGGGGAGTGAAAAAGTTCAATCACTATCTGCACGGGCAGAAATTCACCTTGCTGACTGATCACCAGCCTCTTGTCTCCATTTTTAATCCAAAGAAGGGCGTTCCAGTGATGACTGCGCAACGGCTACAAAGATGGTCACTTTTTCTAGGGGCGCACCACTATGAGATTGAATATAAGGGCACGAAACAGCATGGAAATGCTGATGGGCTATCATGCCTGCCACTGCCTACTGCGGAGGAAGCACCAGCAGTGGATCCTGTCGAAATATTCCATTCGACTACAGTTGAATACCTACCGGTAACTAACGCTTGTATCAAAAAGGAAACCCGAAATGACCCGACACTGTCTCGGGTATATGATTTGACGGTGAAGGGATGGCCAGCATATGGCAACTCACTGTTGCCAGCATTCTCGACAAGGAGAGAACAGCTGTCAGTGTGCCGGGGGACCTTGATGTGTGGATCCCGAGTGGTAATTCCACCCAAGTTAAGGGAGAGAGTGCTCAATGAGCTTCATGAGGGTCATCTGGGAGGGGTAAAAATGAAAAGCCTAGCCAGGGCTTATGTGTGGTGGCCGGGAATCGATAAACAAATCGAGGACCTGACCAAGAGCTGCTCAGGATGCCAGAAAGTCCAAAATGCACCACCACAGGCCCCTCTACACCCATGGGAGTGGCCCTCATCTCCATGGCAACGGGTGCATATTGATTTTGCTGGTCCATTCATGGACTCAATGTTTTTAATAGCCGTGGATGCACACTCGAAATGGCCTAAGGTCATCAAAATGTCCTCCACCACCACGGAGAAAACTATTGCAGTCCTACGGACCATTTTTGCCAGGAATGGCTTGCCAGAACAGATTTGCTCTGACAACGGACCACAATTTGTGTCCGAAGAGTTCCGGAGGTTCTTGAAAAAGAATGGGGTAAGGCATTACACATCCGCCCCGTATCATCCAGCCACAAATGGATTGGCTGAGAGGTTCGTACAAACCTTTAAGAAGGCAATAAAGGCTACGTACAATGACAACATTCCGCTGCAGCACAAGGTGGACAATTTCCTGTTCGCCTACCGGAATGCGACACATGCAGTCACCAACCAGGCCCCAGCCATGATGTTCTTTAACCGAAGGTTAAGATCTCGCCTGGATTTGCTCAGACCAAACGTACGAAGAGATGTTGAGAGTAAGCAATTCCAGCACATCCATGAGAAGCCAACAAGGAGCTTCAATGTAGGGCAACCAGTCTTGGCCCGCGACTACCGAACAGAAAAATGGCAGCCAGGAACGATATGCACACGGCAGGGCCCACTAATGTACACAGTGGATGTTGGGGAGAGCATCGTGAGACGCCATGCTGACCAGATCCTAGAGTCACAGGAACAAGTCAACCCCATGCCTCGCCCATACGTACCTGGTGATGAACCCGACGTACAGGTAGCATCTACCCCAGAAACAGTAGCATCGGAAGCTGATGAACCAACCGACGACAGGGGGCCAGAATCGCCTCCACACCACGAGCAAGACACTCGAGAAAGGCGCTATCCAGAAAGGATCAGGAAGCCTCTCCAAAGACTGAATTTATAAATAGACTATTTTCAGCTAATGTTGCATGTTAAAAGTGTTAATTGTAATTAGTTTGATATTTAATTGTTAAATGAGTGTTATGGTACTGTTAATCTAAAAGGGGAGGAATTGTAATGTATGTACCTTTAAGGGGGGAACTACTTTCTACAGCTCATGTATACTGTAGTACCGGCAGTGACCACACCTGTATATAATGCTGAGTAGTAATCTGTTGTTTCAGTTGCAGTTTGAACCACGTTGAGTAAACACCTGTTGTACCATTCTCTGCAGTCCTTTTCTTATTATTACACTGACGTAACAGGCCTATTATCTCGTGTTGGTTACTCTGCAAGGAGTTCCCATGTCTAATGTTCAAGAGTGCACCGAAACTGGCCAATATTGAATCATACAATTGCGAAACATTGAGGCATAACAATGGTACCCCGTTTGTGATCTGAAGTGGATATTGTAATCACGATTTTAACTCGGGACGGGGGGGTGTCTTTTTTTCTCTCTCTTAATCCAATCTTTCTTTCCCTCTCTTTATTTCTCTTCCTGTACCTGATTTGACATTGAATTCACCCTCTCTAATTTACACTTTCTTTTCAGTCTTTGCACTGTTAATGTCACAATTATTCAATCTGATTGGTTAAGAAGATACACAATTGCTTGCTCTGTTCACTCAGGTCCCAGATGCCCAGTTTCCCTCGCTGCGCCAGTATCAGCTCGCACTTTCAGCAACTTGCCACATCAAATATTTAAAAACCTAAACGAGCAAGGGCAAGGCTAACTAACGGTTCACTCCTACAGTAAATTACGGCCCATTGTTGTAAGGAGAATTGTAAACCTTTGTGAATCCATTTAAATTTAAAATAAGCCACCTGAATATACTCATTTCCAAATCATTTCTGTAGAAAAATTGACAACTCTATGTTGGGGGAGGAAATACTTCTAAATACTCAATCTGGATTGAGTGCAGTTTCACACTGTTGCGCCGAAATTTAAAAGTTGAATCAGGGAAGGGAATGACTCAGCACACTACAGCAGAAATCCTAAAGTAGCACACAACAAATTCTGAAAGAGATGAGCTGTCATCATTGGGAGGCGTGTAGAATAAGTGCATTTTCTAACAATATGAAGTTTGTCCTCAGATAACACACTTTGCGATCTACCCTAAGGTGCACAATGCGCAATGAACCCATCTCTCATCATAAGGCTCTCCATTTTAACACTAACTAGTGAAGAAAATTCCATTTCTCTGATGATGCCCAGAAGCTGATTTTTCATGGATCTCAAGAGCGCAGATTGGATGTGTAGAAAAGAAGCAATGTTTTCCAGTGGCCCTCCAACTGGGATTGACTTCACACAGATGCAGTAAAAAGGGGAGTGTGCCATTCAGTGGTCACAAATCTTGGCTTGAGTGCCATTCTTCCACAGTCTGATTATAAAAGAAAAGCTGACTATACGCTCATCGTATGTGCAGGCACTAAAATAGAGAATGACCATAAGTCCCCATTTTCCGGGGACGTTCCCCGGAAGAGGGACTGTGTCCTCAGAAGAGACCCCGGTTCAAAAAAGCTGTCCTGGAATATGTGCAGGTTCAAATCAGGAGCCATGTGACCCCGAGCTGCCCTGTGGTCGGTCAATAAAGTAGGCAGGGCCGTGCGACGGGGCGGGTTTCCGATTGGTGGGAGGGATGTCAGTCTCCAGTTTTCAGCCAGTAAAAGGGGTATGAGGAGGGGGAGGAGCTGGTGATTGCGGCCAGCAGATACTGTGAACAACGACCGTGTTACTCAGGTGGAAAGTTCTAGCGCTGCTTTTTGCAGATTCTGTTTGCATCAAAATAGCAAAAAATTTTGCCTCGCTAGGCTGCGCAACCTACATTTTCAGTCCTGACTACTTTGCTGTGCTCCACCTTGTGTGTCCCCGGATTTGGTTTAGAAAATATGGGGTGGGATTTTGCCGGCGCTCAGAGGGCGGGTTCGGAGGCGGGTCCGCTGTCAAAATTGCAAAGATTGACAGCGGGTAGGAAACCCCTGCCAACCCGCCTCCACACGAGTCTCCCAGGTGTCGGGTCTGTCTGCGCGGAACTGACCCGACACCAAGCGGCGGGGGAGACAGTAGAGATAATTAAATGGCTTGTTAACAGCCAATTTAATGCTCTTTTGAGCCTACCTTCTAATTTTATGTGCTCCCCCATGGGTTACCCGCTGCTCGGGGAACACGCCAGCTCACCCTGGCGTGAGTTGAGTCTGATCCGATGTATCTGATTACCTGACAGCTGCAGAAGTGGTATAAAGAATACCATGTTGCAGCTGTTCAGTTGCAGAGCTCAGAAACTGTTGGTTACTGCAGTTGTACGACATGTGGAGCTTTCTGTAACTTGCAAGTGTTTAGAGCCAACTCTCTATCCAGTGGCACCTCATTGGAACAACCTCTCTCACCATTGACAGGTCGCTTCTGTCATGTCTCCGTCGCCTGCCATCTATTACATCAGAATGGGTGCGGTTTACATTCTCTCACCTTGGTCCTCAGAATCTGACCACGATCATCCCCAACACCAGCATCACCGGGCACACCAGCAGCACCAACAACAACACCAACCTTCTCCGCAGTCAACTGATGCTGCACAGGACACAGGGCATCAGCACCCGACCACATTGCTGCCCAGGATGCCAGGGATGGCCTCACCATGACCACATTTACTTCACTTGATGCTGTACACCCTGGTTGCCATATGATGCGCCAGCTTGGCACCACCCCATACCAACACATAAAGCATCCCTACAATGCCCAAGCTATTCCTTTCACACTCATCCCCATTGCGGGGGGTACCGTTATGTCTCACCATTCACTGCAACTCACTAAGCCACTTCCAAAGGTGCACAGAAATCTGTCTAAGAATGTAAAGTGTTGAAAATAAAGATTTCAATATTTGACAGCACATTAACAGAAACTTCACATGAACTTTGGCTAAAACACACAAGTGCCTACCTTTATGTGTTGTTAGTTGATATGATTGCACTAGGATGAGGGTGAGTGTGAGGGGTAGCTAGTGAGATGGGGATATGATAATGTAGATAGAGAGGGATGGGTGGAGGTACAAGGTAAGTTGGTGTGAGTAAGGATGTGCAGGAGTAGGGTTGGGAAGGCAAAGTGATGGGGATGTGATGAGTGGCACAGCAGGATGAGGTTGAGTGTGGCTTTGCAGTAACGTTTCGTGATCTACTGAGATCACTGAAATGTTTGTGCCACTGCACCCAGGTCCTCCTTACGACATCCCTGCTTGTGTCCTCCTCAGCTATTTGCAGCCATGCTGCCTGGGGAGATCTCTTCGACCACTGGCAGGGATGTGAACCTTCCTGCGTGCGCTGACTCCCTCCACAAGAACATGGAGGGAGTCATCACTGAAGCGAAGAGCAGCCCTCTGCCTTTGTGAGCTCATTTTTGGAGTTGAACAAGCTACCTCAGCAATGGTCATTTCAAATTCAGGAAGTGGAATGAAGTGGGGCCAGGGGCCCTTTAAATAAACCGGCAAGAGAAGCAGCAGCGCTGACGTCACCTGACCCGCACTTTCTAATAGGGCCGGGGAACGCGACGGTCGGGCTTAACAAGGCCCATTAACGTAAAATCCTTTTTTTTGGCAGACTTCGGTAGGCAGTGGGACCATATCCCGACAACGACCTCTCCCGCCCTGAACCCGCTTCGGCCGGCGAAATCGCGGCCATGGTCACTCTACACTGAGATACATCTTATTTACTCCCTATCAGTACACATGAAATAATAATGTTGAGGGACAGGGGTGTAAACCCTTCAGGATTTTTCCCTGATTGGGATGGAGCAAATACCATAGAGTCATAGAATGGTTACAGCACAGAAGGAGGCCATTCGGCCCATCGAGCCCGTGCCGACAATAGTTCAATTTTAGTGCTTAGTCTGTCAGACACAGCAGAATGTAACTAAAGCAAGCAGTAATCTTGTAAGATAATGCTGAATCCATACAAAGTGCACAAGTGCATTAAGTGAATGGTATGTTTAAGTGTTGTAATATTGTTGAAAGGGCAGCTGTTGACAGAATACATTGCATTGACAAGAAATGTCATCTATCACAAACTATAATTTCGAATTGGTCAGGTTTTTATCATAGCCCGAGTCAATTTAATAAATAATAATTCTGTCAAGTCACTCCGGTAATGGAGATTCAGGATAACTACTGAGATTTTTTTCCCAGGATTTATGTGATTGCAGAAACAGCGTAAAAAGAAAAGAAATTGGGGGAGGTGAATTTCCACGGGGATTCACCCACTCATTCACCGTATCTTGGTTGAAAGAGATACAGAAATCCAGGAAAAACAAAGTAAACTGCATTTACACTGTTTTTACAGGGTTTCCAAGGCTCTTTCATCGAGGTTATGGTGGATGATTGGGGAGAACCCCAATGGAAATTCATCCCAAAGTAATTAACTGTACGCTGAGGAAATGTTATTTTGTCTTTAGGGGATCATGCTAAGGGAGTGTAAGGAGGTAGGACCTAAATTAAAAAGCAAGACCTCAAAGGCGATAATCTCTGGGTTACTACCCAAGCCATGTGCTAATTGGAATAGGGATAAACAGATCAGTAAAGTGACGGTGTGGTGATTGAAATGGTGTTGTGGGAAGGAGGGGTCCAATTCATTGGACCCTGGGACAAGAAGGAGCTGCACTGCTGGGACAGGCTGCAGCTGAACCGGGCTAGGACCAAGGTCCCAACAGAAAGGATCAATAGGACTGTAGAAAGGATTTTCATTTAGTAAAGGGGGAGGAAGGGTTCCGGTGGAAATATTAGTAACTGATGTACAAAGACTGTTTAAACTAATATTGTTTAAAGTAATATTGTATGTACCCAACGAAGGTCAAAATTGTTTGACACCTACAGAATGTTGGAAAACTGTACTTTTTGTTATGTAAGCTTTGGCAATATGGTTCCCTGTAAACTTTCATGCCAATAAAGCATTTGAATTGAATTGAATTGAATTGATAAGAAAAAGAAGCGTTGAGATAAAAGACAAAAGTACAAAAAAGACTTAAAGACATAAAGATAACATAGGCAACAGAAAAGGTTACAGGAAATAATAATAAAATACCTGTTAAAAGTAAAGCAGAAGTAATGAAAAATAAGAGCATATTAAAGTGCCTGTATAGCAATGTACATCAGTAACAAAATGGGAAATTGGAGGCAATAATTGATATTACATAATAGTCCATTTTATAATGTTTCCATCATAAACAAAGTGTATCTGCTGTTTCACTCTGAACAACACCATGGGAGATTAACGAGGAGGGGGATGTAAATAGGGGAGGGAATAATGAGAAATAGAAGAAAGGCAAACAAAATTAAACTTCGCATTTGATTAATTTAATTGCTGTAATATTACTGCTTGCTTGAACGTGAGCTGAAAATTGGAAAAAGCTACCAGCAGCAGGAAGAGAAAGAAATTTCCCCAGACCTGTCGGCTGAAGCTAATGGTTGGAATTGGCAGGATTCATGGAGCAGTGAGAGTGGACATCTCCAAGTAGCACTGCCCTGGTCACACCGCATTCTGCTCTGCCAGTGGAGAGCTCTGTGCACAGACCCTTAAGCACAGGCACAGAACTCTGCTCATCACTATCTGATTGCCAGAAAGGTTCCAACAGCAGGAACTGCAAGACCTCTATGGATGCAAGTAAGGGCTGGGGACAGCACGACAGCATTATGGCCCCAATTCTGTATCCACAATCAGACCTAGCAGAACCTTACAATATCTGTCCCCTTACGTTCATTAGAAAGTTAAAAGTAATCCAGAAAAATTAAATGACAATCCAGCTGCAGCTATACTGCACATTCTGTACTGCTGTGACATCAAAGCCACTTTGGAGTGACACAAGGGGGCAGATGACGCAATAATGTGCAAAGGACTTTGAGCATCTGCTCACTGGAAAACTGGGTGTGGAGGTTTTAGGTTTACAATGTGTCTGAGGTGCATATTGCATTCGATGAGACGCAAAGGTAGCTGGAGACTTGTCTACAAACTGTGCGCTCATTAGGCCCCGATGTCAATGTAAATTAGTTGGCTGCCCCAGCATGTGACTGGAGCACCTGAGCGGTGTTCCTGCGACACGGTGCCCATGTGGAATAAGCACTGAAGTGGGATGTCTTTAAATTTTAAAAAGTTGGGCCTGCCCTTCTCTCTTGGCACCCTCGCCCCTCTTGGGTCTTACTCCTACACTTCTGGTACCGCCATGCTGTTCCCAGAACATCTCTGAGATGTGCCTGGAGTCGAACCAAACTATGCAGAGGAGCTGACCTCTGTCCGGAGAGCTCAGCTCATTTGACTGCGCACAGTGTCTGCACATTACACTAGAGAGGCTCTTGATGCACGTTATCACCTCAAGATATGCAGTAAATGCTGAGTGGATAAGCGTCCAAATGAACTACCCTTGCGTGATAATGTGAGGTGAGTTCATTTCAATATTTTCCATCACTTTTGATGCATAGCGGAGGACAGGCTGAGAGCACTATGCAAGTCGTGTTGGAATGTCAGGTGCCAGCAGCCAGTGATGGGCTGCTAATTGCCCTTACAGCATTGCTATATTTTAAACTCCATTCAGGACCACAAACAGCTTCTGCAACAGTTGGCTAAAGGAGGCGAAGGAAATACAGGAGCATATGTGTTGGACAGCAATATTACAAGGGCAAGGCTACATAGGGGGAAAAAATAGTTTTAGGCCTCCTCTTGAGTGCTGCTCAAGCACTGCTGTCACATTGTGGGGGACACTCTTAAGTTAAATAGAACTTGTGGGTTTAATAAGCCCTGGGCACAGTTATATACGAACATATGGAAATGACAGGTATGAAAAAGCTAGCTGGTCCATCAAGGCTGCCTCACACTCATGATGCCTGGAGTATCATGAGTGGACACTTCCTACGGCCCCCTGCCCCCCCCCCCCGCCCTCCCCCACCACCCCCCCACCCCCCCCGCCGCCCCCGGCAGTCATGTAATCTCCTGGGAGAGGCAAAAAAACAGAAAAAAAACCAGGACAAATAAGGAAAAAAGTACTCAAAAATTCCTCACCGACAATTAAAACCAGTCCAGAAGATCACATGGACCATGTGTTATCTGATGAGCCAGGCTGTTGGGCGCAGGCTTCTCGTGTACTAGGCACTTCCTGACTGCATTGGAGTGCAATGGTTGTATCAGGTGCAAAGTAGAGTTTGGGCATCTGTGCCCAATAATATAGGGCAACTGCTATCACATTATCAGCCCCTGTAAGTGTTATGACAACTTGTTCATGTCTTATATTTTCGGCTCGCCATGTGTTGTGTTCAAGCTGCTCTTCAGCATCTTACTAATCTTTCACTTGCCTGCCAGAAAACATTAACATGTCTGCTCATGCAGTGTAAATAAGAGACAGATCTGCATCATGTTTGTTGAGGGCTGGTTTCAGATAATTGAGTTCTTTTCTAACGCGGATTTGTTTTATTTTGAGAGATGCGCAGGGGTCATGTTTGAAAGGATCACTCGCTGGTGATGGCTTTAGGAGCTGCTTGGAGCTGCCCTTTAGTTGAAGCAGGCATGGACGTACTGTCATCAAACTATCTTTAGAAAACATATGCAAGTGTTAATCAATAAGCTGCATTACTCATGAGTCACTTAGTGTAATCAACTTTATCTCCCACTAGCATCTTCAGTATGAATTCTGTTACGCTGTTAGAAATGTTTTACTCGTATAGGTAGTTTTCTATCAAATGCACCTTGGGAAACAATTTCCTCTGTTCCTCACTTGTAGCAAGATTATGAGGCAGAGAGGATTTTTTTTCTCTTCGTCTTTAAATGCCTCCAATTATTTCTTCCACTGTTAATGTGAATGGGAAACTCCCAGGGTGAGTGGTGGCAGGAATGTTCCTTTAGCTTTAATTATACAGAGAATTTGTACCCATTGTGATCGTTAATTGATTCTTTTTGTATCTATGTTTGCACTGCATTTTAGATTATAATTTAAAAATTAATTTTAAATCCTGCAAGATAAATTGTAACCAACAAGTGTACAGTGGCTCCAGAGGAGCAACTCTCCTCTCTCGTTTTCTCTCTCTCCTGACTGTAAGAGTTTGCGCAGTCTGGACCAATTCTATGTGGACCCACAAAACCAGCATTTACTGGCAATCTCACTCAGGCATAAGAATAGCTGATGTGGGAAAGGGAATCAACTGGATAAATAGCTGTATCAACAAGACTGTCAAGGGCACTTTGATAGGAATAAATTGCAAAGAAAATACATAAGAGATGCAATGAGATGGAAATGGAAAACTGCTACAATGCAGTGGGTTAGCTCACAGTCCTTTTTATCTCTGGGATGTGGAATAGAATCCAGCCCAGATTGATGGGCTGTAAATCCCTTCTCTCTCTTGACTGTTGAGCTCTTTTGTTGTGTTGTGTTGTCTCAACTGATTCTAAGTAGACCTGGACTCATAGGACAAACTGACACTTACTGGAATCTTACTGTAGCCATATATTAGCTGATGTGGGAGTTGGACATGTCGCACTTGCACTCTAAGGGGTGCTCTTAGGTTGGGGTGCTGAGGTTGTTTAGGTTTGCTGTTGGGGCAGAATAAAGGAACATTTATCCTTCAGTTAACTCTGGTATGAACTCGCCATGCTGAAATGGGAAAGTGTTCCATTTCCCAGCATTAATACCCCTCACCATAATAGACATAGGGGCATAAATTGGTATGCATTGAGACCATTTTTTGGGCGTAAACTGAGCACAAAGCAGACCAATTTAGCAGTGAGACTGCCTGCACCCAATCTACGTAGTTATTGGTCCCACTGCGCTAAGCGCCTTCAATGTGTACATTAGGGGCCTGTTAAAGAACCCCAAGAAGGAACTTGCTGCCACCGGGCGGGGCAGGCCCTCTTAAAGGGCTGGATTTTCTGAGCCCTGAGTAGGCGGGTATAGAGGTGGGACTGCCGGTAAAGTTGCAGATTTTGGGGACGGGTGGCAAACCCGCCCCCATCCCGCCTCCATGCCCTCTTGCCAGGAGGCAGGAAGCCGTCCTGCCCCGGGACCCGTCTCCTTGAGGCGGGAAAGGGATTAAATCCTATTAACTGCCTGTTAACAGGCAGAAAATAGGATTGGCCCCATTTTTCCATCCGAAGTGCAGGCTTCCCGACCTCAGGGTACCCCACCAGGGTGTAAGAGACGAGTAGGAGGTCTGCGGGGGTCAGTGGGGTCTGAAAGTGTAATGTAGAGGTGAGTGATGGGTGCAAGTGTGGAATGGTAAGTATGTAAGGTGTTAGAAAATGTTCATTTACCTTTGTTTCTGCCTACAGCCTTCAGCCGCTGTGGAGCCGGAGTCCCGACATCTCCATTGTAGAGATCACAGACTGGCTGTTGGATCCTCTGAACCAACAGCCAGGTAATTTCTGCAAAGTTGAAAGGTTTGATGAACACAAGGACTCATCAAACTACACAGAATGTCAGTGTTTGACAGAGCTGTCAAACGCTGACATTTCTTCTTTCAAAAAATCTTGACAGATGGCGCGTCATACGTTGACGTGCTCTGTTAGTGACTTCCCCCTAATTGGCCTGCTGAGCAGCTGGGGGAAATCCCGCTGGTTGGCCAGAGCTGATGGAGGCGGGATTGAAAGCTGGCAAGCAGCAGTCCCGCCTCCAAAAGCGTCCCATTGACAAAAGCCAGACCAGAATTCTTCAGCAGCTCCCCTGACTGCCAACGAGAGGTAAATTAAAGAAAAAAACTTTTAAAAGACATTCCTGTGGAGCTAGGAGTAGCAGGAGTGGCCTTCTGATTTTGTGACTCCAGAGAAAGTGTGATACTTTGGGGCTTACCCGAGGGCCACTGCCGGCGAGGCAGGAGACCCGACATTGATATCTGTGCTAGGCCGAGCTGCCTGTGGAGGCACGATCATCGCCGGCAGCTCACGCCGAGAATGCTGATGAGGCCCGAGGACCAATTGCCATTGATTCTTAGGTCTCTTGGCTGGTTATGAATATGGGCCCAGACCAAAATTTACCCCATAACATTTCATCAATTTCAAAAAATCTATTCCATTAAAATATGTCCTGGGCCATTTTTAATTTGGGAATAGTGTCTATTTACCTGAGAGAGAGATAGAGAGAGATAGATAGATAGATATCAATAAATAAATAAATTCCGGGGATTGCTAAACTAAAACAATTCATGGATTTTAACAGCACATTAAAAATAAATACAGTTCTGACTGAGCAGTCAGTTAATGTATGGTTTTGACATGGATTTATTTTTTATATAAGTAGCCAGCAAAAGTAACCGCAAAATACTTTCTGAATTATAAATTATACAAATCAATAAAGATATCATGCAAAAAGTGTAAAGACAATCTGCATCACAGAGTGCTCCATTTAAAGCCATCATTGCTCTTGTATTTCACAGACAAAAGATTTGACGTCCCTGCCACAAGCAGCTTACTAAGATTCGCAAAATCTTGACTTACCCACTTCAAATTGCCATTAGTGATCCCAACTCCTTTTCATTCGTCTGTTTGCAAATTACTGAATGTGATATTTTTATCCAAAGTATGTAACTTTTGATCATTTGTGTGTATCAATTTTAGAAACAACCACCATTAAAAATCTTGCATTGAAATAAGAATTATTCATGTGAAAGTTAGCTGTAAAAGCAAATTGCCCAGTTTTCAAACCTTTTTACAGTTTTTTGATTAAGTACCAAAAATTAACAGACAATATAGATCAAATGCTCACTTACCTACATGAAATTGACTTTAGGCAATGCCTTCTCTTCTTCACCTATTGCACCACATTTATGGCAGGTAATAGGAATAGCGTATTGGTTGTTCCTTCTAATCCCTATGTATTTAAACAAAATACATGAACCATGATTAGAAAGTTTATTTTTTTTATCATGCCTATGACTGCAGTGCAGAAGAATCCTTCATCTTACTATTGATGAAAGTTGGGCGAAGGATTTCCAATTCATCCTTTAAGCTGCACTGGGATCGTGTTGGAAAACAGCTATCTGAAGCTATTTGCTGAAATTCTTCATCGCTCATCTGGTCCACAGCATAATAGCAAATCAATTGAGTCTGGAATTTATCCAGCAAAATGTTGCTCTTGTATTCTAAATGAGTGGGGACAGTCTTTGTCTTGGAAGGTTACGATGACTTTAAAATATGTAGTGCCATTAGTAGATTGTGTTTTAAAGCCAGTTTAGATTCAGGTACCTTGGGCTAAACATTCGGTGGCGCCGCGTTTGGGGCGCCAAGCTCGCCTGGGCGCCGGAATTTGTGCTCCGGCCAGAGCCGCTTGCGCCCTCCCGATATTCAGTGGGAGCGCCCCAAGAGGGACTCGGGGCGCTGCTCGAGGCTCCCCGCGTCCCGCTTGGGGCGCTCAAACTGAATATCGCCGCGCTACGTGCCACAGCGCCACATGCTGTGGCACGGCGCGCTGCTGTACTGCAGGCCTTCCTCCCCTTCTTAAGGGGGAGGGGCCTGCACCAGCACGATCACCGATCGCGAGTGCCAGCAAAAGAGCCCGACACCGAGGAGAAGTGCCAGGCTTTTGGGACACAGCCGGCACTGCCCGGGGGGTGGATCAGGAGGCCGGGGAGGGCGGCGCGAGGAGGTGCTGGCAGGCGGCCACCAGAAAAAATGGCCGCCCCGCACCGCCACCTTAATTTGCGCCACTACCGCCACAGGTAGGCCCTGTGAACCAGTCGCGATTTGCGACCGGCGTTAGAGGCGAGCGCGACCAAATATCGCGATCGGGGCGGGAGCGGGGCGCTGCGCACACCAATGACGTCATCGGTGGCGGCGCAGCGCTACAAGCTAACGCCGCCATTAGCGCCCCGCTAAATGTCGTGGGAGGCGTGGCCAGTGGCGCTAAAGCCACTGAGTGCCCTCTTTGGGCGCTAACTGGTGGCGCAGCCCACTGAATTTCTAGGCCCTTGTCTTCAGGTAGTCTCCAGTACGATCGATATATGGGCAGCACTGGGAATGCCATTATGTTAATCAGCAGAAATAAATAGCCCTTGAAATGTTAAGGGTGAGATATTTGTCTGTACTGATTATCAAGTTTACTGTAAATGATTCATATACACATTGGAAATTATGGTGACTTATTGAAAATGTTAATTGAAATCAATTTCTTCACTTCTGTCAAACCTATTAGTCCACTGATATTTTTGTGCTAATATGCTCCTGAAGTTCATGCTGTATGACTAGTTTAAGTGTAGGTGGATAATTGATGATAGCAAACTAGTCAATTTAAGTAGTACTCCATAGCCTATTCTGCTATTCCTTATATTCAGTCCAGCTTCTTTGGACCAGAATCATGCTGATTATGATCAAATCACACAATCTGACTCTATTAAGTACAATGAATTACAGAATTTGTTCATCCCAGTTTGGCATAAAAATAAAACAAAAAAGGTGACTCAACCGTGGCTAACAAGGGAAATTAGGGATAGTATAAGATCCAAGGAGAGGGCATATAAATTGGCCAGAAAAAGCAGTAAACCTGAGGATTGGGAGCAGTTTAGGATTCAACAAAGGAGGACAAAGGGATTAATTAAGAAGGGGAAAATAGAATATGAGAGTAAGCTTGCAGGGAACATAAAAACTGACTGTAAAAGCTTTTATAGATATGCGAAGAGAAAAAGATTGGTGAAGTCAAGCGTAGGTCCCTTGCAGTCAGAATCAGGGGAATTTATAATGGGGAACAAAGAAATGGCAGGCCAATTAAATACATATTTTGTTTCTGTCTTCACAAAGGAGGACACAAATAACCTTCCAGAGATGTCGGGGAACATAAGGTCTGATGAAAGGGAGGAACTGAAAGAAATCAGTATTTGTAGGGAAATGGTGTTAGGGAAATTGATGGGATTGAAGGCCGATAAATCCCCAGGGCCTGATAATCTACATCCTAGGGTGCTTAAGGAAGTGGCCCTAGAAATAATAGATGCATTGCTGATCATCTTCCAACATTCGATGGAATCTGGAACAGTACCCATGGATTGGAGGGTAGCTAATGTTACCCCACCATTCAAAAAAGGTGGTAGAGAGAAAATGGGGAATTACAGACCGGTAAGCCTGACATCGGTAGTGGGGAAAATGCTAAGGTCCATTATAAAAGATGTAATAGCAGAGCACTTGGAAAACAGTGACAGGATCGGACAAAGTCAACATGGATTTACAAAAGGTAAATCGTGCTTGACTAATCTATTGGAATTTTTTGAGGATTCAAACTGGTAAAATAGATAAGGGAGAACCAGTGGATGTGGTGTATTTGGACTTTCAGAAGGCTTTTGATAAGGTCCCGCATAAGAGATTAGCATGTAAAGTTAAGGCACATGGGATTGGGGGCAAGGTATTGACTTGGATAGAGAACTGGTTGGCAGACAGAAAGCAAAGAGTTGGAATAAACGGGTCTTTTTCCGAGTGGCAGGCAGTGACTAGTGGGGTACCGCAGGGATCGGTCCTTGGACCCCAGCTATTCACAATATATATTAATGATCTAGACAAGGGAACTAGATGTAATATCTCCAAATGTGCAGACGACACAAAGCTGGGTGGGCGTATGCGCTGTGAGGAGGATGCAGAGAAACTCCAGGATGATTTGGACAGGTTGGGTGATTGGGCAGAAGCATGGCAGATGCAATATAACGTGGATAAATGTGAGGTTATCCACTTTGGTGGCAAAAACAGGAAGGCAGATTATTATCTGAATGGCAATAGATTGGGAGAAGGGGAAGTGCAACGAGACCTGGGTGTCCTTGTGCACCAGTCGCTGAAGGTAAGCATGCAGGTGCAGCAGGCGGTTAAGAAGGCAAATGGTATGTTGGCCTTCGTAGCGAGAGGGTTTGAGTACAGGAACAAGGATGTCTTGCTACAGTTGTACAGGGCCTTGGTGAGACCACATCTTGAGTATTGTGTGCAGCATTGGTCGCCTTATCTGAGGAAGGATGTTCTTGCCATGGAAGGAGTTCAGCGAAGATTCACCAGGCTGATACCTGGGATGGCAGGAATGACGTATGAGGAGAGATTGGGATGATTGGGCTTGTACTCACTGAAGTTTAGAAGAATGAGAGGGGATCTCATTGAAACTTATAAAATTCTGACAGGACTGGACAGACTAGGTGCAGGAAGGATGTTCCCGATGGTCGGGGAGTCCAGAACCAGGGGTCACAGTCGAAGGATAAGGGGTAGACCATTTACGACAGAAATGAGGAGGAATTTCTTCACCCAGAGAGTGGTGAACCTGTGGAATTCTCTACCACAGAAGGCAGTAGAGGCCAATTCATTAAATATATTCAAGAAGGAGTTGGATATATTTCTTAAGGCTAATGGGATCAAGAGGTATGGGGAGAAAGCAGGGACCGGGTACTGAATTTGGATGATCAGCCATGATCTCATTGAATGCCGGAGCAGGCTCGAGGGGCCGAATGGCCTATTCCTGCTCCTATCTTCTATGTTTCTATGTTTAATAGTCTCCGAATGCTATATTTTCTCTCTTAAGGAATTAGAAAACAATTGGCCTGACACTCTTTGTTCTACCTTCCTATACCTAAACAGATACTTGCAATCTTTAAGAAATGACTACTCCAGTATTTTTTTCAACAGCTATAAATGCTGCACACACAAAGATGTGGAACCTAACTGACTTTGAGCCAACATGCACATCTGGCATAGCCCTGAGCACATGCATCATTTCAAATTCAGTAAGGGATAGCAAACACCATTATCATTTTCACTTGACCAACTACTATTTTATTAAAATTATTTATCATACGTTTCATTTTTTAACTAAGCTACCTGTCAATGTCACATTAAGACAATCGGACACTACAAAGCAATATCTTATCACCGCAGGCGACTAAACAGGAAATGTTATGACCAAAATATTTGTACAATTTCCAATTCAGATGAGTCTGCATCCAAAACATTGAGATGTAAACATAGGAATTGCTTGACGAAAAAGACCAAAGCCCATGTAGTTCGCCTTCTACCATCCTGGTAATCACATGCTACAATGATGATGGAGTTGTTGACTAATCACAGCGATCAACCTCTATCAATTAGTCTACAACAGACCCATGCATGAGGTGAGGAAAACCCCAGTGGTGGAAAGTTTGGGAACCATAGGTCCAAAGTCACCTGTTCCTCCCAAGCACGCTGCACTTACCATAAGGTATTTCTCTTGATCTATCTTTTTCCTGATGCTGACAGACCTGCTGTGCATTTCCAGCATTTTCTCTTTTTATTTCACAGTTCCAGCATTTGTAGTTTTTTTCCCTTTATATCAGCGTGGCACACAGTTGTGCAACATCCCATGCTGCATGAATGATGTCTTCCTTTCCACAGGCACCTAGATGCCTTTGGGAGAGGTTTAGCAAACTACCTTGATGGAAGGGAAGGAAAGAACACAATGCATTTGCTGGATTCAAGGCAGTGCAGTAGCAACAAGTTGATGAAGTATTATGGCCAATTCTGCACTTCTTTCAGTGGGCATCAGTGCTTGTAGGGTGAGCATCATATGGTGTGCCTTGTTATCGCCTATATTATGAGGAGCGTTATAAAATAGATTGAAATTCTCTATTAACTGTAATCTGTTCATATATTATGTGTAAAACAAACCAGTTGCTGGAGTAGCAGTGGGTCGCATTCTTTGAATGTGGGGTCGGGAGGAGCACTCCTGCTCTTCCTAGCTCCACATTCAGGTAAGTATATATATTTAAAATTTATCTTTTTGGTTGCAGCCCAACAGGCGGTTACTTTACGGACTGCCTGTGAGGCTGCGCGTAGGCCCGGTTTTCCCGAATCTCACTGGCTCAAACTGGCTCTCACCGGCTCAAACTGGCACAAACCGGTCTAAACTGGCTCAAGCCGGCTATCACTGGTTCTAACCAGCTCAAATTGACTCAAACCAGTTCTAACCAGCTCAAACTGGTTCAAACCTGCTCAAATCAGTTCTAACTGGCTCAAAATGGTTATAACCGGCTCTCACTGGCTCAAACCAGCTCTTGCCGGCAATCACTGGCTCTCACTGCCAACTGCCTCAGGGCAAAACAAATCTTGCAGTGTGGGCCTCAAACAGGTTTGACCCCTTATTTGCATATGCAAAGGGTCTAACACCTGTCTCAGGTGTAGATGCTGCACGTTGATTTTTTGCCCTTTATGGCAGGCGGCGCACCTCCAGCTCATAATGAGCGTGCACTTCCTCCCCGTCATATTGAAGTCTTAGGAGCTCATTTAGCACCTGCAAAATGAACGCTTCTAGATCAAGATGTTTACGATTTTGTTGTGCCTAGCCCACATATGGAAATCTTCACCCAGTGTTGTCACAGTATATGCTATTACTAGTGCTTCAAGGATTTACTTCATTGGGCTGTATAAGAAAAAATTAAAAGAATATCCTGAAATACTTCACAGTTTGTACTGCTGTGTAGATATACTGGTTTATTGTAGGATAAATTCACTCCTCCTGCGTTCTCAGTGAGGAGGGTGCAAACTGAAGCATTTTTGTTTTGTTTTAACTTGGTAGCAGTCCCTTTAACTTTGTCACAAGATATAAGGACCCCAACTGTTCCAGTAGACTCTCACCGTACATTCGGTGGGATTTTGCTGGAATGGCCACAAACCTGGCCAGGAGCTGGGTATTCTGGGCCCCAACTTTAAGGCAGAGTTTCTGTATGGCCTTGTGGTGTATCTACCCACCTTTACAAGACCATTGACGTAAGGGGAGCGGGGACTCCCTAGATCTAGAGTTTGAAATGTCTTTGACCTCAGTGAAGACTGAGTGTAGTATTAGCACCAAGCATGGTGGTAGTGGGCCACACATTTGGGTCCAGGCTGTGGTTGGGGGTCTGCACCCCTGAAGATTAGGGAGTATTTTTTTTCTATTTAAAGTGATAGGCTGCGATTTTACTAACCTCGGTGGGCGACATCGGTGGCAGGTCACGGCCCCGCTGCTGGCTCCAGCCTGCTCTGTAGAATTAATTTCCCCTGATTGGGCTTGTTAAGCCCACCCAGCACGTTTCCTGGTCCAATTAGATGAAGCGGGTCTGGTGACGTCATTTGATGATGCGTCATCAGCCCGTTTCCTTAAAGGGACCATGTCCAAATTTATTTTGACATTTGTGCTGTCAGTGTTCTAGAGCATTGAGATGCTGCAAACACTGACAATCACTGCACAAAGGCACAGGGCTGCACCCAGGCTTTCCCATGACTCCCTCCATTAGCATATGGAGGGAGACACAGCACACATTAAGGTCCTCTTCCCTTCCCACGGGTGGAAGAGAAGTCCCCAGGAGAACAACACAGCCTGGTTGCACATTGCACCGGAGGGCACAAGCAGGGATGTCGTCAGGAGGACCTGGGTGCAGTGGTGCAAACGTTTCAATGATCTCAGTAGATCACGAAAGGTTAGTACAAAGCCACACTCAACCTCATCCTGCTGTGCCTCTCATCACATCCCCATCACTCTGCCTTCCCAACCCTACTCCTGCACATCCTTACTCACACCAACTTACCTTATACCTCCACCCATCCCTCTCTGTCTATATTATCACATCCCCATCTCACTAGCCACCCCTCACACTCACCCTCATCCTAGTGCAATCATACCAATTAACAACACACAAGAGTAGGTACTTGGGTGTTTTATGCAATGTTCATGTAAAGTTTCTGTTAATGTGGTGTCAAACATTGAAACCTTTGTGTGTGTAAATACACAAAGCATGGTAAATAAGGTTGGTGAGCTGCAGGTGCAAATAGCCACATGAGAATATGATGCTATGGCGATAACGGAGACCTGGCTCAAAAAAGGACGGGATTGGGTTTTAAATATTCCTGGATTTAACGTGTTCAGGAAAGATAGAGAAGGAAAGAAAGGAGGTGGGGTGGCAATATTGGTTAAGGAGAATGTTATAGTGCTGGAGAGACAGGGGGCTGGATTTTGATTGAGGAGGCATGTAGGAGGCGGGACTACAACTTTTGGGGTTGTAGTCTCGCCTCCATCGAGTTGTGGCCAACCCACACGATTTTCACTTGATTGACCTTGTTGAGCCCACCCAGCGGGCTCATCAGGCCAATTAAGAGCCACCCGGCAACAGGTGACATCACAGATTGACATTTCTTCTGTCAAAAGCTTTTGACAGATGAAATATCAGCGTTTGACAGCTGTTTGAAGCTGTCAAACACTGACAATCTGTACTCCAAGTTAATTCCTTCCTCTCAGGCTGATTTAGAGATCTTTCCAGAACAGAAAGCTGAATGCTGCAACTTTTGACAGATCGCGTCCATTCTGCTTTCTGTGCCGGTGAGATGAGGGACTCCCGAGACCTGAAGGAAGGAAGGCTGTAAAGGTAAGTAAATGTAAGTAAAACTTCTTTAAAGACACCAAACACACTTACCTCTGGACTCATGCACCCATCACTCACCTGAACATCGGACGCCTCGAACCCTCCAAGCCCTTCAGCCCGACGGTCTGCCTCGCTAACTTGGCATGGTTTGGAGCCGTCGGAATCCCACACTTCAGCAATAAAAATAGGGATTAGGCTAAAAACTGCCTGATAACTACCTGTTAACAGGCAGTTAATTGGCACTAATCCCCTTCCCGCCTCGAGGAGGCGGGTCCCAGCCTCCTTTGAAACTGGCATGGGGGCGGGATGGGTTCGTGCCCCCCCCGATTTCGAGATTTTAACCCACCACATGCCTCCAATCCTGCCTCCACGGCCCAATGAAAATCCTGCCCAGGATGTCCTGGAGGGGTCAAGGACAGAATCTATTTGGGTAGAGTTAAGAAACAACAGAGGTGCCATTCCACTACTAGGTGTATTCTATAGGTCACCAACTAGTGGGAAATATATAGATGTGCAAATTTGCAAGAAAATTACAGAGAGGTGTAAGAACTATAGAGTAGTAATACTAGGGGATTTCAATTATCCTAATATAGACTGGGATAATAATAGTGGGAAGAATTTCTGAAGTGTTTTCAGGAGAACCTTCTTGATCGTTACATTTCCAGTCCAACGAGGAAGGAGGCATTGCTGGATCTGGTTCTGGGGAATGAGGTGGGTCAAGTGGAGTAAGTGTCAGTAGGGGAACATTTAAGGGACAGTGATCATAGTATCATAAGGTTTAGATTAGCTATGGAAAAGGACAGGGAGCAATCTAGAGTAAAAATAGTTAATTGGAGGAAGGCAAATTTCAGGCGGTTGAGAATGGATATGGCCCTGTAAATTGGAATCAAAGATTGGCAGGCAAAACTGTAATCGAATAATGGGCAGCCTTTAAAGAGGAGATGGTTCTGATACAGTCAAGGTACATTCCCATGAGGGGTAACGTAGGACAACTAAAACCAGAGCTCCCTGGATGATGAAAGAGATAGAAGGTAAGATGAAGCAGAAAAAGGGTGCGTCTGACAGATGTTAAGTTGAGAATATAAGTGAGAATCAGGCTGAATATAGAAAGTTCAGCGGGGAAGTGAAAAAGAAAATAAGAGGAGTAAAGAGAGAGTATGATAATAGATTGGCAGCTAACATAAAATGGAATTCAAAAGTCTTCTATAAGCATATAAAGAATAAACAGATAGTAAGAGGAGGGGTGGGGCCGACTAGGGACCAAAAAGGAGACCTACGCATAGAGGCAGAGGGCATGGCTGAGGTACTAAATGAGTACTTTGCATCTGTCATCACCAAGGAAGAAGATGCTGCCAAAGTCATAGTGAAAGAGGAGGTAGTGAAGATACTGGATGAGACAAAAGTTGATAAAGAGGAGGTACTAGAAAGGCTGGCTGTACTTAAAGTTAATAAGTCACCAGGACCGATGGGATGCATCCTAGGATGCTGAGGGAGGTTAAGGAGGAAATCATGGTGGTACTCGCCATAATCTTCCAATCCTCCTTAGATACGGGGGTGGTGCCAGAGGACTGGAGAATTGCAAATGTTACACACTTGTTCAAAAAAGGATGTAAGGATAAACCCAGCAACTACAGGCCAGTCAATTTAACCTCGGTAGTAGGGAAGTTTTTGGAAACGATAATCAGGGACAAAGTTAACAGTCACTTGGACAAGTGTGGATTAATTAAGGAAAGCCAGCACAGATTTGTTAAAGGCCAATCATGTTTAACTAACTTGATCGAGTTTTTTGATGAGGTAACAGAGAGGGTTGATGAGGGCAATGCAGTTGACGTGGTGTATATGAACTTCCAAAAGGCGTTTGATAAAGTGCCACATAATAGGCTTGTCAGCAAAGTTAAAGCCCATGGAATAAAAGGGACAGTGGTAGCATGGATATGAAATTGGCTAAGTGACAGGAAACAGAGAGTAGTGGTGAACGGTTGTTTTTCGGACTGGAGGAAGGTATACAGTAGTGTTCCCCAGGGGTCGGTACTAGGACCACTGTTTTTCTTGATATATATTAATGACTTGGGCTTGGGTGTAGAGGGCACAATTTCAAAATTTGCTGATGACGCAAAACTTGGAAGTATAGTGAACAGTGAGGAGGATAGTGATAGACTGCAAGAAGACATAGACAAGCTGGTGAAATGGGCGGACACATGGCAGATGAAATTTAACACAGAAAAGTGCAAAGTGATATTTTGGTAGGAAGAACGAGGAGAGGCAATATAAACTAAAGTGGGTGCATGAACAGAGAGACCTGGGGGTATATGTGCACAAACCGTTGAAGGTGGCTGGGCAGGTTGAGAAAGTGGTTAAAAAAGCCTACGGGATACTGGGCTTCATAAATAGAGGCATAGAGTACAAAAGCAAGAAAGTTATGATGAATCTTTATAAAACATTGGTTCGGCCTTAACTGGAGCATTGTGTCCAATTCTGGGCACTGCACTTTAGGAAGGATGTGAAGGCCTTAGAGAGGGTGCAGAAAAGATTTACGAGAATGATTCTAGGGATGAGGGACTTCAGTTACGTAGATAGACTGGAAAAGCTGGGGTTGTTCTCCCTAGAACAGAGGAGGTTGAGAGGAGATTTGATAAAAGTATTCAAAATCATGAGGGGTCTGGACAGAGTAGATAGAGAGAAACTGTTCCCATTGGCAGAAGGGTCAATAATCAGAGGACAAAAATTCAAGGTGATTGGCAAAAGAACCAAAGGCGACATGAGGAAAAACATTTTTACACAACGAGTGGTTAGGATCTGGAATGCACTGCCTGAAAGGATGGTGGAGGCAGACTCAATCGTTGCTTTCAAAAGGGAATTGGATAAGTACCTGAAGGAAAAAATATTGCAGGGCTACGGGGAAAGGGCAGGGGAGTGGGAGTAGCTGAAGTGCTCTTGCAGAGAGCCGGCACGGGCCTCCTTCTGTGCTGTAACCATTCCATGATTCTATTTTCAACACTTTGCGTTCTTGGGCAGATTTGTGTGTGCCTTTGGAAGTGGCTTAGTGAGTTGTAGTGAATGGTGAGACATAAGGGAACACCCCCCCCCCACCCCCACCCCGCAATGCTGATGTGTGTGAAAGGAATGGCTTGGTCATTGTAGGGATGGTTTATGGTGTTGGTGTGGGGTGGTGCCAACCTGGTGCATCATGTGGCAGCCAGGGCGTACAGCGTCAAGTGAAGTAAATCTGGCCATGGTGAGGCCATCCCTGGCACCCCGGGCAGCAATGTGGTCGGGTACTGATGCCCTGTGTCCTGTGCAGCATCAGGTGATTGCGGAGAAGGTTGGTGTTGTTGTTGGTGCTGCTGGTGTGCCTGGTGCTGCTGGTGTTGGGGCCGATCGTGGTGGGATTCTGAGGACCAAGGTGAGAGAGTATAAAGGGCACCCATATTGATGGAATAGATGGCAGGTGAAGTAGAGATGACCGAAGCAATCTGTCAATGCTGAGAGAGGTAATGCGGTCAGACTGGATGGAGAGTTGTGTAAAGACTTGCAGCATGGTGAATCTGTTGTGGAGATGCAGTGACAAAGAGCTTGTGGCTGAGGGAAGATATCTCTGTAAGGTGGAAGCTTTTACATTATATTTGAAGCTGTCAACTCAACAGCTGATTCAATGGCCACTGAACTCCCACCGCAGCTTGACAAACGTGATACCCGAGTAGCGAGGACCCCATGGGTGAGCACGTAAAATCAAAAGGTGAGCTCAATGTGATCTTAATCATCTTTAAGCAAGATCATAATGACCTGAATTGGGTCCCCCGCCGCTGCATATCGAGTCTGCTCAGCGCTGACAGACCCGACATCAGGGAACAGTACGTGGCGGCAGGTTCACAGTGGGGTCCCGACCCGCTGGGGGAAAAAAAAGCACTTTCCCACCCAACCCGCCACTGATCGCGGCCACTGACCCCCCGGACAATCCAGCCCGTAGTATTTGTAAGGGACTGTGGGAAGAGCCAACTTGCTCTTCTGGGGGGAACTCAGCACCTACCCTCCCCTGAACTAGCCAGCCTCCACTGCCATTTGCAGGATATCCAGCAGGTTTGATGGAATACTCTCCACTTGCCTGGATGGGTGTCGCCACAACAGCACTCAAGAAACTCGACACCATCCGGGACAAAGCAGTTTGCTTGATCGGCAGCCCATCCACCACCTTATGCATCCATTCCCTCCGCCACTGCCGCACTGTGGCTGCAGTGTGTACTATCTACAGGCTGCACTGCAGCAACTCGCCAAAGCATTTTCGGCAGCACCTCCCAAGCCCGCGACCTCTGCCACCTAGAATGTGCATGGGAACACCACCACCTCCCAAGTGCCCCTCCAAGTCACACACCATCCTGACTTGGAAATATATCGCCATTCCTTCATCGGCGATGGGACAACTTCCATTTCTTCACAGATACTAAAGGGATACATTACAATATAATAGTTACTAGATAATGAAATACCATTCTAGTGATCATAACAAAAAAAAATCTAAAATATTATTTGTTTCTTACAGGGGCGCAAAGGAAAATTCAGTACCCAAAAGGTTAATGACATTCATTGCTTTGCTAATCTATGCTTTCAACTACTGATTAGCATTGAAATTGATTCTGAAGCTCCTTATGGGGGTGAAGTGACATTAATCCAGCTTTTGTTGTTGAGAATGTATAAAATCCTACTAGTGTTGCACAGTGATAACATATCATTACTGCAGCAATCATCATTACTGCCATCCTTATGTGGGCCAGGCTGATATGCTTGCATATCCAATCATTTGTCTTTTTGCTGTTCGTGCATCAAAACTGATAGAAATGTTTGAATTGGGGAAAGACAAAATAAATGTATTATCTAGCTTCAGTGTCCCTGTCACTTTTTTGGTTCATATTTGTTACCTGGATAATTTGGTTTTTTTTAGTGATTGTTACATAGAAACTACAATAGAGAAATGGTTGTTCTGTCTAACCAGTCCGTGCTGGTGTTTGTAACTTGTCCTGGTCCCAAATCCCTTTATTCCCTGTCCTTCACTCGCCTATTTAACCTAATGTTGGTGCATCCAAAGACTTCAGCGTATGCTGTGAGTGCAAGGTCTTCCAGATCTTATATCATTAAAAAAAATCTTATTGAAGACCCAATGGGATTCCTCACCTCTTGATTTCTATTCATTTTAAAATCATTTCTTTATGATTTTTTTTTTACAATATTTCACAGGCTTGGGAATTTGCCATCATATAACCAGATCTGGTGATAATGATGTAAGGCTGAATTCGGGGATCACACAACCCGGCCAGATTGCATACGGATAATATTTTGTGGTTTACAAATTAAAGGTTAGTTTTAATACACTTTTGCAGCATAAAAGGTCATAGCATTGTACAAACTCCAGCTGCATCCATATGTGGGCAGCCAACTACTGCCAAAAACAAAATGAAAACATGCCTGTGTCTGTAGTATGCTTGTGCACTTGTTCTGCATTTAATCCTTTTTTACAGGTATTGTTTTTTTCTGACTATTGTTTTTTTCCTGCCCATCCAGTATTTTTCAAGGTGACATTCAATTTACCTCAAATACTTAAAATCTGGATATAATAAATGGACCTTTGGGTACTTGCCTGGGATTGATATTGTCATGCAGCTTGTGTAGGGACCAGGAGAAATAAAATGGATTTTCCAGCAGAGGACTAGTTCATCATTCCAGTCGACACTTGTTATTGATCTCTTTCTATTTGTTTGCAATTTTGTTGCCACTGATTGAGCCGTGGTTCTAAATCTTGAAATGACTTACATGATGTTAGGATGGAGCTTTATTGGGCAAATAAACTTCAAATGTTTCATTTGGCATCCTGATTCATTTTGATTTATTGCAAATTAACAGCTGCTTTCTCATTTCTTCAAACATCAATTGTTTGATTCTTGCCAAACTTTTCGATCACTTACCTCACTATATATGCTTAGTAGATACAATCTTTCTAATAATGTGGAAGCCTTTGATTCAAGTTAACTGGTCTTTTTCTGATTTCTCCCTTATGAAGACATTTTGATCTCTATTCCTTCGCATTTCATGTCCATCAAAGCTAGTTCACTGAAAGCCTTCACTTTGACAGCTGACAGCAGTTGTCCCTCTGAGGCCTTGTTTGTTTATCTCATCCACACCCACTGCTCAAGTCTGATTCCTGTGCTGGCTGGACCCTCACGATCTTCTCCCGCTACTTCTCTCCTTTGTCTCCCCAATTTTTTTTTAATCAGTCTTCTAAAGGCAGCTCGGATATATAAGGCTGCGACTGGGGCCGACGATTCGGGAGAAACCACGCTCAGTTTTGTGGTCCGGCACCCAGCTTCCCGGTGTCGGACCGAGTTTGTTGTGATCGCATTCATTGCCCCTTCGACCACACTAGCACTGGCTGCGGAACGAACTCGGTCAGCCTCAAGCAGCTGATGAAGCATTCCACCCTAAATGATAACCCATCTTTCTCTTACAGATGCTGGCCAACCAGCTGTGCATTTCTAATATAACAACAGAAAATACTGGAAAAACTCAGCATGCCAGGCAGCACCTGTGGCGAGAGAAACAGAGTTAACGTTTCAGGTCGAAGACCTTTCGTCAGAACCTCACTATATATGCTTAGTAGATGTGGCCTAGAAATTCGGTATGGCCCCGCCAGGTCTTTTGCGCCCGAAATTTAGCGCTCGCCAGGATTCCCGTAGCGCCCGCCTAAAATTCAGTTGCGACGGGCCAAGACGGCGGCGGGCGCTATTGCAGGGTTTGGCCGCCTCGCTAGGGGCGTTAAATGTCACTTTCAGGCGTTCAGCTCCCGCTGCGGCACCCGATGCGGTGCGGCAGGCTGGGGTACTGCAGGCCTCCTCCTTCTCTTAAGGAGGAGCTGCCTGCAGCCGTCAGATCACCGGTGGATTCCCCCGGCAAATGAGCCCGGCACCACGGAGAAGTGCCGGGCTCGCGGGACACAGACATCAGTGCCGCGGGGGGGTGGTGCAGGAGTCCGGGGAGGGAGGTGCGGGCAGGCGGCCGCCGGGAAAGCAGCCGGCCGCCGCTCCACCTTTATGCGCCGGCCTTTCGGAGCTGCAAGACCCCGTTTCACAAACGCTGTTTGCGGCTGCCACGGGCGAGGCGGCCGCAACTGAATTTGGCCATCGGGCCGGAATAGCATTGCAACTGGGGCGCTGCGCACACCGATGACGTCATCGGTGCCGGCGCAGCGCTACCAGCTAACGCCGATGTTAGGGTCCATCTGAATTTCGGGCGGTAAAAAACTTTAGGCGCAAACCACTTTATAGCCAATAAGTGGGCGCAAACGCAACTGAATTTCTAGGCCACACTCTTTCTAATAATGTGGAAGCCTTTGATTCAGGTTAACTGGTCTTTTTGTGATTTCCCCCTTATGAAGACATTTTGATCTCTACTCCTTTGCATTTCATGTCCATTAAAGCTAGTTCACTGAAAGCCTGTGCATTTCTACTTTTGGTCGTGTTTTTTATAATTATTTAATAAACATTATGATGATTCCATTTGCACTATGGGATTCCACTGTTAAGAGTTGCACCTCTTTCTCAACGTGTCTTTTTAACTATTCTTGCTGAACACTGTATTTCTTTTTTGTGATTTTATCTATGTCAGTTTGTTGTTCAATAATTGTTTCTTTATTATAAGAAAAACATTCTGATATCCATTCTTATGAAACCCATCGCTGGAAGAATATATCAAGTGAATTTTCATAGCTCCGATGCCAATTCTGTTCTGTAAATCAGCCAGAAAGAGACACAACAGCATTTGCAAGCAGATGCAGAGTGAGCTATGAGACGTGTTTTAAAAATTATTGGAAAACAGGTTAAATTCACAGAAATTATAGTAGCTGTAACACAAGGTTTATTAGATCTATGCTTCAACTTGTTTATATTTGCAAATGTGTCCCAAAAGCAACGTGCAACAGACCTGTTCCTGGAAACATAAATATTTGTCACTTGTGCATAGATCTCCACAAGTTTATGGAGGAGACGCGACAGAAAGAAAGAACTTGCATTGATGTAGCATCTTTCTCATCCCCGGGGCATCCCATAGTGCTTTACAACCAATGAATTACTTTTGAAGTGCAGTCACTGCAGACAGTAAGGTCCCATAAACAGCAATGAGATAAATTACTAGTTAAACATTTTTTTTGGTGGTGTCGTTGGGACCCGATCTGCATACTTAAAGAAGAACCCGGCTGCCTTCCTGCAGGTTTCCTGCTCAAGAGAGTAGGTTAATATCAGGACCCAGGTGGGAAGGCAGCGTGATCACAGGGGGTAAGTCGCTGCCCTTATTTTAACTGCACCCCCGCCCGGTTGCCACCAGGTTTGGGGGGGGGAAAGAGTTAAAATCTGGGCCAATTGCTACAGCCTTGGTTCCAGCTCCTATCTACTGAGACACCACTCCTTAACATCCTTATTTTATCCAATCATGTTTATAGTCCCACCAGTTCAGGAATCATTGACCTGGATATTAACGTGGGCGGGTTACGTAGACGAGTAGGGCGGAGTTTCGGACAGGAAACCCGGAAGTTCCCCGCAAGCTGTGGAGTTTTAACTCCTAGGCCTGGGAAACCCAACTGGCCACTGTTAAACCAGCAAAGCAGGTTAAATCTGAGGCTGCCAGCCTTATTTAAATATCTAAATTGCTAACCCATCTCCTGGGAACGGGTTGGCTGCCTGCCCCTTATCCCGCTTCCATTAAACCTGGAAGTGGGTGGATTGGAGGCGAGTTGGGGGTTAGGTTTCAGATTTTTAAAATTTTAACATCTGACCTGACCCCAACCCACCTGTTTTTGGGTGTTAAAATTCACCGCATTATGTTCCATATAGAATTTGTTTATCTCCAGCTGTACATATCTTTATTACATAGGATTACATAGGATATACGGCACAGAATCAGGCCATTCGGCCCAACCAGTTCACACCGGCGTTTATGCTCCACACGAGCCTCCTCCCGTCTTTCCTCATCTGAATCTATCAGCATAACCCTCTATTCCCTTCTCCCTCATATGCTTGTCTAGCCTCCCCTTAAATGCATCTATACTATTTGCTTCAACCACTCCCTGTGTTAGCGAGTTCCACATTCTCACCACTCTTTGGGTAAATAAGTTTCTTCTGAATTTCCTATTGGATTTCTTGGTGACTACCTTATATTGATGGCCTCTAGTTATGCACTTCCCCACAAGTGGAAACATTCTCTCTGTATCCACTCTATCAAAACCTTTCATAATTTTAAAGACCTCTATTAGGTCACCCCTCAGCCTTCTCTTTTCAAGAGAAAAGAGACCCAGCCTGTTCATCTTTTCCTGATATGTATACCCTCGCATTTCTAGTATCATCCTTGTAAATCTTCTCTGTACCCTCGCCAGTGCCTCTATATCCTTTTCATAATATGGCGATCAGAACTGTACGCAGTACTCTAAGTGTGGTCTAACAAGGTTCAATACAGGTTGAGCATAACTTCTCTACTTTTCAATTCTATACCTCTAGAAATAAACCCTAGTGCTTGGTTTGCCTTTTTTATGGCCTTGCTAACCTGTGTTGCAACTTTTAGTGATTTGTGTATTTGTACTCCGAGATCCCTTTGTTCCTCTACCCCACCTAGACTCGCACCCTCCAAGTAATAAGTGACCTCCCTATTCTTCCGACCAAAATGTAATACCTCACATTTATCTGCGTTGAACTTCATTTGCCAATTATTTGCCCATTCTGCAAGTTTATTAATGTTCTCCTGTAATTTGTTGCAGTTCTCCTCAGTTTTGACTATCCCCCCAATTTGGTGTCATCTGCAAATTTAGAAATTGTGTTTTTGATTCCAAAGTCTAAATTGTTAATATAAATTGTGAACAACAGTGGCCCCAGCACTGATCCTTGTGGAACACCACAACCCACCTTCTGCCACTGTGAATAGTTACCCTTTACCCCTACTCTCTGTTTTCTGTCTTGAAGCCAGCTGGCTATCCATTCTGCTACTTGTCCCCCAACTCTGCATTCTCTGACCTTGTTCATCAGTCTATTATGGGGTACCTTATCGAAGGCCTTTTGAAAATCTAGATAAATTACATCTACTGCATTACCATTGTCTACTCTCTCTGTTACCTCTTCAAAAATTTCAATGACATTGGTCAAGCAAGACTTTCCTTTTTGAAATCCCTGCTGACTATTCATTACTATGTTTTGGGATTCTAGATGTTCTTCTATTTTCTCCTTTAGTAGGGATTCTATTATTTTCCCTACCACCGATGTTAAGCTGACTGGTCTATAATACCCTGGACATGTTCTATCCCCCTTCTTAAATATAGGTATTATATGTTAGCTATCCGCCAGTCCTCTGGCACTACACCTTTTTCTAATGAATTATTAAATATGTGTAGTAATGCCTCTGCTATCTCATCCCTAGATTATTTTAAAATGCATGGATACAATCCATCAGGACCAGGGGTTTTATCCTCTTTGAGTTTGATTAGTTTATTTAATATAACTCCTCTTTTTATTTTAAATGCACTTATCTCATTATTAATCCCATCATCCAATGTCATGTCCACCATTTCTATCTCCCTGGTAAATACTGAAGCAAAATAATGATTTAATATTTCTGCCATCTCTCTATCGTTACCTCTGGTATTATCTTGTCTATCCCTTAATGGCTCTATTCCCATCCCAGCCTTCCTTTTTTATTGAGGTGCATATTCTGGCCTAGAAATTCAGTGGGCTTTGCGCCCAGTTACCGCCCAAATAGGGTTTCTGCGCCAGTGTAAGAGGGTGCGCTGATATTCAGCGCTGCGGTAATGGCGGCGGTAGCCGGTAGCGCTGCGCTGACACCGATGATGTCATCGGTGTGCGCAGTGCCCCGGTTCCGCCCCGCTTCCGGCCCAAACCCCATATTTAGTTGCGGCCGCCTCTTCTGCAGCGGCCGCAAACAGCGCTAGAAAAACGGGGCCGTACTGCTGCGCTACTGGGGCACTTTAAGGTGGAGGTGCGGCCGGCCGCTTTTTCGATGGCCGCCTGCCCGCACCTCCTTCCCCGGCCTCCTCCACCACCCCCCCGCGGCATTGCCGGCTGCTTTCCGCGAGCCCGGCACTTCTCCATGGTGCCGGGCTCATTTGCCGGCACAATCCAGCGGCGATCTCGCTGTTGCAGGCACCTCCCCCTTAAGAGAAGGAGGAGGCCTGCAGTACCGCAGCCTGCCGCTCCACAGCGGGTGGCGCTGCAGCACCTAGCGCGCCGATATTCAGTTTCAGCGCCCCAAGCGGGGGCGCCAAAACCCTTGAATAGCGGCCGCCTTCGAGTTGGGGCGCTGAAACTGAATTTCCGGCGGGCGCAAGTGGCTCCGCGCGCAGCGCTAACTTTTGGGCGTTAGCCTGCTGGCGGGCCTTAACTGAATTTCTAGGCCAAAATATTTTACTATTTTGTTTTATGCTCCTTGATAATTTAATTTCATAGTTCCTCTTTGCCTTCCTAATTTTTTTTTACTTCTCTCCTAATCTCTTCGTACTCTCCATTATCATGCACTCCCCTACTGTCTATGTACTTAATGTATGCCTCTTTCCTTACCCTCAATTATTCCCTTATGGCTTTATTCATCCATGGAGTCTCATTAGTGTTTAGTTTGTTCTTTCCTTTTAGCGGAATATATTGTTCCTGCATTCTGTTGAACACCATTTTAAATGTTTCCCATTGCTGTTCTACATCATTGTTTGCCAATATTGTTGCCCATTTTATTTTCCCAAGTTCTATTCTCAGCCTCTCAAAATCAGCTTTTCTCCAATCAATTACCCTGGTTTTCCTCATACTTATGTCCTTCTCAATTATCATCTTAAAGCATCTTATATTATGGTCACTATTGCCTAGATGTTCCCCTACTTTTACTTCTCTTATCTGCTCTGGTTCAATACACATTACTAGATCCAATAGCGAATCCTACCTTGTAGGGCTTTTTACATATTGGGTTAGAAAGGAGACCTGAACACATTGTAGAAACTCAATTTCCTATCCCCTTTACCTACCTCTTCTGTCCAATTAATATCAGGGTAGTTGAAATCCCCCATGATTATTATTCTATGTTTTTTACTAATTTCCCTAATTTGTCTGCATATTTCTTCCTCCACCTCCCTTCCACTATTAGGTGGTCTGTAGACTACACTTATTAGTGTGATTGATCCTTTATTATCTTTTATCTCTATCCATATGGATTCTATTTTTGTCTTGCTGATAGCTGCATCACTTTTTTCTACTGCCATTATGTTATCCTTAATAAGTACAGCTACTCCATCTCCCCATTTTTCCTCTCTATCTTTTCTAAATGTTATACCCTGCAACATTCAATATCCAGTCCTGATTTTTCTGTAGCCATGTCTCAGTAATCCTTACTATGCCTGGTTCCTCGCAACGCATGATTGCCTCCAGCTCCCCTGTTTTATTACACTGTGTGCAATGCTGTACAGACAGTTGAACTCATTGTTAATAGGATTTCCCCTCACTTGGTCCTAACTAGACAGTAATCCAATTTTTAGATTGGTTGTTTATTCATTCAAATTTCCCGATCAATTTTAACTCTGCTAAATTCATCCTCTCCTGACTGTGTTGACTCTTTCCAGGGTACGGTTCCACTGGCATGCTCTGATATCTTGTCCAAGTAGCATTATTTGTGAGTTTTGACAGTGAATGCTAGCAACTGATTTGAATATAGGACCGATCATAACCAAGCCCAATTCTGTCTTCATGTGACATCTACACACATGCACTTTCAGCAGGGACACCAGTCAGAAGGGGTAACTCCCACTAATTCTTCCCTCCTTAATTGAGGCCAATTTAGAATCCTTAATGCTGCTCCAACTGAGATCAGCGAATGCAGGCAAAGCTGGGACCTTCTCGGTGTGTATGGCTCAACTAGTCAATGGGTGAAATCACTGAGCTCCTTCCTGCTTCAACAAGAAATCTATTCCCACATATCCACAACCCAATGGAAAAAATTCCTTGCTTGTAGCAAGGGAGCACCAACAACACATTCATTTCACCAGCGTATCCATCTGCTAGCTCTCAAAGCTAAGACCTAGCTGTTTTAGTGATTTCTTGAATTAGTTTAATGCGTATTTGTAATAGTGGACTACTGTTCATAGAATTCCACAAAATAGCAGGATTTATCCTAAAATGGTGTTACTCGATCATTATATCCCTTGATTTTAAAACTGCCTTATAAATCTTGTCTATATCTGAGTGTAAAAAAAGACATTATCCAATGAAAGAGTTAAAATCACTGGCACAATTCGGGTATTGTCGTCACAGGTGGGATGTGAAGACACAGCTCAGGATATTATACTTGATACAGATTAGAAAATGAATCATCTGCCCTGGGTGTCTGTGAGGGCAAGTGGTAATCATGCAGCTAAAATCCATATACCTTGTGTGATTGCACAGGAGTTTTATGCCCAAATGATAGTAATACCATTGCAGTGAAAACAAAAATTTAGAAATAATCTACTGTTGTTCGAGAATGAAGTGTAATCCACGAATGGATAATGAGTTCCTGAAAAACAAGATTTGTGTTTAATTACAGTAAAACTTATGTGAAACACCCAAGTGGAAAAAGCTCATCAAAGCTTATCTGTAATGATAATGACAAAATGTAAAAGGCAGTGTACAATTAGGCTATGAAAATTATGCTTCAGTTTTACATATTCTTTCCTTTTCAATGGAATGAATTAAGAATTCTGAGCACAGCTGTTTCAGTCACGATTGAATCACCTTCAGTTAACAAACACTGTATCCATTAACCAGGTCAGTGTTTGCTGATTTTAGTGGTTTTACTGAAATGCAGTAATGGGGGTGAATTTTCACGTGTCTGGTTCAACCAGCTCTCTTTGGAGATTCTAGATAAACTTACTCTGAAGGCAAGCTAATAAATACCTCTGAAATGGTAATCGGGACCAAGTTGAATTCAAAGGACTGTTACATTCAGAAAGTGCTGCTAGTCAAACACATATTTGTATAAATCAAATGTTTGTATCTGAATTGAATGAATTGGCACCTCTCTCAGACACTTGTTTTCAGACAAACCAACTAATTATTGCAACACAATGTAATGAAGTGAGCTGAAGCATTCATTTGTGAACAAAGCTGTTTGTTTTAAACCCCTTATGTACTATGACAAAATTAAAGAAGCCAATTCCCAAACAGGTACACCAGTGGGCCTGATATTGAAATAGTAATGTGAGTTTCAATCCCATTGTAGCAAGTTGTGAAATAAAATTAAATAAAACTAGTAATTTGTGCACTGGTGGCAAAAAATTGACCATATAAGATGCTGGATTCCTGTTCAATAATGTCCTTCAGAGAAGGGAACTTGTCACCCTTACGTAGCCTGGCCTAAATAATAATAATAATAATCAACTTTATTGTCATTGTTAGTGCACAAGTGCAGTACAATGAAATGTAAGCTTGCGGCTCCCGAGAGTGTACATTTTGATTAAGACATTTAACATACATTTGGCTTGTAACATAAACATAAACATAATAAAGTGCATTGGCAGATGTGCAGGCTTTAGAGTTTATTTGCAGAGTTCAATAGGATGACAGCCCTGGGAAAAAAGCTGTTCCTAAATCTGGTCGTTCGGGTGCGAATGCATCTGTAGCGTCTCCCAGATGTCAGGGGGGCGAACAAACTGTGGCTGGGGTGGGTAGGGTCTTTGATGATGGTCAGTGACCTCCGTAAACAGCATTTCTGGTAGATGTTCTCAATGGTCGGTAGCCGGGTGCCGGTAATGCGTTGAGCAGTTTTGACTACCCGCTGCAGGGCTTTCCGGTCATAGGAGTTACAGCTGCCATACCACACTGTGATACAGTTCGTCAGGGTGCTCTCTATTGTGCAGCGGTAAAAGTTAGAGAGGATCTGGGGTGACAGGTTACATCCCTTCAGCCTCCTTAGGAAATATAGGAAAAATGTGACTGTATACCACACTGTAGTTGACTCTAAGGAGCCTTTGAAATGGCCTAGCTAGCCACTCAATTGCACAAACAATCACTACTTTCAAGAATAAGACAATAAATACAGCCTTAATTTTTTTTGTTTAAAAACACGCTAAAGCTTGGGGGAGAAATTCGTGTGGCTTGTGCCACACGTTAGTGCCAGGAGATGGTATTAAAATGTCGTTGACAGCTGTAACGACATCTGCTGCTGGTTCCAGTGCCGCACGCTATATCGGTATTGCTGGTAGCGATGCCGGTAACCTCGATCACCGGGGAGCTCGCCATGATGGAGATCGTGACGTCAGTGAGTGTGCAACACTCACTGGACACCCGAGCTCCCAACTTCGTTTTAGCAAATCTACTTACCGGCTGGAAAAAGCAACAACAGCTTCAGGTGGTGTGCAGCAGCAGGAAGCTGGCCCAAGTGACGTTATTTAAAGGGGATCATCACCAATCACTCGCACCTGTCAGGGTTTTGCAGTTTGAGTGGCTGTGTGCTACTTCCTGCTACTGCAAGAGTTTTCCTTAATCATTTCAAGTTTCTTTGGTATCAGGGAGTGTCCTGGCAGGTACAAAACCACCTCACTATTTTTGAAAGGCTTCAAAGTACAACACTTGCTAAATATCACTCACTCACTTAATGTGCAGTTGGTGTGTGACCACAGACAGCGAATCCTCAATGTCAGTGCCAGCTATCCTGGCAGCAGCCACGATGCCTTCATCCTGTGCCAAACTGGTGTGCCAACACTCTTCCAGCCACCACATTAAGCTCGAGGGTGGCTGCTCGGAGACAAGGGCTATTCGCTCTCCACTTGGCTCATGACTCCCCTCCGCAATCTCAACACTCGTTCCCAACACTCATATAATGAGAGCCATGTTGCCACCAGGAACATCATCGAGCAGACCATCAGCTTATTGAAGCAATGGTTCTGCTGCCTTGACCACTCGGGCGGAGCCCTCCAGTACTCACCAGAGTGGGTGTCCCATTTCATGGTGGTCTGCTGCATGTTCCACAACTTGGCCATCACGAGGGCACAGCCCTTGCCAGCAAGGATTGTGTGACCACCTCAGGAGGAGGACGAGGCAGAGGAGGATGATGATGAGGAAGAGGACGAAGAGGAAGAGGAACAGGAGGGAGGGAGGAGGCAGTGAGACAATCGGCCTTCCAGATGGGCTGTCAGCGACCGGCTCATCAGACTGCAATTCAAATGAATGAAACCCCAGACACCATTGTTCACCACATCCCTATCATACAATCCCTGTCTCACGCCATATCACAGCATCCTCCTGGGTGCAAAGGTGAAATGAGTGAGATCACAAAATATTCCAATCACCATTAATAAATCTATCTATAAACATATCACACATATCACATGAATTCTAATAACTAACAACCCTTGTGCCTGCCATAGTTGAATCGCTGTCATTGTGTGCAAGGTGTGAGATGTGGGTGTGAGTGTTGTTAGGTAGAGATTGTTGGTGGATGAGTGCTGGGGATGTGATACATTGAGCAGTGTGTGAAGCTTGTGGTACAGATGGTGGTATGTAGCTTTTGTTGAAGCCTTCACGCACCCTGACCACCCATGTAAGCTCGTTAAACTTCCCCCTGCACTGGGTGTGGGATCTGGGGACCACAGTGCTGCCCGTGATGTGGTCTACCACCTCCCTCCACATAGTGCGGCAGACTTGTGGTGGGGGCCTCCTGCCAGTTAGTACAGGACCGCCCGCCTTCTCTCCACCACTAAAACTAATGCCTCCAAAGCTTCCTCAGAAAACCCCCGGGCTCTCTCCCTGGGGCAGCGATCTGCCATGAGCATTTGTAAATAAGTTATCCTTCTCTTTACCCTTCTTCTTATGGTTGTTGAGGCTGCTGCATACCCAACAATGCTGAGAATGAGGTGCTGCAGCATCAAAGGTCCTCCCCTTTAAGTAGTGAAAAAAGCCTGTGGCTATCATTACTTGCAGTTAGACTACACCTGATATTAGTCCATCTTTTCAGTGTAATACCCATGAGCTTGGGTTTTTAGATGAGAATCATGACTGCAATCATTTTAATGAGGAGTGAGGACAAATTTTGCATGCAGTCTAGATGATTTTCAACTGGCGCTACTTAACCATTTTTAGTCAAAACACCGCCCATTACTTGGGTATAATGAATTTCTAGCCCAAAGTGTTTCATTTTTGTCACAAGGGGGTTAGATAGTGTGCGATAGTGTAAAATGGGTGATAGGGAATCGGCAGCCTATCACACCTCTCCCAATGTTCATAAATCGGGAGAGATATAAAATGGGCTGCCGATTTGCTATCACCTGTTTAACACTATTGTACAAAGTCAAAATGATTCCCAAGGAGTTCACTGCTTTTAGCAATAAAACTGACCCAAGTACTGACATCCAAATAAGTGTGGTATCACAATACACAATATTTGATTGTAGCCTTAATGTTTCAGACTGATGGAGCTAGATCCGCTGGCTCTACGACCTAGCTTTTTGTTTTGCATATCCTTAATGTTTAACATCATCTGTCTGTCTCTCCCTCGGGTGAGACAAAATAGCTACACAGGAATATCAAGGCTGAACCCTCTAATTATGCAGCATAGTATCTAATGTGCTATGTTCCTCAGTCTGCCAGCAAAGAAGCAGATTTTCATTAAATGATGCATTATACAACAGTCCATGCATTAAACAGAGAGTCTAATGATGATTAATAGGGAAGTGTGCCTCAACAAGCAATTACTCTTCAGAAAAAGCTTTATATAAGCCTATGATTAGACAGTTTTACTGAATGCATCTCATTTGTATTACAAAGGTTTTTGTGAGTGTGTTGCTCTACGTTTCCAACATTCGGATCTATTTGAACGTCTGCATTTGATTTTCTGCTTTGTCAGAACTGATGCTGTTGAATATATTGCAGTATGCACGTATGAAGAAGAGAGGAATGACCGGTCTAATTCCTTCGCCCAAGCCCAAGCATTTCACACTATGCATATGGAGTGTGTGAGGTAGTTGCTGGTATATTTTCACCACTTAACCTTTTGCATGCTAGAATACAAATCGCATCCTCATTTTTTTAAACTGCTTTTGTTAAAGTTACTGACTTTAACAAAAGCAGTGAGAACTAGAAACATACGTGAAGCCTTTAAATGATGTACTTGCAGTTCTGTGAGAATCACACTTCTCCTATTCAATGATTTGCTGATGCAATCTCCCTGCTTTCGAGAATACAGTGAGGTCTGCGTCAATCCCATATTTATATTAGACAACTAAAAATTTCTTGAAATCCCCAAATTGGTCTTATGTTAATAATTGGTACCAAAACTGTGCTTTATAATGATGCAAAATTGTAGTTGACAAGTACCTGTTTATGAAAAGAAAAAATCTGACTGTGGGAAGCTCTTTGATTCTACCTGAGCAAACGCGCTGCTGTTCAAAGCCAAATGGTTGCTACAATCAATCAAGTAGTATTTCAGGCGACCATCCCCAATAACTTGAGAAACATCATCGGATTACAATATATTACTTCTTAAACTAGAAAGATGTAAAATTGAGTCTTTTCTCAGACTGAACTAGTTGAGATATTAGGACTTCATATCAGTGATTCCAACATCTGTGTTGGGGGATGCCATGCAAATATCAACATACTCCTGAAGACCCTCCATCTTATCTTCTGAAAGACAGCGTCAGATACCCAAAGAAAAGGTTAGTAGATCGGTTAGACGGTAGAAGACAGAGAGTAGGGATAATGGTATGTATTCAAATTGGAAGGGAGTGACTAGTGGTGTCCCACAAGAATCTGTGCTGGGGCCTCAACTTTTCACTATATTTATTAATGACTTAGATAACACAATCCAGGTTTGCCGATGACACAAAGATTGGTGGTATATAAATAGTGCAGGTGGGAGCACAACATTACAAAGGGACATTGATAGATTAAGTGAGTGGGCAAAACTGTAGCAGATGGATGTCAACACAGGTAAATGTGAGGTCATCCACTTTGGACCAAAAAAGGAAAGATCCGAATATTATTTAAATGGTGAAAAGCTAGGAACAGTGGAGGGCCAAAGAGATTTAGGGGTCAGATACAAAAAATAATCAAAAAGGCTAATGGAATGTTAGCCTTTATAACTAGAGGGCTAGAATATAAAGGGGAGAGAGTTTAGCTACAGCTATACAAAGCCCTGCTTAGACCACATCTGGAGTGCTGTGTACAGTTCTGGGCACCGCAACTTAGAAAGATATCTTGGCCTTGGAAGGACTGCGGCACAGATTCACCAGAATGTTACCGGGGTTCCAAGGGTTAGATTATGAGGAGAGATTACATAAACTAGGCTTGTCTTCCCTGGAATATAGGTGGTTAAGGGGTGATTTGATTGAGGTTTTTAGGATTTTGAAAGGAATTGATGAGGTAGATAGAGAGAAACATTTTCCGCTGGTGGGGGAATCTAGGACAAGGGGACATAACATTAAAACCAGAGCCAGGCCATTCAGGAGAGAAGTTGGGAAACATTTCTTCACATAAAGGGTGGTAGAAGTGTGGAACTCTCCCCCACAAAAAAGCAGTAGATGCTAGCTCAATTAATAATTTTAAATCTGTGATCGATAGATTTTTGCTAGTCAAGGGTATAAAAGGATATGGAGCCAAGGCGGGTGGATGGAGTTAAGATACAGATCAGCCAATATCTCAGTGAATGGCAGAACAGGCTCAAGGGGCTGAATGGCCTACTCCTGTTCCTATGTTCCAATAAAAACAGTGAGACCATTACGGAAAGCAGCCTTTACTAGTATGCAGCAATAGAAATAAATCTTGCATTATTTATTGTCCTTCATTAATCTGTTACAGCATATTTAAACATGTTAAAGTAATCACACACTCATGTATACTATAATATTGTAAGCCATTTTATTGGTACCCACTCATTTTTACTCTGTTCTTACTTTGCTGAAAACAAAAGATGATTTCAATTTGTGAATGCCCTGAAGAAATCAGACACTATATAATTGTTCATTAGAAGTGAAAGGAAAAATGCCTGGAATGCTGTAAAATAATTAACGGCTGTTTTTCTAAAGATCAGGATCAAAATACTCTTCAAAAACTGTACTTTGTGTCATGAATCTTATCATGACTCATGAAGTAACACTGGGCGGCTAGCTGGTGGTGCCGTCCAAGGAGTATAAATACTCGGGCGTAGGCCCAGCTTGCTCAGGATATTTCTGTAACCAGGAACTAGTGATCTAACTAGAAATCTCATGGTTGTGAAACAGTTGATTAAAGCCTTGTTTTATACTCAAACCAAGTGCTCAGTAGTCTTTTTACATCAATTTAATCAACTGTGTATCGGCTCAACGCTCTGAGTAATTTCAGGAACAGCCAGCTACGATCACAACTGTAGAAGGAAACTCCGACGTACTAATCAATCCATCATGGACAAACTACTCAGACCCACCCGTCTTGACCGGGACCCAAATTCACCTACAACTGCTAAGGTATGGAAACACTGGTATCGTACCTTCAGCAACTTCCTCAGGGTGTGTGGTGAGAATGTTCCTGATAAATTAGAGATACTTGCCAATTATGTATCTCCTCATGTGTTTGACTATATCAAAGACTGTGTAGACTATGACTCCGCTATCCTAATATTACAGCGACTATATGTTAAGGCCCCAAACAAAATTTTTGCTCATCATCTACTGGCCACTACTCAACAACAACCCAGGGAATCACTTGATGAATTCCATCAAAAGCTTCACAGGCTCAGCAAGGATTGTAATCTTAAAGCTGTCACAGCTGAGCAGTACCAGAAGGAGCTAATTTGTGATTCTTTTATTAACAGAATTTCGTCTCCCTTCATACACCAGCATCTGTTGGAGAATAAAACCCTCGAGTTACAGGCTGCCTATGACCAGGCATGTTCTCTGGACTTAGCAAAGAGGAATGCAGATACCTATCTTTTACCACGTGCACGGGCTGCTGCTATCACTTTTAATGACTCCTTCAATAGGTCTCGGGCGGAAGCCCTCACGGTGGCATAGTGGTTAGCACTGTTGCCTCACAGCGCCAGGGACCCGGGTTCGAATCCGGCCTCGGGCGACTTTCTGTGTGGAGTTTGCACATTCTCCCCGTGTTTGCGTGGGTTTCCTCCGGGTGCTCCGGTTTCCTCCCACAGTCCAAAGATGTGCGGGTTAGGTTGATTGGCTATGATAAATTGACCCTTAGTGTTTGGGGGATTAAATACGTGGGGTTACGGGGATAGGGTGGGATATGTGTTGGTGTAGGGGTTACGGGGATCGGGTGGGATATGTGTCGGCGCAGGCTCGATGGGCCGAAATGGCCTCTATCTGCACTGTGGGGTTTCTGTGATTTCTGATTTCTGTGATGATGACTCTAACCTAGTGGATGACAATCCTACCCTAGAAACCGTCGCTGATGACGACCCTGCCCTAGCAGTATCTTGGCAATCTGGAAGGAAGTGTTTCTTCTGTGGAGGTGCGTTCCACTATAGGAAATTTTGTCCTGCTCGTAACACAACCTGCAATCATTGCAGCAAGAAAGGTCACTTTTCTAAGGTATACCGGTCGAGAGCCCCTGTTAGTTTTGCAGCTATTATCTATAAAACTGCTCCTCCACCAAGAGCCACTACTAAGGTTACAGCTGCAATCTATAAAACTGCTCCTCCCCAAGAACCACTACTAAGGTTACAGCTGTCAAGGGTAAAACTGCCCCTTCTCCCATCACAGCTGTTTTTCCCCAAAGTCTGTCCCATGCAGCCATGAAGGTTTCAGTAAATGGACACATTTTGAGTGCACTAATCGACTCATGCAGCTCTGACAGTTTCATTAGTGAGCGGGCTGTCAGTAAGTTAAAACTGCGTATTTACCCCTCGGACAGGAAAATTGCAATGGCTCTGATGACACTGACCACCAACTCTTCCGGCTTTTGTCTTGTCGACCTTATTCTCAATGGCCGCACTTATTTCTCCACCCGACTCGGGGTGCTCAAAAACCTATGCAGTGATGTGCTCCTGGGACAGGATTTCCAGAAACAACACAAAAGACTCACTTTCGAGTTTGGAGGGTCAAAGCCGGAGCTTATTATTTCCAAAGTACTGTTTTGTGCGCTTTCGGCAGCTTCGCTCGATGAGCCCTCCTTGTTTGCCAATCTTTCCCCCCGATGTCAGCCCATAGTCACTAAATCATGACGTTTCAGCCAAGATGATCGATCCTTTATCGAGGCAGAAATCTCTCACCTTCTAGCTGACGGTATCATTGAGCCATGTTCATCTTCCTGGCGGGCTCAAGTTGTCATTGTTAAAAATCCTCTGAAGCAACACAAGAAACATCTTTGCATCGATTACTCGCAAACTATTAACCAGTATACCGACCTGGATGCCTATCCACTACCACGCATCAATGACATGATCAATAACCTTGCCAACTACAAGTTATTTTCAACTTTTGATTTAAAGAGCACATACCATCAAGTGCCGTTAAAGGACTCTGACAAAAAGTATATGGCCTTTGAGGCCAATGGTCGGCTTTATCAGTTTTGTCGCCTTCCATTTGGGGTCACCAATGGGGTGGCCGTCTTTCAACAGGCAATGGATAGCCTAGTCAAACAGGAGAACTTAACGGACACTTTTCCATATCTGGATAATATCACCATTGCTGGTCATGACCAGAAGGAGCATGATGCAAACCTGCAGAAATGTTTTGACATTCTCCATCGTCGCAACTTAACCTTAAATGAGTCCAAATCTGTGAAATCAGTACCATCAGTCAACATCCTTGGCTACTGGATGGGCAACAGTGTCATCAAACCGGATCCGGAGCGACTTCGTCCGCTTCAGGAGCTCCCTCCCCCTACGAATCTCGGCTCTCTTCGTCGGGCACTCGGCATGTTCGCCTAATTTGCGAAGTGGATACCCCACTTCTCTGACAAGATCCAGCCCCTGCTTCATGCAAAGTCATTTCCGTTGGTGTCAATGGCTATTTCAGCTTTCAACCTCCTCAAGCGACAACTGGAAAAAGCCATGCTTTGTTCCATCAATGAAATGCTCCCTTTCGTGTTCGAGTGCGATGCATCGGATGTGGCGATCTCGGCTACCTTGAATCAAGGTGGTCGACCCGTTGCATTTCTGTCCAGAACTTTGCAGGGTAGCGAGCTCCATTATCCTCCTGTCGAGAAGGAGGCTACGGCTATGATCGAAGCAGTACGTAAATGGAGCCATTTTCTCGCTCGTCGCCATTTCACGCTTATAACCGATCAGCGCTCCGTGGCCTTTATGCTGGATAACCGGAAACACACTAAGATCAAGAATAACAAAATACAACTCTGGAGGATGGAATTGGCCGCCTTTGGCTACACCATACATTATCGACCCGGCAAAGAGAATGTGGTCCCGGATACACTCACGCGTGCATTCTGCTCTTCTATGTCAACTTCGACTCTTGCGGACCTTCATACTGACTTATGCCATCCTGGCGTTACCCGTATGTTGCACGTTGTGCGATCTAAAAATCCCCCATTTTCTATGGAAGATGTGAAAAGAACTTGCTCCACCTGTAGAATCTGTGCGGAATTAAAACTGCAATTCTTCCGTCCATCAGATGGCTCGCTCATACACGCTATGCAGCCTATGCAGCGACTCAGCATATGACTTTAAAGGGCCATTGCCTTCCTCAATGCGAAACACCTACTTACTTACTATGGGGGACGAATATTCACGCTTTCCCTTTGCTTTCCCCGTCCCAATATGCTTACTTCCACAGTGATCAAATGCCTCGATCAGGTCTTTTCCCTTTGCGGTACGGCCAATTTCATCCACTCTGATCGGGGTGCCTCCTTCATGTCAAGCGAACTCAAAAGTTATTTTTCCCAACGGGGAATCGCCACAAGCAAAACAACACCATATCATCCCATCGGTACTGGACAGGTTGAGAGATACAATGCTATCATTTGGAACGCTGTTCATCTTGCACTGAGGTCACGCAACCTACCAGACCAGCAGTGGGAAACTGCTCCCTGACGCGTTGCATTCCATCAAGTCTCTTCTTTCTATGTCCACCAATGTCACTCCTCACGAGCGATTCTTCAGGTTCCAGCATCGCTCCACTCATGGGACATCCCTACCATCATGGTTGGCAGCTCCCGGCCCCGTGCTGCTCCGAAGATTTGCCCGATCTTCTAAAAATGATCCCCACGTCAACGAGGTGGAACTAACGGACGTTAATCCCACTTACGCATACGTGCAGTACCCTGATGGCCAGGAGTCCACCGTTTCACTCCGAGATCTGGCTCCCTGTCCAACCAGTCCAACAGACTCAACTGGTAGAGGAACCCATGGTAATGATACCGACGCTCTGCGCTGCTTTGAGGATGACACCCTACCTGGGACATCAAGGGATCTGCCGGCTACTCCACTGGATCAACTCGGGGAGCCGAGTGCTTCCCATGGGTTGGCCACCCGAAGCCAGGACGCCGGTCAATCCCCAGCTACCAACCAAGATGACGCCAGCTCTGCGCCTGTGTGGACCCGCACCCGGAGTCATGATCTCCCCAGTCTTCCACAGGTCGATCAAGGCAACACGGGCCCCGTCGATCTACCAGTATGGACCAAGCAACCCAGGGACCAAGACACGGTCCGAGGGGACGTGCCTTCCAGCCACAAGCGAAGATCTAAAAGACTGCGTCTATTCGTGGTCCGCCTAATCCACTGAAGGAAGTTGTCGGACTTCCAAAACTTTCAGGCCGGAAAGATGTCATGAAGCTTATCATGACTCATGAAGTAACACTGGGCGGCTAGCTGGTGGCGCCGTCCAAGGAGTATAAATACTCGGGCGTGGGCCCAGCTTGCTCAGGATGTTTCTGTAACCAGGAACTAGTGATGTAACTAGAAATCTCATGGTTTTGAAACAGTTGATTAAAGCCTTGTTTTATACTCAAACCAAGCACTCAGTAGTCTTTTTACATCACTTTGTTTCCATGAAAATCAGATATTTCAAATTTTCTAACCTGATCAGAAGCAATTTGAGTAAAATTAAATTATGGTTCCACCCTCCAGAAATATTGAATATAAAAACCTTATACCTTTTAAAACCTTTTAACTTGAATATAGTAATATTTGAGTTTGATAGGGTAGATGAAGGGAAGATGTTTCCACTTGTGGGCGAGACCAGAATTAAGGGCCATAAATATAAGATAGTCACTAACAACGTTCCCTTTATTTTTTTTTGGGTGCACGGCCCATTCAAATTTCCACACGTGTGCGGTTTTACCCATTGTGAAGCCAGCAAGTGTCCTGTGCGGGACCTCCAGAGCGCTGTGGAGCTTAACGGGAACCTTGATTACTAATAAATCCAATATGAAATTCAGGAGAAACCGCTTTACCCAGAGAATGGTTAGAATGTGGAACTTGCTGCCACAGGGAGTAGTTGAGGCAAATACCATCGATGCATTTAAGGGGAAGCTAAATAAGCCCATTGACACCAGGGCTAAAAGGGTTAAATTATGAAGACAGGTTTCATAGACGAGGCTTGTATTTCCTTGAGTATAGAAGATTAAGGGGAGATCTAATTGAGGTGTTTAAGATGATTAAAGGAGTCAATGGGGTAGATAGAGAGAAACTATTTTCACTGGTGGGGCAATCTAGAACAAGGGCATAAACTTAAAATTAGAGCGAGGCTGATCAGGATGATGTCAGGAAGCACTTCTTCATGCAAAGGGTGGTGGAAATCTGGAACTCTCTCCCCCAAAAAGCTGTTGAGGCTCGGTCAATTGAAAATTTCAAAACTGAGACTGGTAGATTTTTGTTAGGCAAGGGTATTAAGGGTTATGGAACCAAGGCAGGTAGATGGAGTTAAGATACAGATCAGTTACGATCTAATTGAATGGCAGAACAGGCTTGAGGGGCTGAATGGCCGACTGCTGTTCCTATGTTGCCATGGTAAATGTGAACTCCAGGGATGTCAGGACAGGAAATTGAGGTGGGAATGCCGGAATGCTGCTGTCACCTTATTACCACACTCATGCCTATCGCAGGTGCAGGTCCTGTTCTACCCATTTGTGGAAGTACCAGTAATTGCTGAGCAACAGAAATGATCAGACGTAATGGGTTTCCACCTCTTTTCTTCTCCCTAACACCCAAGCAATGAGTGTTCCTCAGGTGCTAGGGAGCATAATATCAGGGCCATTGTGTTTTCCTCCTTGAAAGCTGGAGAAGGAAATGCATTTCATCAACATAGAGTTAAGAGGGCACTGAGATGAGCCATACAGACTGGAATGTCTCAGTTTCGATCCAAGTATGCGCTGCGTTCGCTGACCTCCGTTACAGTGACAGTAGATGTGCTATGATTTCCTCCAACATCCTAGGTCAAGTTGGGTGGATAATCAGCCAGAGTTTCAAATCCTGATCACTATCCAGTGACTTTCGCTGGAAAATGTGCCGATGTGAATGTCAGATGTGCACAGGATCAGAAATAGCCATTTACTGAATTCACTGTCCAAGCTCAGATTTGAAGAATGATTACTTGGACAAGTTTGTTAGAAGTAGGTTGAAAATTGAAAGGGGAAGACGATAGGGTTAATATCCAGCCAATGTTACCTAATTGAAAAAGAAAGACTTGCATTTATATAGCTCCTTTCATGATCTTGGGACATCCCAAAGCACTTTACAGCCTATTAAGTACTTTTGAAGTGCCGTCACTGTTCGAATGTAGCAAACACGGCAGCCAATTTGGGTACAGTAAACTGTCACAAACAGCAATGTGATAATGACCAGACAACCTGTTTTGGTAATGGCGGTTGAGGGATAAATATTGGCCAGGATACTGGGGAGAATTACCCTACTCTTCTTCGAAATAGTGCCATGGGATGCTTTACGCCAGCTGAGAGAGAAGACGGGGCCTCGGTTTAACATCTCATCCGAAAGACAGCACCTCCGACAGAGCAGCACTCCCTCAGTCTCAGCCTGGATTATGTGCTCAAATCTTTGGAGTGGGACTTGAGCCTACTGACTCAGAGGTGAGAGTGCTACCACTGAGACATGGCTATCGCTTAATTTGATAAAATTATTATTCAATGTAATCACATGGGGTATATATATACAGAAATAACAACAGAAAATGCTGGAAAAACTCAGCAGGTCAGGCAACAACCGTGGAGAAAAATTTGAGTTGACGTTTCGGGTCGAAACCCTTCTTCAAAACTGGAAAGAAAAGAAAATAGATCGAAGGCAAGGCTGCGATCGAACAAAAGAGACAATAAAAGGTATTCGAAGCCAGACGAGATGGTAATAGGCCCGTGGAGACAAAAGGCAGCTGAGATTAGGTGTGAAGTGTACTGGCAGGTAAGAGACAGCTGCCAGGTGAGAGAGAGAAACAAAAGGAAAGGAGCGGGGGGGGGGGTAGTAAAGGAGGACCCAAAACAAAGGGGTGGAAAAAATTATAAGTAAAAAAGTAATAGGGGCCGAGGTTATGATCTGAAATTGTTGAACTCGATATTGAGTCCGGAAGGCTGCAAAGTGCCTAGTCGGAAGATGAGTTGCTGTTCCTCGAATTTACGTTGAGCTTCCGTGGAACAATACAAGAGGCCAAGGATGGTGAGGTCCGAGTGGGAATGGAGCGGTGAATTAAAATGACAGGTGACCGGAAGCTCAGGGTCATCCTTACGGACGGAACGGAGGTGTTCCGCAAAGCGGTCACCCAATCTGCGTTTGGTCTCCCCAATGTAGAGGAGACTGCATCATGAGCAGCGAATACAGTATACTAGATTGCAAAAAGTACAAGTAAATCGCTGTTTCACCTGGAAGGGGTGTTTAGGGCCCTGGACAGTGGGAAGGGGGGAGGTATAGGGGCAGGTGTTACATCTCCTGCGCTTGCACGGGAAGGTGCCAGGCGAAGGGGAAGGGCTGTTTGGGGTGATAGAGGAGTGGACTAGGGTGTCTCGGAGGGAGCGGTCCCTACTGAATGCTGAAAGGGGAGGGGAGGGGAAGATGTGTTTGGTGGTGGGATCACTTTGGAGGTAGCGGAAATGGCGGAGGATGATCCATTGAATGTGGAGGCTGGTGGGATGAAAGGTGAGGACAAGGGGAACCCTATCGTGGTTCCGGGAGGGAGGGGCAGGGGTGAGGGCAGAAGTGCGGGAGATAGAACGGACACGGTCGAGGGCCGTGTCGACCACGGTAGAGGGGAATCCTCGGTTGTGGAAAAAAGAAGACATGTCGGAAGCACTGGTGTGGAAGGTGGCATCGTCGGAGCAGATACGGCGGAGACGGAGAAACTGGGAGAATGGAATAGAGTCCTTACAGGAGGCGGGATGGGAGGAAGTGTAGTCCAGGTAGCTGTGGGAATCAGTGGGCTTGTAGTGAATATTGGTCGATAATCTATCCCCAGAGATGGAGACGGCGAAGTCGAGGAAGGGAAGGGAGAGTCAGAGATGGACCATGTGAAGGTGAGGGAAGGGTGGAAATTGGAGGCAAAGTGAATGAAATTGTCTAGTTCGGGGCGAGAGCAGGAAACGGCACCGATACAGTCATCAATGTATCGGAAAAAGAGGTGAGGGAGGGGACCTGAGTAGGACTGGAACAAAGATTGTTCCACATAGCCCACGAAAAGGCAGGCACAGCTAGGACCCATGCAGGTACCCATAGCAACACCTTTGATTTGGAGGAAATGAGTGGAGTTAAAGGAGAAGTTGTTCAATGTGAGAAGAAGTTCAGCCAGGTGGAGGAGGGTGGTGGTGGATGGGGACTGGACGGGCCCCTGTTCAAGGAAGAAGCGGAGCGCCCTCAGGCCATCCTGGTGGGGGATGGAGGTGTAGAGGGATTGTACGTCCATGGTGAAAAGGAAGCGGTTGGGGCCAGGAAACTGGAAACTGTTAAAGTGGCGGAGGGCGTCCAAAGAGTCGCGGATGTAGGTGGGAAGAGACTGGACAAGGGGAGAAAAGATAGAGTCGAGATAGGAAGAGATAAGTTCCGTCGGGCAAGAACAGGCTGAAACAATGGGTCTACCAGGGCAGTCCTGTTTGTGGACCTTGGGAAGGAGGTAGAAGCGAGCTGTGTGGGGTTGGGGAACTGAGGTTGGTGGCAGCGGGGGGAAGATCTCCAGAGGAGATGAGGTCAGTGACAGTCTTGGAAATGGTGGCCAGTTGATTTATATAAGCACAATATCAATGAAAATATCTACAAGAAACCATTTTAGCCCCTTCCACAATATGAATAAAGGGTCAAGTTGGTACATCTAATTATATATTGACAGTGACTGATGTTTCTAGCCAGGAATGTTTCCCCCAGAAGAACCACAGTTAGTAACAGTAACTTGTTAAGCCTGAAGCTAGAAGGATCACTGTAGCAAAGTGGGTTTCTTATAAAAGTTGTTGTCACTTTGTATTACTTCAAACATTTCGCCCGGAGAGCAGATTGAAGGAAAGTAAATGTGTGCTGGCAGTCTGCAAAGCTGCTGTGTCAATCATTATACTGCAGCTTTACGGAAAAATTCATAAAATTTAAATGGTTAGCATGTAGAGGAAAGGTGACCTTAAGCGCCCAACATATGCCACAGCTTTGTGCTTCCTATAGCTCTTCCAAAAAAGTACAGTCTTCAATTATCTGGGGTAGAATAGAAATGTTCAAAAGGAAAAGCTTACCTCAATCAATTCAGCAACTTCCATTATCTGAAGAGAGCCATCCACTTTGCTCATTTAACATGAAGGTGAAAACAATGATCGTGGCAATGGGGGTTCTTTAATGTTGGTTTTTAAATATTCGCTGCACAGCTTACTTTTTAGGTTAACTCTCCTCCAGGGCAGTCTTTGGAGAGGTATTATTCATTCCTGGCACTTTAGTAAACATTCTTGGCACATCAACATTCTTGACCTCGTAAAAGGATCTCCCGTCGAGAGAGCATTTGCCGGTGGTAGCCCAGACTACTTCATTCATTCTTAGGAATGGTCCAGTACACAAATAAAAATCAGCCTGTGCTGCCTCATCACTGCTGTCGTCTGCCTTCACTTTGAAGTACTGGTAATTCTCTTATTCAGTAACCACTGCTCTGGCAGTAGACCAGAGTTCTATATGATAAGCACAGCAGTTGCATTCACAAGTATTTTAGGGTTTAAACTGGCTCCTGCTGCTTGGTGATTTTTGTATAATGAGTTGATTTGGGCCTGTAAGTTTAATATTCTTTCCAATGTTCTGCTGCCATATGTTCAGCAGATTTCAAGAGATAGTTGATGTCAATCAAAACAAAAAGGAAAATCAATTCCCATTTAGTCCTAAAGATTTAATTAAGCTCCTGTCATTTCCCTCCATGTATATTTAGCAAACGTAACAGTTTTCAGTAATTATAAAGCTGGAATGACTTAGGACCACATAAAACTTGTTCATAAATCTCTGGAGGTTGCTGTTTCGTGGTGATTGTATTGTGAACATATTAAATATGTAAATTTACTGGCTTTCTAATTTTTTAATAACATTTTAGATGAAACACTGCAAAAAATTATTTGATAGTCATTATTTTCTTTTTATAGATAATTACATGAAGTACCAGAAAAATTCATGCAATATCATTGTAATTTTTAGGTTACAAACGACAATGCAGAGGAAAGATGTGCTTGTGGTCGAGCTGTGATTTATTTCATTGGTGTCATATGCAGCTTCAAAGATCAGAATATACACTGTTATTTAAGTTAATTGATTTTGTTCCCCTAATAACTGTCTCAATTGATGTTTTTAGTTTACTGCCAGCAATCATTTACTCTGTTAAAATTATGTTGGATGTACAGAGTAGTATTAACACCACTGAAAGTACCCTTAATGTCTGGAATGACATATTCCACTTGGCAGTAAGTGGGTTGTAAATTTACTGATACTCTAAATATCTGTTTTGTATCCCCGCTAATGTTAATTCAGCATCCTCAAATTGTCAGATTTAGTAACCTGTCCAAGTCAGTTCCCCTGCTGATGTCATCGGCATTCACCATTTGAATACAAATGTTCAAGAAATCAATGGAAATAATGGCAACAATGATGTTGATGTCATTACTCTTTTCAACTGATTTATAAAAGGACATAAATGAAAGTCACTTGCTGCCTGGATTAGATCATAAAGGTGGCCAGGTTACCCATGTGGACCTCTCTCTGTTGTATTCTGATGCTTCTGGCTGCATTCCAGTAATACCATTAAAAGCAACACATCAGTTAGAACTCCTGTACTTATTCAAAAGTGATTTAATTGCTAACCACAAATCTTATTAAATATTTATTGTGGTCTTGAAAAACATAAAATTGCATAAAACAGGAAGAAAATTGTTCAAAATTATACTTTGTGGGAAATAAAATAAGCGACACGGATGGTTGTCATAAAAACGTAATGTGATATTTTGCTTAAAGGATCAGCTCGTGGGACTGCCGGCTCTGAAGACATAACCGCAGATACCACAGCACATGCTGTGTCCGCTGCATTGCAAACATTTTCAAAGATTGTTTTCTTAAATTATGTTATAATTTTTAGAAAAAGTTAAAACAAAAAAACTGCAATGTGTAACTGCCAATGTGGTGATGCCATCATGACACCAATAATATCATTGTAATTTCTTTGTATAAAGACACTTCACCATGGTGAAAGTACTCTTTTAAATAAGTATGCCATGCAATTGAATCTCAGATTGTAGAAAGAATGTGGTTTAGTTCTTAAGATTAATGCAAATTGACAGTACAAGGCTGGTAATTCAGATGACTGCTACAGTTAGCCATTTGGATAACTGAAATGACTTACTTTTAACTAGTATCAAATTGTATCCGACGCGATAATGATGTACTAAGTACTGCAGATTAAATATACATCATAATAAAATTAAGTATTAACACAAAACTGTTTGTTGCAATTAATTATAAACATGTTGGGTTGATTGTAGCATTGACCAAAAGAATAACTACAGCAGTGGTGACTGGTTAATACTGGTCAAGAGATGCTTCAGGAAAGGTGAACTCCAGTACTTGATCCTTACTTTTAGCAAAATCTGCATGGTCTTTTATGGTTCCAGATATTCTGTGTATTAAGTGAAGGATTGTCTTGAAAAATGTAAATAACACTTTACTCTGGATCTGGGTACTTTTTAGTCAATTCTAAAAAGAGTACAGTTTAATATCTGTAGTGGTTGTAGAATTACCTGGTAATCAATTGGGAGTAATTATAGCCAATCATTAATCCAACAGAATGAATAAACTACATAGTGTGCATTTAAAAGCTCTGCTTACAAAGTGGATTCAAAACTAAATAAAATCCCCAGAAAAGAAAATTAAGAGTACAGTAAACTCTTGTTTAAACGGAACTTAATCATCCGGAATACTTTAATAACCGGCAAAATAGATAACCGGTAATCTTGCCGAATCCATCCAGCACTCGTTTTGCCGAGTCCGAGTCTCCCGCGGTGGCCGAGTTAGTCAGTGGTTTTTATTTTTGTTTGTGTTAAAATTTGCCTTGGTAGGTATACCTCTCTGTTACCCAGAATTTTTCATCAACCGGCACCATCCTGGTCCCATAGGTGCTGGGTAAGAAAGAGTTTACTGTATATATTATTTAACAATGTGATTTCAAAGAAGTGACCTAGCCACATGATGGTTGTAAGTCATTCAAACTTTGCTCTTATGGTTAGAATCATAGAAGAATACAGCACAAAAGGCTGCCATTCGGCCCATCATGTCTGTGCTGGCTCTTTAAGAGAGCTATTCAATTAGTCTCACTCCCCTGATCTCTCCCCATAGCCCTGCAAATGTTTCCTTAGTGTTTATCACATCTGATTATTCCCAGGAGCACAGCCTTTGTTTGTTTAATTTTCTCCAGGTCTTGATCTCTGAACTTATAAAACACATAGGTATCCATTATCTTTGATACAAAATGCTATTACTATAGTAGCGTTATTATAGTACACATTGCTGATAAGGGATGCATGGTAGTGTCAGATGGTTTAGAAGAATTTATAAAGAAAGCTAAGTAAAATAAATTAATTACATTTTTTTTTAATTATCAAGAGAATGAGGGAGTAAATAGGAGCTGCAGAGGTAGGCCTCACTGTTGACTGGTATAAGTCTGGTTTTCATGGGCCTAGAAATTCAGGTACTTACCGCACGTAAGGCCTGTTTCTTGAAAAAAAGTGGCGGCCGCCTCACTTCTGCCTGCCTCTGGCACAGGACTCAGCGACCGCCATTTTGGTTAGCAGCGCTGAGCCTCGAAATGCATAACAGCAGCGTGTGACGTCAGTCGTCGTTCAACGCCAACTTGATGCCACGTTCTGAAAACTTGGACCTTTGCGCTGACTTTAACACTGAATCCTAAGCTCGCTCTGAAAAACGAGTGCGCAGCAGACCTACAGAGACGTTACTTAAAGGGACACATATATCTTTCAGGTAAGTTTGTATTTCAGCCTTTGGACTGGATTTTCTATATTTTACTGAAATAGTGGCTTGGTGCAATAGATGTTAAAAGTTTTTAAAATGTGCAGGGAGTGCTGCTGGATGCTTGCAAGGCCTCGGATGGTAAAGGAAGGCCTCTGGAAAGACAGCAAATTCTTGAAATACCCAGTAGGTCAGGCAGCATCCATGGAGAGAGAAAAATCAAGTTCACGGGGGGGGGGGGGTAAATTTTAACTTAAAAAAAACAGGTGGGGTGGGAGCATGGGGGTAGTTAAAGTGATAAAAATGTGAATCCCGACCTGAACCCGCCTCCAACCTGCCCAATTCCAGTTTTAATTGGAGAGGGGATGGGAGGCAGGGCCTGTGGGAAACCCATTCTGCCAGTTTCCCGACATCCTCAGACCCCACCATGCCCAAGCCCCCTTCCCCATTAAAATCCAGCCCCACATCTCAGTTCAAGATGCTGCTGAGTATTTCCAGCATTTTCTGTTTTTATTTCAGATTTCCAGCATCTGCTGGCAGAGGGAAGAGGAAGATGCAGAAGAGGAAGAAATGGAAAGAAAGATGCAACCCAGACAGCCCCTTTCTGAGGGCATATCCAGGATGGAATCATCTGCCTGTGGTACCAGTGACCACAACCCCAATTCCCCTTTCAACATTTGTCCCACACCTTACCTTCCCTCTGTTACTGACCATAACAGTGTCTTCTTAGCCACAATGCTGAAATAAAAGCCACCACAAAGCAAACTTTCTAATCCAACTTTATCCATATATACATCCAACATGATTTCAAGAAATCAACTCACCATCCTTGTACGTTTCCTTAGTGACTTGTCTTGTGTGTGCTTTTGCCTATCCTACTGATGTCACGCAATGCTACCCTAGTGGCTGCAGCATAGCTGCAGCATGACTGCTACTTTCAGTAGGGGACACCGCAGATGGTACCACATTTTTCTTTCTGGAGGGTCTCCTGACCGCAGTGGGTAGAGGATTTCTCTTGTAGTGTTGAACCCTTGCACAAAGCTGGAGTGCTGCATGTAAGACCCTGGGTATCCCTTCCCTGGCTTGTTGAGCCATTTGTGTTAGTGCTGAAGTACTTTCACCATTTTTTTATTTGTGGATGGCAATTCAGCTTCAAGAGCTGAAGACTGCCATTTAGGAATTACTTTAAATTTTTTATCAGAAGGCAGTTGAGCTCTAAGGGCTAAGAACTGCCTATTTTCAAATGATTTTTTTTTCCACTTTAGAAGGCAGTTCCCCTTTAAGGGACCGAACCTGCTTTCTAAAATGACAGGCTAGCTTTAAGAGAGGCTGTTCTTGCTCCCAGGATGCTATGACCATGCGACATTGAGCCTCCTGCTGTGAGTAGCATCCAATAACCAGTCTTACACAATAAGTTTAGCTCTGTGCTAATGTTAAACAGCAGGCAGCACTAAAATATCAGTGCTGCCTGCACGATTAATTCAGGCGGCCATTAACTCCAGCCCACGGTGACATCGGCAGCTTTTTAGTGCACTGGAATTTTTAGCCCATTGTTTTCACTCCTTACTAACATTTGTTTACAGAGAAAGTCCTGGTGAAAATTAAGGCCTGAATTTTGTTTACCTCAGTGGGTCAGGTGCAGGCAGTCGTCGTGGCGGGTTGCAACCTCATAGTTGATTCCAGCCAGCTTCTGAAATGGACTTTGTGTTAATGGGGCCTATTAAGCCCACCCTGCATGTTACCCAGCGCTATTAAATGGTACGGGTCTGATGGCATCATCAATGACGTGTTTTCAGCCGGGATATTTAGAGGAGCCATGGACACATTGCATTTGAAGGTTCATCTAGGAGTGTGCAGGCAGCACACTGCGCAATTGGGCTGCTGGAAAGAATGCCAAATATGACTGCACTGGGACACAGAGGGCTGCACTCAGGTTCTTCGATGACTCCCTCCATATGCTTGTGGAGGGAGTCAGAGCATGCAGGGAGGTCCTCTTCCCTTCCAGTGGGTGGAAGAGACCTCCCCAGGAGAGCAAAAGAGCCTGGCTCCAAATAGCAGAGGCTGTGAATAGCAGAGATGTCATCAGGAGGACCTGGGTGCAGTGCCGCAAACATTTAAATGATCTCATTAGATCAAGAAAGGTGAGTACAAAGCCACACTCAACTTCATCCTGCTGTGCCTCTCAACACATCCCTATCGCTCTGCCTTCCCAACCCTATTCCTGCAAATCCTTACTCACACCAACATACCTTGCATGTCCCTCTATCTACATACTCACAGCCCCATCTGACTAGCCACCCCTTACACTCACCTTCAGCTGAATGAAATCATACCAACTAGCAACACACACGGAGGCATGCTTTATGGTGTTGCTGTGGTGCCAACCTGGTGCAGCATGTGGCAGCCATATGGGTGTACTGCGTAAAGTTTAGTAAATCTGGCCATGATAAGCCCATCTCTGGTCTCCTGGGCAGAAATGTGCTCGGGTGCTGGTGAGATCTGGACCACAGGTTCCTCCTCCCCCTCCTCCACTTCATCTTCCAGCTGATGCTCCTCCTCCTGCACCTCTGAAACATAGAAACATAGAAAAATAGGAGCAGGAGTAGGCCATTAAGCCCTTCGAGCCTGCTCCACCATTCAATATGATCATGGCTGATCCTCTATCTCAATACCATATTCCTGCTCTCTCCCCATACCCCCTGATGCCTTTTGTGTCTAGAAATCTATCTATCTCTTTCTTAAATATATTCAGTAACTTGGCCTCCACAGCCTTCTGTGGTAGAGAATTCCACAGGTTCACCACCCTCTGAATGAAGACATTTCTCCTCATCTCAGTCCTAAATGTCCTACCCCATATTCTGAGATTGTGACCCCTCGTTCTAGACCCCCCAGCCAGGGGAAACATCCTCCCTGCATCCAGACTGTCTAGCCCTGTCAGAACTTTATACGTTTCAATGAGATCCCCTCTCATTCTTCGAAACTCTAGTGAATACAGGTCTAGTCGACCTAATCTCTCCTCATACGACAGTCCTGCCATCCCAGGAATCTGTCTGGTGAATCTTCGCTGCACTCCCTCTATGGCAAGTATATCCTTTCTTAGGTAAGGAGACCAAAACTGCACACAGTACTCCAGGTGTGTTCTCACCAAGGCCCTGTACAACTGTAGTAAGACATCCTTACTCCTGTACTCAAATTCTCTTGCAATGAAGGCCAACATACCATTTGCCTTCCTAACTGCTTGCTGCACCTGCATGTTTGCTTTCAGTGACTAGTGTACAAGGACACCCAGGTCCCTTGTACATCAACATTTCCCAATCTATCACCATTTAAATAATATTCTACCTTTCTGATTTTCCTACCGAAGTAGATAACTTCACATTTATCCACGTCATACTGCATCTGCCATGTATTTGCCCACTCACTCAACTTGTTTAAATTGCCTTGAAACCTCTTTGCATCCTCCTCACAACTCACAATCCCAGCTAGTCAGCAAACTTGGAAATATTACATTTGGTTCCCTCATCCAAATCATTGAAGAGGCTGTGCACTCACTGCCTTGCTCCTCATGCAGCGCTAATCCTCGCTGCTGCGCTATGTTGTGCAGGGCGCAGCAGACCACGGCGATTCAGGAGACCCTGGCTGGTGTGTACTGAAGGGCTCCTCCAGATTTGTCAAGGCATCTGAAGCACATTTTCAGCATGCCTATTGTCTGCTCTATGACACATCTGGTGGAGATGTGGCTTTCATTATATCTCTCCTGGGCCTCAGTACTTGGCCTCCTCAAGGGTGTCATGAGCCATGTCTTCAGTGGATAGCCCTTATCTCCAAGCAGCCAGTCAGAAAGTCTGTTTGGAGGAGCAAAGAGCTGAGGGAGGGTGGACTGGCGAAGGATGAAAGAATCATGGCAGCTGCCAGGGAATTTGGCACACACATGCATGATGGCTTCCTATGGTTGCAGACGAGCTGCATATTGAGGGATTGGAAGCCCTTGCAGTTGACAAAGACTCCTGGGTGATGATGGGATGCCCTAATGGCCACATGTGTGCAGTCAATGATGCCCTGCACCCGTGGGAAGCCAGCCAGAGTGGCAAAGTCGATCGCCTGCTCAGTAACACTGGCTTCATCAGTGGCAAAGTTGTTATAATTGGCTGATTGTCAAACAGGGCATCGGTGACCTGTGTGATTCATCTGTTGGCGGCTGACTGCGAGATGCCACAAATGTTTGCAGCAGAGCCGTGGTAAGAGCCTGAGGTGAAGAAGTTGAGGGCACTGGTGACTCTGATAGCCACTGGTAAGGTGTGTCCACTCACTCCTCTGATTTTGCAGGTTTTGCTCCAGCAATGTGCAAATGTCGGCGACGACCTAATGCGATAGCCTGAGCCTCCGTTGGCTCAGTCATATTGAGGAAGCTCATCCTCTGCCTGTATACTCTGCGTCGGGGGTATTGCCTCTGGCGCGGTACAGCCCTGCGCTGATGCCCTCTGCCCTGTGCAGTATCAGGTGGTTGAGGAGAAAGTTGATGGTATTGTTGATGCTGCTGGTGTTGGGGTCATTGTGCTCTGATTCTGAGGACCAAGGTGAGACAGTATAGACGGCACCCATGCTGATGGAATAGATGGCAGGTCAAGTAGAGATGACAGAAGCAATCAGTCAGTGATGTGATAGGTTCTAACAATGAGGTGACACTGGATGGCGATTTTGCTGGAAACACTTGCAGCCTGTAGAAAGTTAAATCTGTGCTGGCAATGCAGTCAGCAACAGGAAACTGAGGAAATTGGACTTTCCATGCTGTGCACTAATCAGCTGGATCAATGGCAATTCAACTTCTGCCTCAGGTTGACAGACGTGGTTCCTGAGCTGTGTGATTCCTGTGGTCATCCAAGGAATTTGAAACATAGGTTTAAAATGACCCTTAAGGGTCTGACAACTACCTGATAATGATTTAAATTGGCTCGCCCACTTCTGCTGCTCAGACCACTGTCGCACCGGCAAGCACGCCCGAGGGAAAGGCATGTGGGGGTGGGATGATGGCGGGTTTCTGACCCGCTCCAAGATATTTCAAATTTCCCACCCGACCCGCCTCCGATCGCGCCCGCGCGGACCCCAGAAAATTCCGGCATAAGAGTCTAATAGCTAACTGAAAATGGATTTGCTTTTCCCATTAAAATTTTCTGAACAAAAAAGTATTGTGCGATTGTTAAATTTTGAATTTTTATTGCAGCTATTTTCCTCATGTTCTGTGTCTCAGATTATGCCCGTGGGCGGGACTGCACTCCCTATGGCTCGGAGCGTGCTTTTATCTGTTCGATATCAAGGTAACTTCCAGCAATGTGGAGACTTTGGGTAGGTAACACCCTATTTTAGAGATCGGGAAATGGGTTCCCCAGGGATGTTTCAGTATTTGAAGGGGATTCCCAGGAGCGTGTCACTGAGCTGGAACTGGTAGGATTTAAGATTCAGAGATCTGGTGGAGCCAGGGCCCTCCACAAATTCTGGTCCAAACACCTAATTTGCTGCAGCACCTCCTCAGGCATAATAATTTGGGGCCTCACATTCCTGCATGTTAATCTTCACATGGTACTTTGTTTCTGACCTTCCATAGAGTTTCTCTGGTCTATTTATCTCTCTCTGATCGCTTCAGATGGACTGTGTAATTTGAACACGACAGACTGAGAAATGCTCTTCAAAAAATTACCAGGACAAATCACTATCATTCTGGACACCTTCGCTGGTGAGTACTGAAGGGTATCTCCATACCTATCTAGGCACCTGAAGCCTACCTTCAACATGCCAATGGCTTGCTGGAGTAGTAGCACTCCTGCGCCTCATTGTTAGGGCTCCTCACATGTGTCATGAGCCAAGTTTGAAGGGGGTATCCCTTGTCTCCTACGAGCCAGCCCTTAAGTCTGCTTCCTGGAACGCAGAGGTAAGGAATGTTGCACTGCCACAGTACAAAAGCATCATGACAGCTCAGAGCGAATCTGGCGCAGACCTGCATGAATCTCTTCTTGCGGTTGCACACCAGCTGCACATTGATGGACGATTATCCCTTGCGTTTTTTTAAAACTCCTGGTTGCTGTAGTGGTGCTCAGATTGCCATGTGTGTGCTGTCGATGGCACTCTGTACCTGGGGGAATCCAGCTAGAGAGGCAAATCCGAGTACATGCTCATTCTGGCTATTGTTATCACAGGGGAAGTTTACATACCTCTCAGCCCTATCAAACTATCCATCCGTCACCTGCCTTATGCATTTATGTGCAGCCTGGGAGATCCTGGATATGTCACTGGTAGCACCCTGGAAGGATCCGGAGGCAAAAAAGTTGAGGATGGTGAACATTTTCACCGCCACTGATAATGAGTGGCTACCAGGTTCAGCAGGGAGCAGGTCTTCCTGTAGAAGGCTGCAGATGTCTGCCACCATCTGACGTGACAACCTCAGCCTGCGAAGCACTGCTCTTCCGAGAGGTCAAGGACGCTGAACCTCTGTCTGTAAACCCTGTGACGTGGGTAGTGCCTGCTATGACCTTGGCTCCTCTCCTGTGCACTTCCCTCCTGCGCACCTCTCTCTTCTGCACCCCCCTCCTGTGCACGTGCTGATCCCACCACAGCACATTGTCACTGCCGTGGATGGTGATGGTCTTCCTCTTCTGACGTGCTGCCAAATATTTCCAAGGTGCCTCCCATCCTGATCTTATCAATTTGAAATCCTCAAAGGTTGAAAAAAGCTATATCCATACAAGATCTCTCTGCCAAACATTTGCCAGAGGAAACTGAGACACCAGCAGCAATAAGTGAACCTTCATTCAGATGGGACAATGACAAGTTTAAATATCCACCTGAACTGTTGCTTAAACTTGCCTCCGTTTCCCTGGTCAGTTTCCAGAGCCCCGGGAAACCCGTGCCGCTCAAGTAAAATTTGGAGCCAAGTTAAAAACAATTTAAAATTACCTCATTAATGTCTGCTAAATATGTTAATTGCACTTGCATCTAATTATGAAATCCCCAACTTCGGCATTAGGTTTTTCGCCGACATCCAAACACACCTCCGTTAAACCTAGAAGTGGGTACGTTGGAGCCGAGTTGTGCTTCCACTCTAAAAATCTGAAATCTTCACCCCCCCCCAATCTCTCCCAACCCATCGGTTCTTGGGGGTTAAAATTCCCCCCTCCCATTTTACCAGGATTGCATTCAGAGGTTAACTGACCCTAATTTCATCAAAAGGCTTGGCCATGCAGTTTCATTTTTAATAGTCTCTTGGTTTTCATCTTCTATGGGCTTCTAATATTTCAAAGTTGAATTTAGGATTTACTTTGGCTATTAACAGTCCACACAGACCAGTAGTTGCCTGATATTGGCCGGGGTTTTGAGATCAACGGCAAAGTGATGGCGTTTGCCGTTGACCTTGAAGAAAGCTGCTCACAAAGATCTAGTGATCTCTGTGGCATCGATTTCACCTCTCCCGATGTTAATTTGAATCTGACGCCAAGTCTCGAGGATCTCCAGTGTCCAGCAACAGTGATGCCATCAAGCTGGCTAAGCAGCCAATAACATTGAAAAATTCTCACCAACAGCAAACCAGGAAGTAAAATGCATTGATTTTCCTTCAATTTTAAATTATTTTACAGAGAGCGAAATAAAGATTGGGACATACACATGGGATTAAGGTAGAAGCTGAAATATCACAAACAAACTTTTAAAAGAAAGTTAATAAAAAAAACATGGAATTTTTATCATAATGGAAAAATTTGACATTCCACAAATATAAAATTAGTTTTTCAGGGCCAGAGAGGTTGTTCAGTAGTTATGACTCAGTACGCCAATAAGAATCCAGTTACACCTCATTCAACAAGGCTTAGCTTTTTCGGGAGTTTTTAAGAGTGATAGATCAGCGTAAAAGCTTAAGTTCACATCAGTTCAGTGATTTTAATTGATTGTCGGATGTGAGGCGTTCAACAGCACAGCCTGTGGAGGAGCAGCAAATGACTGACAGCAACTTCTGGATTTCCACATTTAACTCCGCATGTGCGTACTCCAGAAGTTGCTGTTCAATTCACAGTTGCAATGATGGCGAATGCCGGCAGTTTCGCCATCAGTATAACCGCAACTTCTGGGTTATTATTAACACTGGGGGGGGGAGGGGGATTTTCCAGTGGGTTAGCGGGCATGAGCAGTGGAGGGTTGGGTGGGAAAATTGATTTTTTTTTTGACAGCGGGTCGGGACCCCGCTGTCAACCCGCCGCCACACACCTTTCCCAAATGTCGGGTCTGTCAGCGCTGAGCAGACCCGACACGCAGCGGCAGGGGAGACAATTAAGGTCATTATGACATTGTTAACAGAGCATTAAGAACTATTTTCAGCTCACCTTCAGAGTTTACGAGGTCACCCACGTGGTCCACGCTGCTCGGGGATTACATCAGGTAAGCAGGGCGGGAGTTGTATGACCATGGAATCATCTCATTACTTGACAGCTGCAAACGTGTTATAAAAGCTCCCATCTCAGAGCTGTTCACTTTCCAAGTTCAGAGGCTGTTGCTTACTGCATTTGGAAGACAGATTGAGTTTTATGCAGGTTGCAAGTGTTTGGAGCAAACTTTCTATCCAATGTCACATCATTGGAGCAACCTCTCTCACCATTGACAGATTGCTTCTGACATCTCAAGTTCACCTGCCATCTATTACATCAGCATCGGTGCCCTTGAAACTACCTCACCTTGGTCCTCAGAATCCCACCACAATCAGCCCCAACACCAGCAGCAATAGGCACACCAGCAGCACCAACAACAACACCAACTTTCTCTGCAATCAACTGATGCTGCACAGGACAGAGGGCATCAGCACCCGACCACATTACTGCCTGGGAGTCCAGGGATGGCGCCACCATGGCCAGATTTACTACACTTGACGCTGTACACCCTGGCTGCCACATGATGCACCAAGTTGGCACCACCTGACACCAACAAGGGCACTGATGCTGATGGAATAGATGGCAGGTGAACTTGAGATGACAGAAGCAATAAAGCATCCCTACCAATGCCCAAGCCATTCCATTTACACTCATCACTATTGCGGGGGGTACCGTTATGTCTCACCATTCACTGCAACTCACTAAGCCACTTCCAAGGGTGCACACAAATCTGTCCCAGAGCGCAAAGTGTTGAAAATAAAGATTTCAATGTTAGACAGCACATTAACAGAAATTTTACATGAACATTGCATAAAACACCCAAGTGGCTACTCTTGTGTGTTGTTAGTTGGTATGACTGCACAAGGATGAGGGTGAGTGTGAGGGGTGGCTAGTGAGATCGAAAAGTGAAAATGTAGATAGAGAGGGATGGGTAGAGGTGCAAGGTAAGTTGGTGTGAATAAGGATGTGCAGGAGTAGGGTAGGGAAGGAAGAGTGATGGGGATGTGATGAGTGGCACAGCAGGATGAAGTTGAGTGTGGCTTTGTACTAATGTTTTGTGACCTACTGAGATCATTAAAACCTTTGCGCCACTGCACCCAGGCCCTCCTTATGACATCCCTGCTTGTGTCCTCGTGTGCAATCTGCAACCAGGCTGCGTTGGTCTCCTGGGGAGGTCTTTTCCGTCCATTGGAAGGGAAGAGGACCTCCCTGTATGCTGGGAGTGCCTCCATAAGCATATGGAGGGAGTCATGGAGAGCCTGGGTGCAGCCCTGCACTGCTGTGCAGTGCTTGTCAGTGTTTTCAGCACCTCAATGCTGTAGAACACTGACTGCACGAATGTCAAAATAAATTTGCACATGGCCCCTTTAAGGAAACCGGCTGATGACGCGTCATCAAATGACGTCATCAGACTTGCTTCCTTCAATTGGCCGGCAAATGCGCTGGGCGGGCTTAACAAGCCCAACCATGGGAAAATCATTTTGGACAGTGGGCTGGAGCCAGCAGCGAGGCCGGGACCCGTCACCGACGTCACCCGCCATGGACCCGCCGAGGTTGGTAAAATCCAGCCCCCGGTCTTATTTTAATAAACACTTGTATCCAATTGTTTCATTCATGGGATGATTTAATTTCTTCTAAATGCTACATATTTTGCATTTTTCTCTGGACTCTGCATACTGTGTCATGCTGCTTTAGAGCTGTCGTTCGAGGTTTTTTTCCTTAGCCATTATAACATGGTGAAAAACTACTCTGGTCATTGTTGACTAATGCAACCTTCCTTTAATAGGAAATACCAGTGGAAAGACATTGCTTCCATGCACTCTATAGTTCCTTGACAACCATTTGACAGGGTTTTTATAGTGTCCTAACCCATCAGCATTCAATGAACTTGTCAAGTAGTTTGAGAGAACTGGCCAATCAAGTATCTTGAAACCAATGAATTATTTGCTGTAATAAAACTCTTAAATCAGCCCCTGTTATTAAATTTTAGGGCAAAGAAACAGGCTAATTTATCAACGTAATTAGTACCTTTCACTTTCTTCACCACTAAGCCATGCAATCAATAGAAAAGACATTTGTTATGCACCATATACCTATTGAGTCTATATTGGCATACTTTCCATTTAATTTGCCTTAAACCTTACACAGATAATAATAATTTCAAAGCAAGAAGTCTGCCATTAATGTTCACCCCTTCCAATCCTGATTTAGAATCACGTAAATGTGATATATGGGTGGCTTATGAAACATAACTGTCTTGGCTCAATAGTTAATATCCAGTTTCTTTAACCTTTTCAGTACTGAATGCAATAATATTCATATAATTATATACGACCGAGGTAGATGCACCTGGGGATTTTTTTGTGCTGTTGGAGCTTTTGGATTAAATACCTAAATGGGTTTGAATCAGTCCTCAGTCATTGTCCTTCATGTTGTGTATTCTGTGACATCTTTTGCAGAAACAAAGAGATACCAAACAACAAAGAACAGCTCAAGTGTGCTGTCAATCAAAGACTTTACGCCAAATGGAAATTGCATTGTTTCAATGATAAGCATGTTTTATTCAGCATGATCTGCTGAGACAATTCTCTAAGTTACAAAAGCTGAATATTGTAAAGCAATTTAAGAAAAATGTGCACATATCATAAGAAGGAATGCAGTTTCTGTGTTCCTCCTTTGTACTAAAAAGCATCACAATGGAGGTGCCATTTTTTTGGATGACATGTTAAATCAAGGCCCCATCGGTTCCTTCAGGTGAATGGGAAAGATCCCATGGCATTATAGGAAGAAAATTAAAGAGTCCTTCTGAAATCCTGACTAATCCTGCAAATCCATTGGCAGGATAGGCGCACCAACGTCAGTGTTCTTGCTCAGGCCAACATCCCCAGCATCGAAGCTTTGACCATGCTCAATCAGCTCCGATGGATGGATCACATTGTCCGCATGCCCGATACGAGACTCCCAAAACAAGCGCTCTACTCGGAACTCCAACACGGCAAGAGAGCCCCAGGTAAGCAGAGGAAATGCTTCAAGGACACCCTCAAAGCCTCCTTGAAAAAGTGTAACATCCCCACCGACACCTGGGAATCCCTGGCCCAAGACCGCACAAAGTGGAGGAGAAGCATCCGGGAAGGCACCGAACACCTCGAGTCTCTTCGCCGGGAGCAAGCGGAAGCCAAGCGTAGGCAGCGCAAGGAGCGCACATCAACCCAAGCACCCCACCCACCCGCCCATTCAACCACAGTCTGCCCCACCTGTGACAGAGACTGTAGGTTCGGCATTGGACTCATCAGTCACCTGAGAACCCATTTTTAATGTGGAAGCAAGTCATCCTCGGTTCCGAGGGACTGCCTAAGAAGATAGGAAGAAAATTAAAGAGCCCTTCTGAAATCCTGACTAATATTCTTCCCTCAATCATCACTGTTGTGTTTTGAGTTTTGCTTTAGTTAAGTTTGTCCCAGTTCCCGGGTGTTACCTGAAGGGGGTGCTGGGGGGCTCGGTTTTACTTTGTCTGCATGGCAGAACCCAAAACTGAAAGTGAAAGACAATGTGCTGTAATGTCCACCCATTTACTCAGTAAATAGTAAAAGGTACATTCCGTCTCCTCTATGTGATGAAATATTCCATTCATCACTGCCTGTGACTGTGGTTGGTTTCAGTTTCATTTCCCTTACCTCTGTTCCGTTTCCTCACCATTGTATTGTACTATGTGTAGGGCTCCGCCCATACCTGGCCCATTGTATTGTACTGTGTGTAGGGCTCCGCCCATACCTGGCCCCTATGTAAGCTGGCCCAGCCTGCAGCACATCCAGTACGGCAGAGCTCTGGATGGAAGATACCTCTCTCCTGTGTGTTACCTTCTAAGTCAATAAAAGCCTTGTTTTGTTTCGCTAACATCGAGTCTCGGATTTATTGAGGCACATCACTCTATTCATTACTGTTCGGTCAAGATGCAATACTGGCGACGAGGCGGCTGTTGAACTCTCTAGAAGGACGGGGATAGACATGCGAATCTACAGCCGTGATATTGGAAATTGCGACGAGCGGGCCACTCAGCTAGCAACATCAACCGCATTTTGATAGTTGGCTAGCTGCGACGTAGACGGTGGACAGAGTATTGTGCGGGCCAGGCAACTACCGTGAGTGTAGCCACCGTAACTCTGGCCGGAGGAGAAAAAGAATTTTTAAAAAAAAGAAAAAAGTCCGTGGATCTTAAAGGGACAGTGCACATTAAAACTATGACGACCTTGGGACGTATTGAAGAGTGCTCTGGGGATAAGGACAGTTCATGGGAGGAATACGCAGAAAGACTGGGGTGTTTCTTTGAGGCCAGTAATATTGACAAAGAAGAGAAGAAGCGCTCAGTGTTGCTAAGTGTATGCGGATCTGCTACTTACTCCGTCCTGCGTTCATTGGTGGCTCCTCGTAAACCTAGTGAGGTGGATTATGCTGATTTGATTGAGAAGCTGCAGAAACATTTTAACCCAAAACCCTCAGAGATTGTGCAGCGTTTCCATTTTCACAATTGTAAACAACAGCCTGGACAATCTATTTCAAGTTACATTGCTGAGTTGAGGAAACACTCATTACATTGTAATTTTGGTGACCAGTTAGACAATATACTCCGTGATCGGATTGTGTGTGGAGTGCTGGACTCGGCATTGCAGAGATAGCTGTTAGCGGAGAAAGCCCTGACGTTCTGACTGGCCGAGGAGAACGCTTTAGCAGCAGAGGCTGCATCGATGAACACATGTATGCTCCGTACAGAGGCAGCACCATCTCAGGCCGCCGAGGAGGTGCACAAGACCACACATGCAGCTGCTGCTGCGAGAGACATGGAGGCAACTAAAGAGACAGGAAGAAAATGTTTCCACTGTGGGGCTCTCCATGGTTCCACTACATGCAAATTTGTGTCAGTGGTATGTCATTTCTGTAAGAAAAGAGGACACATAGCTCGTGTCTGCATGAAGAAATCTCAGGCTGCTGCAGCAGAGCCAACACAAGCATCGCAGACACACACCCTGACACTGGAGGACAACGATGAGTACACAGTGTATACCACGGAAGCTGAGCAGCTACCCCACAGACGGTGGGGATACACGGCAAATGTGATCATGAATGGGGCACCACTCTGCATGGAGGTGGATTCAGGCTCAGCATGTTCGTTGATAAGTGAAGAGACTTACAATAGGCTGTGGCCAAGTGAACCCCCGGCGATGGCTCAGGTCAGTGGCGTGCTACGGCAGTGGTCCCAAGCTCAACTCCAGGTGCTGGGTATGATTCATGTGGAAGTTAAGTATCAGGCAGTCAAGGACACACTTCCACTTTATGTGGTGGCGGGGCAGGGCACAAGCCTGCTGGGCAGAGATTGGTCTGAGCCCCTCGGTATTGAAGTGACAGGAGTACACACGGTACAGCGACAGCCCATAATGCCGATGTTGGAGAACTATGAAGAGGTTTTTGGTGCGTTCGGGGCCTGTCGGGGACCGCCAGTCTCAATCGAAGTGGACCCAGGGGTAGCGCCTAAGTTCTTCAAGGCGCGACCAGTTCCTTTTGCGTTGCGCAAGAAGGTGGATGAGGCCCTGGATAAGCTGGTGAACCAAGGGGTTCTCTTGCCAGTGAAGAACTCCCGTTGGGCCACCCCTATCGCGTCCATTACAAAGAAGGATGGGGGCCTGCGAATCTGTGGAGATTACAGATGTACGGTTAATACTGCTGTGTTACCAGATGTGTATCCCTTACCAACAGTTACAGAGCTGTTTTCAACACTGGCTGGAGGCACTCTGTTCACCAAGCTGGATCTCAAGCAAGCATACCAGCAACTGGTCCTGGATGAAGAGTCAGCCGAGCTGTTGACAATCAACACCCACAGAGGACTTTACTGAGCCACAAGGCTGCAGTTTGGGGTGTCTATGGCTGTGGCAATCTTTCAGAGGTTCATGGACACCCTGTTGGCTGGTGTTCCGGGAGTTCAGCCTTACTTGGATGACATACTGATTACAGGCAAGACACAGGAAGCCCATGATGAGCGCTGCAGGAAGTACTATGCCAGCTGGCTGAGGTAGGACTACGCCTTCAGAAGGAGAAATGTGTGTTTGCTGCCAATGGGGTGGAGTCCTTGGGATTCCGAGTGGACAAAGATGGTGTGCATCCGACTACGGAGAAGGTGGAGGCTATCAGGAGCGCTCCCACCCACAAGAACAAGACCGAACTGCAGGCATTCCTCGGACTGTTAAACTTCTACAGTTGTTTTCTCAAGGGCAAAGCCACAATCTTAGAGCCACTGCACAGGCTGTTAGACAAAGCAACAGTGTGGAACTGGACCTCAGCTCATGAAACAGCCTACAGACAGGCAAAGGAACTGCTACAAGCAGATAAGGTTCTGGCACACTATGATGAAAACAAGCCATTGGTGTTGGTGTGTGATGCCTCACCATACGGGCTGGGAGCTCTGTTGGGTCACATAGAGCCAGATTGCCGGGAAGCGCCTATCAGTTTTGCCTCAAGAACACTCTCAACAACAGAACGTAATTACGCCCAGATTGACAAGGAGGCCCTAGCCATCATATTTGGGGTAAAGAAGTTCAGCCAGTACCTGTTAGGGAGACAGTTCGTCATCTACACAGACCACAAGCCACTCTTGGGGTACCTGCATCACTCCAAGCCCATGCCCCAGATCATATCACCGCGTATGTTTCGGTGGAGTCTGATGTTGGGGGCCTACAGTTATGAACTTTGCTACAGGCCTGGGAAGATGCTGGTTAATGCTGATGCTCTGAGTCGCTTGCCTTTGAACCAGCCGATGGCTGAGACGCCACCACCCCTGGAGGTGCTGCTACTGGAGGAGGTTCCGGAGGCACCACTCCATGCCCAGCGGATTGGCAGCCTCACACAGAAAGATCCAGTCTTATCACGGGTGCTACGCTGGCTGCTGCATGGCTGACCCTCCGAGGTCCAGGAGGAGCATTTCAAGCCCTTTGTTCAGAGGCGCCATGAAATGTCTGCACACAAGAACTGCATGCTCTGGGGAAGCCGTGTGGTGGTTCCTGCCGCCGCAAGAGAGGAGGTGCTGAAAATGCTGCATGACTCACACCCTGGGATTGTGCACATGAAGGCGTTGGCGAGAAGTTACATCTGGTGGCTGGGGTTGGACCGAGACGTGGAGGAGGTGGTAAAGAGCTGTGAGACATGTCAGCTGACTCGCCATAGCCCATCCAAGGCTCCCCTTCACCCCTGGGAGTGGACCACTCGTAAATGGTCAAGACTCCACATTGACTTTGCAGGGCCATTTCAGGGGAAGGTCTTTTTGATAGTGGTGGATTCTCATTCGAAATGGCTGGAGGTGGCTATCATGAGCTCCATGACATCCAGTGCAGTGATCAACACGTTGCGTTTGCTGTTTGCCACACATGGGGTCCCTGACGTGCTGGTTTCGGACAATGGAGCAGCCTTCACGTCAGCGGAGTTCAAGGCTTTTGCAGGCAGAAATTGGATCCGCCACGTGACCACAGCGCCCTATCACCCCTCCTCTAACGGGCAGGCAGAGAGGATGGTGCAAACCACAAAAGAGGCACTGGTGAGGATATCGGTGGGGGACTGGCAAACCAGATTGGCCAGGTTCCTGTTATCACAGCATACCACACCAAACTCAGCAACGGGGAAGAGTCCTGCCGAGATGCTGATGGGTCGCCGGCTGGCGACTGCACTGGACCGGCTACACCCGGACTACAGGGATGAGATGCACACAAAGCAAGAAGAGCTGGCTAAGAAGCACCAGGGCACCGCCAGGCAGTTCGAGCCGTCAGAGACTGTGTTTGCCCGTTGCTATGCAGGAGGAGCCTGCCGTGGTGGAGCAGGCCACGGGTCCCCTGTTGTACAGCGTCCGTACACCTGATGGCCAGCTACACAGACACCACGTAGACCAGCTACGGGGTCATACTCCGGTGAGAGTAACAGAGACGTCAAAGGCTAGGCCATTGTCTCCGCCACCTCTGCCAGGCAGTGACGGCCTGCTTCCTGCAACAACGACGGAAGCCACATCGACAGAAGGTGTCACGGAGTCATCAGCCACGGAGGAAGGTTTTCCTGCGGCTAGCAGTGGCACCCCGACTATGCCTGTCCAGCGGCGCTCAAGTCGAGTTAGATTCTGTCCCAGACGCCTGGAGGACTAAGGGGTTTTATCTGGGGGAAAGGAGTGTTGTGTTTTGAGTTTTGCTTCAATTAGGTTTGTCCCAGTTCCCGGCTGTTACCTGAAGGGGGTGCTGGGGGGCTCGGTTTTACTTTGTCTGCATGGCAGAACCCGAAACTGAAAGTGAAAGACAATGTGCTGTAATGTCCATCCATTTACTCAGTAAATAGTAAAAGGTACATTCCGTCTCCTCTATTCATTACTGTATGGTCAAGATGCAATAATCACCATCAAAAACAGATGAACTTGAGGTCACCCAAAACTCGGCTGCCCGTGTCCTAACTCGCACCAAGTCCCGTTCACCCATCACCTCTGTGCTTGCTGACCTACATTGGCTCCTGGTTAAGCAACGCCTCGATTTCAAAATTCTCATTCTTGTTTTCAAATCCCTCCATGGCCTTGCCCCTCCCGATTTCTGTAATCTCCTTCAGCCCCACAACCCCGCCCCCCACCCCCCCCCGAGATATCTGCGCTCCTCTAATTCTGCCCTCTTGAGCATCCCTGATTATAATCGCTCAACCATTGGTGGCCGTGCCTTCTGTTGCCTAGGCCCTAGGCTCTGGAATTCCCTGCCTAAAACTTTCCACCTCACTACCTCTCTTTCCTCCTTTAAGGTGCTCTTTAAAACCTACCTCTTTGACCAAGCTTTTGGTCACCTGCCCTAATTTCTCCTTAGGTGGCTCGGTGGCAAATTTTTTGTTTTATAACGCTCCTGTGCAGCGCCTTGGGACGTTGTACTATGTTAAAGGCGCTATATAAATACACGTTGTTGTTGTTGTCATCATTCTGACAAAAGGTTATTGACCTGAAACAGATGATGCCTGACCTGCTGAGTGTTCCCAGCATTTTCTGTTTTTATTTCAGATTTCCAGCATCTGCAGTATTTTGCTTTTGCTGTCATTCATTTCATTTCCTGTTTGTGGGATCTTGCTGTTTGCAAACTGGCTGTTGTATTTTCCTACATAGTAACAGTGACTAAAATTCAAAAAAGTAATTCATTGGTTGTGAAGTGTTTTGGGACATTCTGAGGACATGCTAAGGTACTATACATATGCAGAAGTTAGTTCGTTCTTTCTTTGATATTTGATGTACACTAGCTTGTCTCAGCCTTGGCTCAATTGGTAGCATTCTTGCCTCTGTGTCAGAAGGTTGTGGGTTCAGAGTCCCCTCCAGAGACTTTGAGCACATAATCTAGGGTGACATTTCAGTGTAGTACTGAGGGAATGCTACAGTGTCAGAGGTGCTGCCTATCAGATGAGATGTTAAACCGAGGCCCTGTCTGCCCTCTCATGTGGACTTAAATGATCCCAGGCTCCTGACCAATATACAGCCATCAACCAACATCACTAAAAACAGATTATCTGGTCAGTCATCCCATTGCTGTTTGTGGGATCTTTCTGTGCACAAATTTGCTGCCTCATTTCCTTCATTGCAACAGTGATTCATCTCAAAAGTACTTAATTGGCTGTGAAGAAACTTTGGGACATCCTGAGGTCATGAAAGGCGCTATATAAATGTAAGTCTTTCTTTTTGCCATTGCGTAAAGACGACATAGAATTCCCATATATTATGCTATGGATTATTAATTCTCTTGATGACTTTTATATAATTATATAACTTATTTTAAATTAAAGAGTGTACTATGCTGCAAAATGTTTGAATTCATCCCTGAAATTCTGTTTACGACCCATCGAGAGATGTGGTGAATGAAGAGACAGAGAAAGGGAAGGGGAGTTACCAGAAGGTAAGTTAAATACTTCCCCTCTCACAAGCCAATTAGAGCACAGTACAGCTAGGCATATGAAAATAAATCACCTGGCCACCCTCTCAGGGGTACGGTAGCATGGTGGCTATGTTACTGAACTAGTAATCCAGAGGCCTGGACTAATAATCCGGAGACATGCCTTCAATGGTAACTGTGGAATTTAAATTCAGTTCAAATAAATCTGGAATTTAAATAAAAACTAGTATCAGTAATGGTGACCATGAAACTATTGAATTATCGTAAAAACCCATCTGGTTCACTAATATCCTTTGGGGAAGGAAATCTGCCGTCTTTACCCGGTCTGGCCTATATGTGACTCCAGACCCACAGTAATGTGGTTGACTCTTAACTGTCTTCTGAAATGGCCTAGCAAGCCACCCAGTTGTACCAAACCGCTACAAAGAACAGCGGTTCAAGAAGATGGCTCACCACAACCTTCTCAAGGGCAATTAGGGATGGGCAAGAAATGCTGGCCTTGCCAGTGACACCCACTTCCCTGGAATGAATAAATTAAAAAAAGTTGAGGAATGGCGAGCAGGTGCTGGGGATTGGTGAATCTAAGAACATTAAAAATAAGTTACAAATGGGGAGGAGGATATTTAATATTACATTACACTTATTGTTCATGTTGTACAATGAGGAAACAACAACTTGCATTAATATAGCGCCTTTAACAGGAAAAAAAATCCCAAGGTACTTCACAGGAGCGTTTTGAGCCACAGAAGGAGATATTAAGATATGTGGCCAAAAGCTCGGTCAAAGAAGTAGCTTTTAAGCAGCATCTTAAAGGAAGAGAGAGAGGTAGAGAGGTTTAGGGAGGGATTTCCAGAGATTAGGGCCTAGGCAGCTGAAGGGACGGCCACCAATGGTGGAGCAATGAAAATCGGGGATGCGCAAAAGGCCAGAATTGGAGCAGCACAGAGATCTTGGCGGGTTGTACGGCTGGAGGAGGTTACAGAGATAGGATGGAGCGAGGCCATGGAGCGAATTGAAAACAAGGATGAAAAACATATTAAACAAAGCTAAATTTAAAAGGGCAATCTATGTGAGGTCTTCAGATCTGAATTAGCTTTTATTGTTTTCTATTTTATATACTTTATAACTGTTTGGGTGATAAATAACGCTATACTGTTTTCACTTGCCCATGTTATAATGATTTATGGTGCATTTTATAGTAAATGTAATCTAGAGATAAGCTCAATTTTCTTACCCAATCTATACAAGGTGAAGGCTTTTGAAATTTTGGACATGTTTCACAATATCTGAAAATATGTTTAACCAATAATGCAATAAATGAGATATCTTTACAATTTTATTCAATCTGTGGCGGAGACCACATAGGGACAATAACACAATTCACAATGTGTAGCCAATGTTGTTATATGTACCTAAACACAATTCACTATGTATAGCCAATGTTGTTATATGTACGTACTTGGTTGGGTTATCGGGGCAGGGTCCCTTTAAGAGCGTTGGTAGCGTGATGACGTCATGCGTCGGTAGCGTGATGACGTCATAGCCCTGCAACGAGGCTGTGACCCTCAGTTCTCATGGAGAGTGAATAAAGTAACACGCGCTTTGCCTTTGCTGCAACAAAAGTCTCAGAGCCCGTTGATTTCTAGCGACCCCAACATTGGTGACCCCGCTGCTCTTTTGGACGATTCCAAAGACCTCATCCGAAATGGCGACGAAAGCTGTTTCCATCAAATTACCCAAGTTTTGGGAACGACAGGCTGCCGCTTGGTTCGCCCAGGCCGAGGCTCAATTTGCACTCCAGGACATCACTGCGGACGGCACGAGGTACTACTACATCGTCTCTGCTCTCGGCAGCTCCACCGTGGCCAGAGTCGTGAACCTGCTCGAGAACCCCCCGGAGCTCAACAAATTCGAAACGCTGAAAACGCACCTCTTAGAAACTTTTGGACTCACCGAAGCCGAGCGTGCACGCTTGGCGACTCCAAGCCCTCGGAGCTGATGGACCACATGCTGGCCCTCCGGGCACACACAGGCCGTGCTTCCTCTTCAAGGAACTGTTCCTCCAACAGCTGCCAGGTCAGGTACGGTCGGCTTTAGCCAACTCTTCCAGTACCGATTTCCGCGACCTGGCCAAGGAGGCCGACAAATTTTTCTCCGCCAGGCAACAGTACTGTGCGGCTACGCGGCCCTGCCCCCACCGATACAGCCCAACGGCAGCAGCCCCCAAGCCTCTGCTTCTACCATGCGCAGTTAAGCCCCAAGGCCAGGAAGTGCCAGCCCCCGTGCAGCTTTCCCGCATCGAAACAAACGAAAGACCACTCGTCAGCTGTTATGGCTGTCGGCCGTTCAAGCAGTTTGTTATTTATTACGGACACCGACTCCAGACGTCGTTTTCTTTGCGACACGGGTGCCCAGGTGAGCGTCCTGCCTGTGTCAACCATAGACATGCAAGGGGGGAACCACAGCCCCGTCCTCGAAGCCACCAATGGCAGTTCCATCCGCACCTTTGGGAAACGGAGCGTGGCACTTTGTTTTGGCGGGCAGCGGTTCACCTGGGACTTTGTCACGGCAAAAGTGTCCACCCCCTTTCTCGGCGCGGACTTCCTCTGCGCCAATGGCCTTTTGGTGGACATCAAGAACCGACGTCTCATCAATGCTGAGACTTTCCGCTCGCTCCAATGTTCCCTCAGCGGGTCCAGCGCGATGAAGTTGTTGAGCGCACTCTCGGCCTCCGACGAGTTTTCCTGCCTCCTCGCCGAGTTCCCGGACCTCACGAAGCCCACGTTCTCGTCCGCCGCCACCAAAGACGGGGTAGAACACCACATCTCGACCACCAGTCCGCCCGTCTACGCCCACGCTCGGCGCCTCGACCCGGGGAAACTCGCCATCACTAAAGCCGAGCTCGACACCATGGAGCACCTCGGCATCATCTGCCGGTCGAACAGTCCATGGGCATCGCCCCTACACATCGCTCCGAAACCAGGTGGCGGGTGGCGCCTGTGCGGCGATTACCGACGCCTCAACGACGCTACGACCCCCGACCGCTACCCGATTCCACACCTCCAGGACTTCTCCGCCCGCCTGGCCGAGAAAGTGGTATTCTCGAAAGTGGACCTCATCCGGGGTTACCACCAGGTCCCTGTCCGGCCGCAGGACGTCCTGAAAATCACGGTGATCACCCCGTTCGGGCTGTTCGAATTCCTCCGCATGCCATTCGGCCTCAAAAACGCCGCCCAGGCTTTTCAACGCCTAATGGGACACCGTGTTACGGGACCTGACATTCCTGTTCGTATACCTGGACGACATCCTCATCGCCAGCGCCTCCAGGACGGAGCATGTGTCGCACCTTCGGACTCTCTTCCAACGCCTCAGCCAGCACGGCCTAATCGTCAACCCGGCCAAGTGCCAGTTCGGGCTGTCCTCGATCAACTTTCTCGGGCACCGCATCAGGAAGGACAGGGCGGTGCCACTGCCATCGAAAGTGGAGGCCGTGATGGACTTCCCGCGACCTCTCACCGTGAAGGCCCTGCAGGAGTTTTTGGGCACGGTGAACTTTTACCATCGCTTCGTCCCCCGAGCAGCCCAGCTTATGCGGCCCCTTTACGAGGCCCTCAAAGGCAAGCCCGACAAGCTCGCCATCGACTGGTCTGAGGAGATGGCCAATTCTTCCACGGACACGAAAAGGGCCCTGGCTAACGCGAACATGCTGGCGCATCCGTTACCTGATGCGCCGATCGCTCTCACCACCGACGCCTCGGACTATGCGGTCGGCGCTGTCCACGAACAGTGGGTCAACGGCACCTGGCAGCCGCTCGCCTTCTTCAGCCGACAGCTCCACCCCAACGAGCGGAAGTACAGCACCTTCAATCGCGAGCTTCTCGGCCTCTACCTCGCCGTCCGATACTTCCGTTTCCTACTGGAGGCTCGCCCGTTCACAGCGTTCGTGGACCACAAACCGTTGACCTTCGCCATGGCCAAAGCTTCCGAACCATGGTCGGCCCGTCAGCAACGCCAGCTGGCCTTCATCTCAGAGTTCACAACGGACATCCAGCATGTGGCTGGGAAAGACAACCCCGTCGCCGACTGTCTCTCCCGAGCCGTCGCCAGCGCCGTACACCTCGGCATCGACTACACCCGCATGGCGGCCGACCAGACCTCCGACCCGGATGTCCAGGCCTACAGGACGGCGGTCACGGGCCTTCAACTAGCGGACATCGCGTTCGACGATGCCGGCACCACACCCCTGTGCGACGTCTCCATTGGGCAGTCACGTCCCGTCATGCCCGACGGGTGGAGACGGCAAGTTTTCGACGCCGTCCATAATCTTTCCCACCCGGGCAGGAAGCCGTCACAGAAGCTGGTGGCGGTTAAGTTCGTCTGGCACGGGCTCAGGAAAGACGTTCGCGACTGGGCCAGCACCTGCGTGGTATGCCAACACTCAAAAGTGCATCGCCATACTAAGGCCCCGTTGGCGCCTTTCGCGGTGCCCGAGAGGCGGTTCGACCATGTTAACGTGGACCTGGTGGGGCCCCTGCCGCCCTCCCGCGGGTTCACCCACCTCCTCACAATGGTCGACAGAACCACCCGATGGCCGGAAGCCATCCCGCTGTCTTCAACAACGTCCGCCGATGTGGCTCGGGTATTCATCAGCACTTGGGTCGCCCGGTTTGGCGCCCCATCTGACATTTCCTCCGACCGGGGGCCCCAGTTCATGTCGGAGCTCTGGAACGCTGTCGCCCGAGGCCTCGGGTTGAGACTCCACCGCACCACAGCATACCACCCTCAGGCTGACAGACTGTGCGAACGGTTTCATCGCTCCATGAAGGCCACGCTCCGGGCCAGCCTCCGGGATGACGGTTGGATCGACAGACTCCCGTGGGTCATGCTGGGACTCAGGACCGCCCCCAAGGAGGACCTCCAGTCATCGTCCGCTGAGCTCGTCTACGGACAGCCGCTGCGGGTTCCCGGAGATTTTGTCCCCAACGCAACGGAACCTTGGTCCGCAGCCCGTCAGCGGTCTGACCTTCTGGACAACACCAAGGTTTTCGCGCCGGTGCCCACGTCGCAGCACGGCCTCTTGCAGTCCCACGTTCCGCTCGACCTTCGCGCGGTGGAGTACATTTTTGTCCGCCATGACGTCCACCGGGGACCTCTTCAGCCACCCTACGATGGACCATTCCGCGTCCTGGAAACCGGGGACAAGACCTTCATAGTGGATGTCGGCGGTAAGCCAGACTGCATTTCCGTGGACCATCTTAAGCCAGCCCAACTGGATCTGGACCGACCCGTTGAGTTGGCACAGCCCCCGAGGCGGGGCCGACCTCCGGTTTCTGCACCCTCAGTCCACCACCGAGCGCCTGAGGTCCCTCCGACGAACCCCCCGGTCCCTGCCCCGGAATTGAGGAGCCGTTCAGACCGTGTGATCCGGCCCCCCCAACGACTGACATTGCTAGTGCTAGTGAATTCTGGGGGGACGTATGTGGCGGAGACCACATAGGGACAATAACACAATTCACTATGTATAGCCAATGTTGTTATATGTACGTACTTGGTTGGGTTATCGGGGCAGGGTCCCTTTAAGAGCGTCGGTAGTGTGATGACGTCATGCGTCGATAGCGTGATGACGTCATAGCCCTGCAACGAGGCTGAGACCCTCAGTCCTCATGGAGAGTGAATAAAGTAACACGCGTTTTGCCTTTGCTGCAACAAAAGTCTCAGAGCCTGTTGATTTCTAGCGACCCCAACAAATCAAAACTTATTTTCATCATTCACGAGAGCATTATTACTTATTTTCTTTTTAAAATATACCCAAATACACTTAAGCTGTCTGCATGATATAGCGGCCAGTATTTCTCTGAACCACTATCACCATGACAATACATTATTTATTAATATGGAAATTGTTGACTCAAACTAGTGCCAGATGTAGAATCAAAAAATACTCTAGTTTCTTCAGTGCCTACTGATTTATGCACATATACGTAACATAGGAGACTAGGTAGCGCACAGTCCTTTCACCTCTATGACTTATGAATCTAGCCCAGATTGATAGGGTAAAGCCTGCTCACTCTCTCTCTCTCTTTGTTGGCTACAAGGTGCCTCTGTGATAAAGATTTCAGTAGTCTTGACCACGTTCCAAGTTGACATTGACCCACAATACCACACCATTTGGCAACTTCACTCAGGGAGGCGGGTGCTGCAAGTGAAAATGATACACTAGTGCAGTGAAGGGTGCTATTGCAAAGTTGGATGAAGGCGTATTATTGGGGCAGAATGGAATGCGTTTTACGTTGCAGCTGCCTGTGCCTGCTGCTTCTACTGTGTCTGAAATGGGGAAAAATTTTGTTTCTCTAAGGCTAACATCTTTCGCCTTGATGAGCACTACACCCACGCACACATGCACACACACGCATGCACACACGTACGCACACACAGACACACACACAGGCACGCACACACACAGACACATGCACACAAACAGACACACACACACTCACATGCACACAGACACATACACAGACACGCACACACACACACACACACACACACGCTCACACACACAGACACAGAGATACACGCACACACAGACGCACACAGACACACACACACAGGCACACACAGGCACACGCACAGGCGCACATGCACACACGCACACATGCACACGCACATGCGCACACAGACACATACGCACACACACACATGCACAGACACACCCACACACAGACACATGCACACACACACACACACACACACAGATACACGCACATGCACACACACACAGACACGCACACACACAGACACACACACGCACACACACACACGCACACACACAGACACACACACAGACACACACACATGCACACACACGCACACAGACACACGCACACACACAGACACGTTGGATGTTTGCCTGTAGATGTTTATAGCATGTAGCCTCTTTGGCCTAGAAATTGAGTTTTGGCGCAGCCAGGGCTTTAGCGCCGGAAGTTAGTGCCGGAGCTAAGTCGCGCTGGTCGGGCCCAAAATTCAATAGTTCTGCGCCCAAACGGCTGCCGGCGCTGCTGAGAGCTGTTTGCGCCTGAAAACTGGCGCAACGCGCTGAATTTCGGCGCTATTCCGGCGCTGCGGCGCCCGCTGCGGTGCGGCAGGTTCGGGAAGTGCAGGCCTCCTCCTTCCCTTAAGGAGGAGCTGCCTGCACCCGGCCGCGGCCCGCGAAAATCTTTTTAAAAATGAGCCCGGCACCTCGGACAAGTGCCGGGCTTGCTTCTGTTCCGGGGGGGGGGGAGGAGGGAAGTCCGGGGAGGGAGCTGCGGCCAGGCGGCCGGCGGGAAAGCGGCCGGCCGCCGCGGGGCCTTTAATGCGCCGGCGCAAAGTCATGTAAGACTCTGTTGCCAGAGTCTTAGTTGCGGCTGCCACGGGCGAGGCGGCCGCAACTGAATTTCGGCGCTGGGGCCCGTCGGCATGGCAACCGGGACGCTGCGCACACCGATGACGTCATCGGTGCCGGCGCAGCGCTACCGGTCTACCGCGGCGGAAGGGCCCCAGGCAATTTCGGCGCCGGCGCCAATTGCAGCGCTAGGCCCTCTAGCGCCGCAAAATCGGCGCTAAGGGCACTGAATTTCTAGGCCTTTGTATTTTGATTTTTTTATTGTTATGCCATTAATATTTTTTCCTCAGAAGCATAATGCAAATGAATTCCAATTTATCATGGTCGCACATCATGAGCTGCATATGAAAACTAACCACCACTAAGAAATTTAATTTACTGTTAACACGCTAGTTGTGCACTGAGTGAGGTTAGAGCTGGGATTCTCCCTCTTTGGGTGGAATTCTAGCAGCGCGGGGCTTGCACTTGGCCCTTTGCATCCGCCCCAACCCCCACCCATTTCCTCGGGTCGGTGGTCATTCAATATACACGGCGAGCCTCCAGCTGCCTAAAGGGAAAGATTACCAATGCAAGCACAGAAACTCCCAGCAGGGCTAGATCAGGGAAACCACTGCAGCACCAGAAGAGGCAACATGGGACCTTAAACAACAACAACTTGCATTTATATAGCACCTTAAATGTAATAAAATGTCACAGGAGCGTTATCGAACAATATCTGACTCCGAGCCACATAAGGAGATATTAGGACAGATGACCAAAAGCTTGGTCAAAGAGGTAGGTTTTAAGGAGCATCTTAAAGGAGGAGAGAGAGGTAGAGAAGCAGAGAGGTTTAGGGAGGGAATTCCAGAGCTTCGGGCCTAGGCAGCTGCAAGCACGGCCGCCAGTGGTGGAGCAATGAAAATCAGGCATGCGCAAGAGGCCAGAATTGGAGGAGCGCAGAGAATTCAGAGGATTGTAAAGCTGGAGGAGGTTACAGAGATAGGGAGGGCCAAGGCCATGGAGGGATTTGAAAGCAAGGATGAAAATTTTAAAATCGAGTCGTTGCCAGACTGGAAGCCAATGTAGGTCAGTGAGCACAGGGGTGATGGGTGAACAGGGCTTGGTGCGAGTTAGGATACAGGCAGCAGAATTTTGGATGAGCTCCAGCTTATGCAGGGTGGAAGATGGGAGACCGCCCAGGAGAGCATTGGAATAGTCAGAGATGTCGGGGAACATAGGGTCTGATGAAAGGGAGGAACTGAAAGAAGTCAGTATTTGTAGGGAAATGGTGTTAAGGAAATTGATGGGATTGAAGGCCAATAAATCCCCAGGGCCTGATAATCTACATCCTAGGGTACTTAAGGAAGTGGCCGTAGAAATAGTAGATGCATTGCTGATCATCTTCCAACATTCGCTGGAATCTGGAACAGTACCCATGGATTGGAGGGTAGCTAATGTTACCCCACTATTCAAAGAAGGTGGTAGAGAGAAAATGGGGAATTAGACCGGTAAGCCTGACATCATTAGTGGGGAAAATACTAGGGTCCATTATAAAAGATGTAATAGCAGAACACTTGGAAAACAGTGACAGGATCAGACAAAGTCAACATGGATTCACAAAAGGTAAATCGTGCTTGACTAATCTACTGGAATTTTTTGAGGATGTAACTGGTAAAATAGATAAGGGAGGACCAGTGGATGTGATGTATCTGGACTTTCAGAAGGCCTTTGATAAGGTCCCGCATAAGAGATTAGCGTGTAAAGTTAAGGCACATGGGATTGGGGGCAAGGTATTGACTTGGATAGAGAACTGGTTGGCAGACAGAAAGCAAAGAGTTGGAATAAATGGGTCCTTTTCCGAGTGGCAGACAGTGACTAGTGGGGTACCGCAGAGATCGGTCCTTGGACCCCAGCTATTCACAATATATATTAATGATCTAGACAAGGGAACTAGATGTAATATCTCCAAATTTGCAGATGACACAAAGCTGGGTGGGCGTGTGTGCTGTGAGGAGGATGTCGAGAAACTCCAGGATGGTTTGGACATGTTGGGTGATTGGGCAGATGCATGGCAGATGCAATATAATGTGGATAAATGTGAGGTTGTCCACTTTGGTGGCAAAAACAGGAAGGCAGATTATTATCTAAATGGCAATAGATTGGGAGAAGGGGAAGTGCAACGAGACCTGAGTGTCCTTGTGCACCAGTCGCTGAAGGTAAGCATGCAGGTGCAGCAGGCGGTTAAGAAGGCAAATGGTATGTTGGCCTTTGTAGCGAGAGGGTTTGAGTACAGGAACAAGGATGTCTTGCTGCAGTTGTACAGGGCCTTGGTGAGACCACATCTTGAGTATTGTGTGCAGTTTTGGTCGCCTTATCTGAGGAAGGATGTTCTTGCCATGGAGGGAGTTCAGCGAAGATTCACCAGACTAATACCTGGGATGGCAGGAATGACATATGAGGAGAGATTGGGTCAATTGGGCTTGTACTCACTGGAGTTTAGAAGAATGAGAGAAGATCTCATTGAAACTTATAAAATTCTGACAGGACTGGACAGACAAGATGCAGGAAGGATGTTCCCGATGGTCGGGGAGTCCAGAATCAGGGGACACAGTCTAAGGATAAAGGGTAGACCATTTACGACAGAAATGAGGAGGAACTTCTTCACCCAGAGATTGGTGAACCTGTGGAACTCTCTACCACAGAAGGCGGTGGAGGCCAGTTCATTAAATATATTCAAGAAGGAGGTGGATATATTTCTTAAGGCTAAAGGGATCAAGGGGTATGGGGAGAAAGCAGGGACTGGGTAACTGAATTTGGATGATCAGCCATGATCGCATTGAATGGCGGAGCAGACTCGAGGGGCCAAATGGCCTACTCCTGCTCCTATCTTCTATGTTTCTATGTTTCTAAGTCTGGAGGTAGTAAAGGCATGGATGAGGGGCAGAAACATCCCAACAATCGAAGTGCATCCGGTAAGACTGGGCCTTCAGCCGGTAAGTATTTGGAGCCAGACTGGGGAACTCAGATTCTTTCCCATCACTTCCTGGGGCCTACTGACATCTTTCACATAGCAGCCTAAGGAAGCTGCAGTAAGAGGGATGCATGGGAAATCATCCAATGGCCCTTCCCTCTGCCAGCACAATGGGCACATAACCACTATATACGTTAATAGGTAGTGTTGTGTATTTTGAATGTTGTATTTGAATTGTCCCACATAGCTTACCGTAGTTGTGATGTGCAATGCACTATGGTAAATAGAGTGCATTGAGTTGAGAAGATTGTCTGGAAAGTGATGGCTGTTAACTGAACTCTGTCTCCTGCGTACTCTTTTAATTGTTATACAAGCAAGGTTATTAAACTCTTGAGATTTAACAAAAGTGGCGACGAGGATGTCTGAACTTACGTGGCTCTGCTGTGCGGAAGATAGTCGGGTTTTATGTGTTTAAAACTGTTATTTGTGCCATGGGCAGTTAATTAAAGTGAGGCTGGCTCAAGGATAAAGGAGCTTGCAATGGCGGGAAAACAAGACGGCGTATAAGGTACTAACGACTTGAGGAAGGGGAGGAAAAGCAGTGAGTAAATCGGGAAGGACATTTATTCAACTGTGAAACGATCTGTGAATTGAAGCACTAAATAACTGATAGTGATTTTAGTTGAGTTCAACATTGGAAGGATCCTTAGTGAATGACAATTAGGAGCCTGAGAGAAGGAAAATGGCTGGAATTATCGGTAACATTGGACCATTTGATGAGAATGTCGAACAATGGAGCTCATTCACAGAACGATTTGAATACTTCACACAAGCAAATGATATTGGAGGGAACAAAGTAGTACCTACATTGTTAAGTGTGATGGGACCAAAGACTTTCAATCTTTTGCGTACTTTAGTGCATCCAGAGTTGGCGCCAACTCTCCGACACCTCCTCCTACCTCCACCTGGACCATGACCCCACTACCGAACATCAAACTACCGTTTCCAAGACTGTCACTGACCTCATTTCCTCTGGAGATCTTCCCCCCATGGCCACCAACCTCATAGTTCCCCAACCCCGCACAGCCCGCTTCTACCTCCTTCCCAAGATCCACAAACAGGACTGCCCTGGTAGACCCATCATTTCAGCCTGTTCTTGCCCCACGGAACTTATCTCTTCCTATCTCGACTCTATCTTTTCTCCCCTTATCCAGTCTCTTCCCACCTACATCCGCGACTCTTCGGACGCCCTCTGCCACTTTAACAGTTTCCAGTTTCCTGGCCCCAACCGCTTCCTTTTCACCATGGACATACAATCCTTCTACACCTCCATCCTCCACCAGGATGGCCTGAGGGCACTCCGCTTCTTCCTTGAACAGAGGCCCGACCAGTCCCCATCCACCACCACCCTCCTCCGCCTGGCTGAGCTTGTTTTCTCATTGAACAACTTCTCCTTTAACTCCACTCATTTCCTCCAAATCAAAGGTGTTGCTATGGGTACCCGCATGGGTCCTAGCTATGCCTGCCTTTTCGTGGGATATGTGGAACACTCTTTGTTCCAGTCCTACTCAGGTCCCCTCCCTCACCTCTTTTTCCGATACATTGATGACTGTATTGTTGCCATTTCCTGCTCTCGCCCTGAACTAGACAATTTCATTCACTTTGCCTCCAATTTCCACCCTTCCCTCACCTTCACATGGTCCATCTCTGACTCTTCCCTTCCCTTCCTCGACTTCTCCGTCTCCATCTCTGAGGTAGGTTATTGACAAACATTCACTGCAAGCCCACTGACTCCCACAGCTACCTGGACTACACTTCCTCCCACCCCGCCTCCTGTAAGGACTCTATTCCATTCTCCCAGTTTCTCCATCTCCGCCGTATCTGCTCCGACGATGCCACCTTCCACACCAGTGCTTCCGACATGTCTTCCTTTTTCCTCAACCGAGGATTCCCCTCTACCGTGGTTGACACGGCCCTCGACCATGTCCGTTCTATCTCCCGCACTTCTGCCCTCACCCCTGCCCCTCCCTCCCAGAACCATGATAGGGTTCCCCTTGTCCTCACCTTTCACCCTACCAGCCTCCACATTCAACGGATCATCCTCCGCCATTTCCGCTACCTCCAAAGTGATCCCACCACCAAACGCATCTTCCCCTCCCCTCCCCTTTCAGCATTCCGTAGGGACCGCTCCCTCCGAGACACCCTAGTCCACTCCTCTATCACCCCCAACAGCCCTTCCCCTTTGCCTGGCACGTTCCCGTGCAAGCGCAGGAGATGTAACACCTGCCTCTATACCTCCCCCCTTCCCACTGTCCAGGGCCCCAAACACCCCTTCCAGGTGAAACAGCGATTTACTTGTACTTCTTGCAATTTAGTATACTGTATTCACTGCTCACGATGTGGTCTCCTCTACATTGGGGAGACCAAATGCAGATTGAGTGACCGCTTTGCGGAACACCTCCGTTCAGTCCGTAAGGGTGACCCCGAGCTTCCGGTCACCTGTCATTTTAATTCACCGCTCCATTCCCACTCGGACCTCACCGTCCTTGACCTCTTGCATTGTTCCACGGAAGCTCAATGTAAACTCGAGGAACAGCACCTCATCTTCCGATTAAGCACTTTGCAGCCTTCCGGACTCAATATCGAGTTCAACAATTTCAGATCATAACCTCGGCCCCATTACATTTTTACTTATATTTTTTTCCACCCCTTTGTTTTGGATTTTCCCTCCCCCCCCTTTCATTTTTTTTTCTCTCTCCCACATGGCAGCTGTCTCCCATTCTGCCAGTACACTTCACACCTAATCTGAGCCATCTTTTGTCCTCCCTTGTCCTATTACCATCTCGTCTGGTTTTGAATACCTCTTAACGTCTCTTTACTTCTTTTGTTCTATCGCAGCCCTGCCTTCGATCTATTTCATTTCCTTTCCCGTTTTGAAAAAGGGTTCACCCGAAACATCGACTCTAATTTCTCTCCATGGATGTTGCCTGGCCTGCTGAGTTTTTCCAGCATTTTCTGTTGTTATTTTGGATTTCCAGCATCTGCAGTATTTTGCTATCGAGAAGTTAGGTGAGGTGTTCAGCCGATTTGGATCTCCAATGCAACTTGTCTCAGACAACGGTCCACAGTGGGTGTCACAAGAAATGGCTACATTCCTGCAGGTGAATGGCGTACAACATATCAGGGCTGCACCGTACCACCCTGCGACCAATGGTCTAGCTGAGAGGTTTGTTCAGACCATGAAACACTCTCTAAAGGCATCGCAAGGCCAGGGAACGCTTCATCAGCGCCTGAATAGTTTTCTGTTAAGTTACAGGAACACACCACATGCGACCACAAAAGCATCACCTGCCACTCTACTGCTCAAAAGAGAGCTACGAACCAACTTCGACCTGCTGAAACCGCCAAAGATGAAAGATACAGTATCAGCAGGACAAGCAGATCAAATGACGTGAACAATGCTCCAAAGACAGTCTTCAGTCCAGGTGAACATGTGTTGGCACGGAACTACAGTGGTGGACCTAAGTGGGTTCCTGCTACTGTCATTGCACAGACTGGTCCAGTATCCTACACTGTACAGACACCCGAGGACATTGTCTGGAAGAGACACACCGATCAGCTTCTACGAAGTGCAGCAACACCCACTGAACCACGAACAGCAGTTTATCTGCCATTGGGTGACGCTGTGGGTCATCCGCCTTCTACACCGAGAGGCTCACCTTCTGAGGAAGCAGCCGCTTCAGCCCCTATCTCTGCAGCATGGGAGACCTGTATACAGGCACCTCAGCCGCCTACACCTGTGTTGACGTCACCTGTGAGAGACAATGAACTGGAGAGCCAGGTTGACCGCCGGTATCCTACCAGAGAGCGGCGGGCCCCTATACGTTTGAACTTATAATTCAGAGGCTTACCCTTTATCTGGGGCAGAATAATCCCCATGGGTATAGCCATGGTTGGAGGAAGTCTACCCTCACTCCCAGGTTATTGTGTTTTAAAAATTTTGTGGTTCTATTGGGACATCTAATGTAAGAGGGGAGGAGATGTTGTGTATTTTGAATGTTGAATTTGAATTGTCCCACATAGCTTACCGTACTTATGATGTGCAATGCACTATGGGAAATAGAGTGCATTGAGTTGAGAAGATTCTCTGGAAAGTGATGGCTGTTAACTGAACTCTGTCTCCTGCGTACTCTTTTAATTGTTATACAAGCAAGGTTATTAAGCTCTTGAGATTTAACAGGTAGTGCCACAATCCAGGTAAGAAATGGAAAATTGGAATGTCGGTGGCGGGAGTAAGACTTGGAAAGGTAGCCTTGTCGGGGGGAGAGGGAGGGGAAAGCAAAATGCTTTGTATAGCTCTGAGGGGCAGCCTACCCAAAAGCACTAGACCCAGCAGTCTAGAGGTGGTCACTCATGGGTGGGAGCAGTGAATGTGGTGTTCACTACTCTAGAAGGGTCTGCAGAAGAGATGTTGAGCTAAACAATAAGGATGACCGTCATCTCACTTACATCGCTATATATGGGTATGGCTATCAATTATCTGACAATGCTCAAAATGTCTGTCCATGGCTGTGCTTCACTGAATATTTTCATGAAAGAGTATTGTTAACCAGGATAGTCCACTAACCCGCAGCATGCGGAGTAAAAAGACAGGTAATGAGGATATTTTCGAAATGTTACAACTGGCTGCTTCAGGGGAAACCAATCTTGCCGTGGGGGCCTCAGACTAGCGCAAAGGGGCTAACGCCTACTTCAGGCGTGGGCAGTGCAGGCCGATTCTTTGGCCTTTACCAGCACAGTGGGCAGCGCACTTTCGGCTCGTCAGATTGGAGGCGTCAAAGGCCATTTAGCGCCCAAAAAAACGAGCACTACCTAGCCAGATTTCTAGGCCTTGATGTATTACAGAAGTCACAGTATTGGCTGCTCTCCTCACCTCAAAACTCTGATGCTTAAACACCACTTTTAAATGGGAGAAACTACCACAATGTGTGAGTAAAATAAATCCTGAGTAACGTTGTATGTGTTCCATTAATTTCTGGTTAAGAAGCAGTTAATAAGCACACAAAAAAAAAAAGCATTACTGCCAGGTCTGTACTTTAGCATGCATTAGAAAAAATTTCTCCAAATGGGCAAATTCAGAAGCATGCACTAAATTCAGCATCTGTTCTATAAACACTGGTGGACTAAATTGTTATCTCTTATTGCATATTTAGCGCATGCCCTAGCTCTAATGCAGAGTAAGCTCGCTCTCCCAAATTTAAAATGGTCCTTCAAAAAAATAAAAAATCAATGTGCAGCATTTTCCTTCTTTATTGAGAAAAAGTAAATCAAATGTTGAGTTTTTAAACTTGAAATAAGGTCAATTGAAATTACTGATCTGATCTAAAAATAAAATCAGATTTATTTAAATGCACGAGACGCTCACAAAGAACACAAGAACACAGGCAGGCACAAATTGCTTCCATGGAACAATATCAATAGCCTCTACGCACACAGTTCTAATCATTAAGAATTCATCAATTCTTATTGAATTGGAGGGCTGCCAGTTTCAGTCATTCTTCAACTCCAATAACACTTTGTAATTCAAAGGTACTGAAATACATTCTTACTGAATAAGTCATAAATTTATTTCCTGGGTAAAGATTTCGTTCTGATTAGAGTGATGAACGAGCCTTTCACCTTTCAGACAATTTGCTCGCATTTGGAAAAGCCACACAAATGTCCAATTCCCTTTCATAAATAAATGCTATTATGTTTCATTAATTGAAAGCTGTGTGGATGCCTGTATAGAAAACACATACTTCAAACATTCCGTCTGAAACTTATATACTGTAGCCATTTATAGAATTTTTTTAGGCGTATAGAAAACCTAAAAGCTAATTGAACAGCTAAAAAGTGGTCATGCTTTTCTATCGGGTTGAAAATAGAAATAAGCAAAAATCTTTTGATTTCATAGGATTTTTAAAAGGGATTTATCGTTACTGATTTTTAAAAATGTTTTCCACTTAGCTTGGCAAACCTGGAAACTTTAGCGGGGTGAAATTGGTTCAAGTCAGCCTGCCGACATGAACAGGGCACAGGGGATCCCTGCGCCGTAACACTCGATATTGGGCCTCGGGCCTCATTTAAATTAGACCGGCAAGCTGCGCATCTCCAGACAGCTCGCTGGCCAAGCGGATTTAAATTTCGGGGCGTTGCGTCCCAGGGTGGGCGGGGGAGGGGAGGCGATCGAGTTAGGTGTGGCGATCGAGAGGGAGGAGGTAACTGGAAAGGGAAAGGCAATCGGGAGGAGGCCGGAGATCGGGAAGTCCTGGAGATGGGGGGAGTTGATTGGGATGGGGGGAGATCGGAGGTTCTGGAGATGGGGTGGGGGGTGATTGGAAGAGGGGTAGAAGCGACCGAAATGGGGGGAGGCGACCTAAAGGTGGCGAGTAGGGGTCTGCTCCTCCCGGCTCCATGTTCAAGTAAGTATTTTTTTTGAAAACTTACCTTTTTGGTGGCGGCCTCCTGCGGTCCCTTTAAGGACCACTGGTTCGGCCACATATAAACATGGTTAACCAAACGCAACAGGCCTGGGGTGGGGGAGAAGGGGGGCCCATTTACAACCCCTCTGGAGTTGGGAGAGCACTTCTGTTCCTCTCAGCTCCACAGGAAGGTGCTTTTTGAAAACAAAGTTTTTTAAATTACCTTTGGTTGGCGGCCGCAGGGGCTACTGAAGAATCCTGACCTCTCATCGGTCACTAATTTCTGAAAGGGGTTCGTTTAACAGCAGTCAAGCCCTAATTTGCACATTCAAGGAGTCTAATGCCTATTTTAGGCATCCGCCCGGATGCCTGAAAAATGTACCCCATGAATTTGGTAGGGGGACCAAAGCCTGAGCAGATTGGGCGCAGGCTATCCAGACAATGGGCCATTCCAACCCCCTCCCACCCGGGACTTACCTGAGGGCCGCTGCCAGCGAGGCAGGCCGTTCAAAATTGACACTTCCCGTTGGGCGAACTGCCGCAGCCAGCTCAAATATGCAGATTTCTATTGATCCTTGCTTCATGCGCACACTGAATCTTGACCCAAAGAACAGGCCCAGATGAGTTTTTACCCCAGAAACTCACTGCAATTTGGTCAAGTTTGCTGATACTGTCAAACATGGAGGGACACTGGAATAAAACTACATAGTGCTCTGGTCAGACAACATCTTGAGTATTGCGCTCAGTTCTAGTCACTGAGGAAAAAGGGAGACTTTCAGAGGCAGTACAGAGACACAAGGCTGGTTCCTGGTATCAGAGATCTAAGGCTAGTCCCTGGTATCAGGAGCCTATGTATATGAGGAAAGATTGGAGAGATTCAGGTGTTTCAGACTAGAAGGGACGCATGTGAGGAGAGGTGATATTTTTAAATATGGAATATTTTTAAGGCAGAGGTAGATTGATTCTTGATCAGCAAGGGGGTGAAAAGTTATCGGGGGTAGGCGGTGTAATGATATCAGCAAATAGTGATGTTATTTGCCTGTTTGATTATGATGCCTTACCAGCATGTTTGCAGGCATTGATTACTTATGCCTGACCAGCAGAGGTCATGTGAGAGGCAAGCAGTTTGGTTTAGTTTCAGTTTCGTTCTAGATGCATCACAAGCATTGTGTCTCCTGTAAAAGCTGTATAAAAGAGTTGAACAAGCTTTAGATTAAAAGTCATTCTCTTTCATAAATGTCTCGTCATTGAACCCACAAAGAAATCAATACATGGTGTCAGAAGTGATTGAAAGAGATGAAGAGGAAAAATCTGAAGTTAAATCAGCTCTCCACAGATTAGCAAGCCAAAAGAGAACATCGTTACTTACCATTAGAGAATAGCTAACGAAGTGAAAAATGGAAGGTTTACTCCCACCGGTGACGCTTCAGTTGACAGGTAATGTGGCTGAAAATTGGAGGAGATTCAAACAACGTGTAGAGTTGTATTTAGCGGCAATCGGAGCTGACGAGAAAAGTGATAATAAGAAATCGTCAGTGTTCTTACATGTCGTGGGTGATGAAGCGCTGGAGGTGTATAATAATTTCACATTCGCTGCTGATGGAGACAAAATGAAGCTAGATAAAATAATGGAACAGTTTGAGGCCTATTGCATACCTAAACGTAACGTGGCATTTGAGAGGCACAGATTTTTCACATGTGTACAGAAAACGGGTGAGACTATTGATCAGTATGTGACTGAACTGAGAAACCGAAGCAAAACATGTGAATTTGGGGGACTGACAGACTCGCTGATAAAAGACAGACTGGTGTGTGGTATTCCAGGTAATGGTCTAAGGGAAAGACTGCTAAGAGAGCAAGATCTAGACCTGGGAAAAGCCATAGCACTGTGTAGGGCTACAGAGACTGTGAAGTTGCAGGCAAAGGAGCTGTTCAGTGACAATAGCTGCAACGTGGATGCAGTGAGAAAGAACGGATACAAACCGTTTAACAAAAAGAGTGCCAATGTGAAAAAAGAGGCGTGGCCAGCGAACAAAAATGAAAGGGACAATCGAAAGACATGTAGTCGATGCGGTACACAGCATCCACCAAGAAAGTGTCCAGCATATGGTAAAACATGCAATAGTTGCAACAAGAACAACCATTATGCCCGTTGCTATAAGAACCAAATGCAACAAAGCAAGGTCCATGCAGTAGATGAAAGCGACATAGAGGAGTTCTATGTAGATGCTGTGTCTGAAAGCAAAAAAGAAGAAAGAGACTGGATGTTGACACTAAAAGTGAATGACATACACATTCCATTTAAATTGGATACTGGAGCACAAGTTAATGTGATATCAGAGACTGATTTTAAGAAAATTAGACCCAGACCAAAGATACATGGAATCAAAGTGAAAGTGACAGGATACTCAGGTACTGAAATACCAGTGAAAGGAAGATGCATTGTCAAAGTGACACACAAGGACAGAGAGCACACGTTAGCATTAATCGTGGTGCCAAAGGAGGTGCAAGCCATACTAGGTTTAAAAGCCTGTGAGAGACTGAACCTGGTAAAGAGAGTCCTCATTGTGGAAAGCGAAGGAGGGACAGTCTATGATGAACTCATGAAAGAGTACAAAGACCTATTTAAGGGTCTAGGCTGCATTCCAGGAGAACACACGATCAGAGTAGATAAAAGTATGACACCAGTCATACATCCATGCAGAAAAGTTCCGTTTGCTCTTCAAAAGCAACTGAAAGCAGAGTTGGACAGGATGGAAAGCCTGAACGTGATTCAGAAGATAGATGAGCCAATGGAGTGGGTGAGTTCCCTCGTCGTAGTGGACAAAAAGAATGGAAAGCTCAGAATTTGCCTGGATCCAAGAGATCTAAACAGAGCAATAAAGAGAGAGCACTTCAAGCTTCCTACACGTGAGGAAATCATGGCACAGTTTGCAAATGCAAAATATTTCAGCAAGTTAGATGCTTCATCAGGATTTTGGCAGATGAAGCTGGACGAAGCAAGTTCAAGACTGTGCACGTTCAACAGTCCATTTGGCAGATACAGATTCCTAAGGTTACCATTTGGCATTGCCTCAGCTCCTGAAATGTATCACAAGACTATCCATATGATCTATGAGCACCTGGAGGGAGTTGATACATCAATGGATGACATCATAGTATGGGGAACCACGAGAACTGAGCATGACGAGAGACTGAAAAAAGTGCTGGAAGCAACAAGGAAAACAAACCTGAAGCTGAATAGAGAGAAATGCCAGCTCGGGGTGACAGAACTGACATTCGTGGGAGATATCCTTAGCGGTGAGGGCATCAGACCAGATCCCAGAAAGGTGTCCGCCATTGAGAATATGCCAAAGCCACAATGCAAAAAGGACGTGCAGAGGTTTAATGGAATGATCAACTACATGGGTAAATTCATATCCAACCTGTCAGAAAAGATGGCGCCACTGAGATGACTAACTGAAAAGAACATAGAATGGGAATGGAATCATGAGCATGAGAAGTCATGGAGCGATCTAAAGAAACTGCTCACAGAGGAACCAGTTCTGAGGTTTTATGACCCAGCGAGACCCATCAAGATATCATCAGATGCATCACAGAGTGGGCTCGGTGCCGTTCTTCTGCAAAAATATGACTACTGGCAAACTATTGCATATGCATCGCGCTCAATGACAGACGCGGAGACACGATATGCTCAAATAGTAAAGGAGCTGCTCAGCATCACATACGCCTGTGAAAGATTTCACCAGTTTGTGGCAGGACAAGCAATCAGTGTAGAGACTGACCATAAGCCCTTGATTGCATTGTTCCAAAAGCCACTAAATAGCTGTCCGCTTAGAATACAAAGAATGATGATCAGGCTGCAACGCTATACACTGAATGTTGCGTACACACCGGGTAAGCTGAAGTATACTGAAGACACGTTGTCCAGAGCTGTAGACCCAAGTGAGCCTGCAAACACCACAATGGATGAAAAAGTGAATTCCTACGTGGACATGATCACAAGTGCACTGCCCATAGCAGATGCAAAAATGGAGCTCATAAAGAGTGAGACAAACAAAGATGAAACAATGAGACGACTGAGGAAAAGCATCTTGGATGGATGGCCCAACATGAAGCAAGACTGCTCACCTGACATAGCAGAGTACTGGAACTGCAGGGCGGAACTATCAGTGGTCGAAGACATCATCTACAAAGGAAGTAAAATAGTTATCCCAAAGAGTCTGAGAAAAGAGATGCTAAAAAGGATCCATGGAGGACATCTGGGAATCAAAAAGTGTAAGAAAAGAGCACGAGAGGTGATGTACTGGCCACGAATCAACCAAGGTGTGACAAATGAGGTGTCAAACTGCACAATATGCCTGAAATATCGAGCAAGCAATCCGGTAGAACCACTAAAGCCACACCCAGCGCCAGACAGGCCTTACCAGAAGGTAGGCGCTGACCTATTCGTATGTCAAGGGAAGGACTATCTTGTAGTCACAGGCTATTATTCCCTGTATCCAGAGGTTAGTAGACTGTACACCACCACTGCAGATGCTGTGATAAGATGTATGAAAGCCATATTCTCCAGACATGGCGTGGCAAGCGAGGTCTTCACAGACAACGGACCCCAGTTTTACAATGCAAGTTTCCGACACTTTGCCAAAGAGTGGGACTTTGTTCACACAACGTCAAGTCCTCACTTTCCACAGTCCAATGGACTAGTGGAAAAATCGGTCCAGACAGTGAAAAGACTGATGTACAAGGCAAAAGACAGTGGAACTGACTTCTACCAGAGCATGCTTGTATACCGCACAACGCCGCTCTAGTGTGGTAAGTCACCAGCCCAACTCCTTATGGGACGTCGGCTAAGGTCAAATCTACCCATCCCGGAGAACCTCCTGAAAACAAAAGAGGGGGAGAAAGTGAGGAAGTTCAAAGAGCAACAGAAAGAAAAGCAAAAGTATTACTATGACAGAGGAACACAAAACCTACCTGAACTCCACACTGGTGACCAAGTAAGGTTCAAAGACAAAACAAACACATGGACTCAGAAGGGAACTGTCCTGAGTGAAGTTCAACCAAGATCATACACCATTCAGACAGATGAGGGTGCTGTTCTGAGAAGAAATCGTCGAGATCTTCTCATGGGACCAGCCACAGCAGGTCAAGAGACTGATACTGTTGAACAACCTGATCACACAGCTGAGAACACATCATCTGAGGCAACAACTCAGATTCAAGGACAATCAATCAGAAAATCCTCAAGACACGTGAAGCCTCCTGAGAGACTCATTGAGCAAATTTAAGGACTATTGTTATAGAAGGAAGTAATGTTATCTTATTCTTTCTTCAAGTTCTAGTGTATTGACATATTTCACGTGAACACACAAAGCAAGGTTAAAAAACCTTGATCATGATAATGATAATGTAAGTTCATTAAGTGTTACAGTTAAAATGCAGATTAATACAAAGAAAACATGTTGTTAGTTAAAAGTAAAAACTTTTGTTTTAAGAAAAGGAGATGTAATGATATAAGCAAATAGTGATGTTATTTGCCTGTTTGATTATGATGCCTTACCAGCATGTTTGCAGGTATTGATTACTTATGCCTGACCAGCAGAGGTCATGTGAGAGACAAGCAGTTTGGTTTAGTTTCAGTTTCGTTCTAGATGCATCACAAGCATCGTGTCTCCTGTAAAAGCTGTATAAAAGAGTTGAACAAGCTTTAGATTAAAAGTCATTCTCTTTCATAAATGTCTCGTCATTGAACCCACAAAGAAATCAATACAGGTGGGAATGTGGAGTAATCAGATCAGCCGTGATCTATTGAATGGCAGAGCAGGCTCGAGGGGCCGAGTGGCCTACTCCTGCTCCTAATTCGTATGTTCGTATGATATAAGATAGTAAAATGGCATGGAAAAGGTATATCTGGAATACTACTTTAAATTAAGTTGAGGAAGAAGGACAAGCAGACATTGGTTAATACTAGTAAAAGGTAACGTTAGAACTGCTTTTAGGGACTCCTTCTTCATGCAGAGAAGGAAGGGTGGACTTCTGGGCAGATTGGCAGAGATGAAAACCCTGGTTGCAATTAAGAGACAGTTAGATGCAGAAATGAGGAAACTGTAGGGTGCTTCTGAATGGATAAACTAATATGGGCTGAATGTTCTTCCTCATCTGTAATTGCCTTATGATTTTGTATGTTCTTTGATATTAAAATTACATAATATATATAATTAGTAAGAAACAATGTAAAATTTAAGATTCTCTTTCACCCATAAACTTAACTTTTGCTCAATTGTAATTGTTAAAGATTGTTTTTCTCCCACGTTTTCTTACCTCCATTTTTCAAGGCACTGAGTCATGCTGGTGCATGGAGCCACTGACAGTCCTGTGGTATCTTGTCCAAGTGCTCATTTATCACATGTGAGTCCAGAAGGTGAGGGTTGGCAGGATATATGGTTACACGGAGGGGATGACACCTGAACCTGAATTGACTTGAACTGACATCTACAATATGGATTAATAGATGGTGATCAGATGAAGAGATTGCTGCAGCCAATTGCAGTGGTCCTACTGCCACCCTGAATAAACTCAGTTAATGGAGTGCAGACCAGAGATCAAGCATGCAACTATGAGCCTGTGTTGCTCAGCGCCACCACTTGCTCAGTAATATTTTTTGCTAAATAGTAACAGAGCAGAATTACATATGCTTGTGCTACCCACTCATTTTTTTAAGACAATCACAGCACAAAAGCCATTTTGCTGTTTAAGAAGCAGGAAATGAAACTCATGACCTCTATAAGAAACAGAATTTTCACCAATACAGAGGTGCTAATTGGAAATTTCAAAGCAGGATGGAAATATCTACCAAAAAGCCCTATTAACTTTCAAACCTAGGTACAAGAAAGCAAGCCTGGGAAGAGATCTCCAGCTGGATTAATATCAGTTTACTATCTGCAGCGGCACCAGGAACACCAGTGCCATATTCACAATGTTATGGCTAACATACACACTTTGGTGGAGGAGACTATGTAGGATGGACACATACAGCTCAGTAGCATCCTGAATTTGACCAAAATACCTCCCTACCGAATATCTCCATCGCTGACATCCATAATATGCTGAATAAATGAATGGCTCAAGTGGGAACTTTCTTGACCCAGAGACTGAGCAATAGAGACGACACTCCAAAGTGCTCCAATTTTTGCTTCATCTGACAAGGGGCCTACTATTCATGACCCATGAACAGCATCAGGTATGCTTGAAAAATGAGATATAGGGCTATGATGAGAGCATTGTGCAGTGGGAGTAGTTTTGAAATGCTCCAGCAAAGAGCCAGCATGAACACAGGGGCCCAAGTGGTCTCCTTATGTGCTGTAAACGTCTTTGGTCTTTTAAAAGAATGCAGTCAACCATAAAGGAAGGTTTTGCTTACCTTATACTTGCAGATTGTGCTGACCTAGGCAGCTCAGTGGCAGCCATGAGAAGATGGCCACCACCAGTGATCTATGTAGGACGGTGCTGATTCAATGTTGATGCTCATGCATTTACTTTTTCCCTAGTATTGTGCAGCCCCTCCCACATGTCTTATGGTGCATCACTGGAAGGCAGAAGCCCTCTGCCACAATTGAACTAGTCAATTATCACATTCCTCCCACTGTCCTGACTGCATTCCTCATCGGATAGTCCACTATTAAGGAATGGCGCTGCTTTTTCAACCTTTTCCTATGAATAAGCTGGTGATCCAGTGCTGGATGAGCTGCCTTCCAGCAATGTTTCTGATATTACCAAAGGGCACTGAAGGCAACATCACAAGCACATACTCACAGGGTAAGGAGGGAGGGAGTACACAGTCTTCACAGAGGAAGACCACAAAATGCAATCGGTAGGCACTTATTTAATCATACAGAGGCATTAATAAATTTGAATATATCTCCATCTTTGCTTGTGTTCATTCTATTACATGTATGTCAGATTAGGAAAAAGTCAACAATACATTTACAACATGGCAACAATTTCTGATGTGACAATACAAGAAAGGTTTAACTATGATTGATCATTCTATCCTATAATTGTAATGTACATATCTCTGTAAACTTTCCTATTGGTGCTACGTTGTTTGTTGGATACATATGTGTGGCCTGGTATCAGCCAATATGTAAGGTTATTTGCCTTGTCGTGTTCGATTTCCTTAATTAAAATAGGCAGCAATCAGACACAGAATTATTTTAACATAGAACTATCAAAATAATGCTTCTGTAACCATTAATGTTGTCATTCAACTTTATCCGAAAAGCCATCTTGAAGACTAAACTTTTATTTCAAAAACAAATACAGAATGGAATGCATATAAAACAATCTGCCAGGCATCATCTATTCACAACTACCTAAAAATGCTAAAACAGACACAAAAACATGTAATGTGTCTGCATAATGCTTCATGATTCAGAAGCTGTACTTTTTACAACAGAGTTGCATGATCTAAGGGACTAACTATTGCTCCAATTTGCAGTAATGTGTTAACTGAATGATACGCAGTCCTACGTTCCTTCCGTTACACTGTTACAGTCAATTCAGATTGGCAGAATGGCAGATATTAACTCAGACTGGCAGATGTCTATAACCTAATACACTTACTCTCAATTAAATAGAGATTAAAAAAACCACATAAAGTCAGCAAATATTAACAGTGCAGTAGGAACATAATGCAATGAGGAAATGATTAATTGACCTTCAGAGGAAACAAATTTGTATAAATAGTGAAACTCAGATTGTCAATTGCTGCCTGTTTTCTTATGCTAATCTTACTTCTGATACCAAAATAATTTATTGGGGCTATCACGACATTTTGGGAAAGCCGAAGTACTTCTTCAGTGTCCTGTTTTCAACTTAATGCTAGAACCAACTATTCTCAAACATTCCATTATGTCTTTTCCAGGCCAAACCATAAAAATTATTTGGATTAACATATTTGCAGCTTGTAAGGGGTTTCTCAAACACTTCACACCACAGAAGCAATTAACGTCTGCATTGCTGTACCCCATTTATGCCCCATAGAATCCTCTGAGAATGCATTCCGGATAATTACGCTGGGTTTGCACCTGACTGTGTTATCTGTCACTGACTCTACTGGAGTATTCTGCCATCTGAGAGAGGTGGCTGGAGGAGTGCTTAGCCGCCGCCCCCCCTCAACCACCACCACCACCACCACTGGAATAAAGATTGCGTGACCTATTTTTTGGGTGCCGATAATATAAAAAAAAAATTAAAATCTGCCTGACCTGTCTTCGGGATCCCAGACTACACCTCAGGCCTGAACCCTCATATGGGCCCCACTTTAGCTGGGGTAGCCTCATTTCATTGGGCCTAACAACTACCACTGTTTCTCTAGGACTCTGAGAAGGCAAGGTCGCTTTAATCCTAATGTAGGGAGTATCAGCCTCCTTCCATGTCCTCTCTGCATCACTGGCCTCGTAAAAGGCAGGCAGAGGCGCTGCCTCTTACTAGGCCTTTCAATAACTTGTTGCCTAGTTTGTAGCCCTTCTGCCACACTCCCACTAATGTTGGGGCAGGAGTACACAGTTAAAGAGGTGGAACTTTAGCCCCTATTTGTTACCAGGCTAACACAATTACCATAAACAGGAAATTTCACTATATATAATGGTGCAACTATTAGCAATTTAGAATCGATGACCCAAACTAGTTAGCTTTTGATCAATTGTCGCCATGTGAACTTTGATTAAAATTAAATGAGCAATATCCACACAATTGTAACTACAAGTGTCATTCCAATATTTGTTATTGCTTTTTTGCCAAATTATTCAGAAATGACTGACTGTTTAAGGATGAGTTCTGACAAAGGGTCATCGACCTGAAACGTTGGGGGCGATCTTGCCAGCCCTGGGGTGGCGGGTTTGGAGGTGGGACTGCCGGGAAAATGGCAGAATCTGGGGGTGGGAGCCCATACCCTCCCCCAACCCGCCTCCGTGCCATCTTCCCAGGAGGCGGGTAGCCGACCCGCACCGTGTCCCATCTCCTGGAGGCAGGAAGGGGATTACAGCCACTTAACTGCCTGTTAACAGGTAGTTAACAGGCAGTTAAGAGGATTGTCCCCATTTTTCCAGCAGAGGCGGGGGCTTCCCGACAGCGGGAAACCCCGCCAGGGTCACCGAGGTGAGCTGTGGGTCTGCGGGGGTCGGAGGGGTCCAAAAGTGCTCTGTGGAGGTGAGTGATGGGTGCAAGTGTGGAGAGGTAAGTGTGTGAGGTGAGTGAAAAGTGATAGAAAATGTTTACTTACCTTTGTTTCTTCCTGCAGGCTTCAACCCTGGGGGATGCGGAGACTCTCGCTTCTCACCGGCAGAGATGACAGATAGCTGCTGCATTTTCCGATGCAACAACCATCTAATTTCTGCTCACAAAAGAGGTTTGATGAGTCTTGAATACAAGGACTCATCAAACAACAGAGAATGTCAGTGTTTGACAGCTTCACAGAGCTGTCAAACGATGACAATTCATCTGTCAAAAGAAACGTCATACGCTGACGTTCTCTGTAACTGGCTTCCCCTTAATTGGCCTGCTAAGCCCGCTGGGTGAGCTTAACAAGGTCAATCAAGGGAAAATAGTGAGGGTTGGCCACAAGTCGATAGAGGCGGGACTAAAATCCAACAAGCAGCAGTCCCGCCTCCAACGTGCCCCCATTAGCAAAACCTCTCTCTCCATAGATGCTGCCTGACCTGCTGAGTATTTCCAGCATTTTCTATTTTTATTTCAGATTACCAGCACCCGCAGTATCTTGCTTTAGTCTTAGGGCTGGATTTTGTCATTGGGGCGGACTGGGGTCATGTCATCCGCTTTTCATGTTATCCACCCGATTCCAAATCGATGTAGAAGATTGATGCGATTTTCACATAATTGGGCAATTGAGTTCCAGCGTGTGGGAACCCATGGCCCAATTCGTTTTTTCAGTCTGAAACTCGCCTCCGATGACGTCATCATTGCTGCTGCATTTAAGGTCTGCAAGAAGCCTTGCTTCTTCTGCAGACTGCCAATCTTTTGGCCTTTGCAGTGAGAGGGACACGGAGGCAAAATGAGCAGCGGGAGACCTAAGTCTGCTCCCAGATTTGATTACGTCGCCCTGCAAGCTTTGGTGGAGGAAGCAAGAGCTAGTAAGGAGGTGCTCTTCCCATCTTCAGGGAGGAAGAAGCCTCCCCAGCAGACGAAGGCTGTGTGGATCCAGGTGGCCCAGGAGGTCAACTCATTGTCGATGATCCGCAGAACCTGGCTTCAGTGCAGGAAGAGGTTTCATGACCTTCTGCGCACTGGAAAAGTGAGTATGAATTTCCCATCACCCTCAATCTGATCCCCATTGCCTCTCCTCACCAGCACTCATCTTTAGCAACCTCTTCCTCCACATCCCACTTGACACTGACATCCCTGCACTCTTACCCATTCCCTCCCTCTCTATGGTCACATTCACCTAACTATTCGACTATGTAGCCCTCACACTCCCTATCACTGTGATGCTTTGAAAACAACTTACAAAACACAGGGAGGGCCCTTGGTCTTGCCAACTCACTCCATCTTTGTCTCCTTCTAACCATCAATGATATGGATTCTCTACACTTACTCCTTCATTCTCACTCAAACTCCACTCCTCATTGCAGGAAAAGAGAGCTCACAATAAGAGGGAAAGAGCAAGGGCAGGAGGAGGGCCACCCTCAGTAGCCCAGCTCACCCCTTGGGAGGAGGCGGTCCTGGAGATTGTGGGACTCGAGGACGATGCACAAGTGGGGGACGGACAGACGGGTGCATCAGAGAAAGCTGGTGACAGAATAGTTTTTCATCTCTCTCATTGACATTGCATGAGTCGCTGATAATGATTCTGAAGCTCTAATAGATGGACTTATGATCATCTGCAATATGCAATGTGCATGTAACCTTGGCCTCACATCTCTGACTCTTTCCTTTACTCCCCCACAGGACCATCGCAAGCACCCGTCCCCACTATCCAGGAGGAACAGCCTGAGCCTCCAGACTCCTCAGAGGAAGCTGCAACCTCTGAGGGCGCAGCATCAGCAGAATTCAGCCAACCCAGCATCAGCGCAGACACTCTCACCTCGGTGGGACAATCACGAGATAGAGTAGTGTTGGCACCTGGTGTATCACAGCTCACAAGTGAGCATCAGCAGATTGTGGAGACAGGGACAGCAGTGGAGAGTCCTAGTCGGAGGGCGCAGGACTCTCCCAGCTCGGCTCAGCTGCATGTCGAACCTCTGCCTCTGGGTCCATCCAGAAGAACAGCGGTGCTGGAACTCCAGGAACAGGTGCAGGAGTCTCTGGCAGGTCTTGTCTCCAGGGTCGCTGCGAGTGTGGAGCGAATGGAGGAGTCCATTGCGAACATCGGCAGAGCCTTTGTGGAGTCATTGGCGCATGAACGCAGCACCACGGAAAGGATGGGAACCTCCGTGGAAAGGATGGCTACAGTAGACAAGAGGATGGCTACGGCCATGGAGGAGCTAAGTTGCCAGAGTGTAGAAAACATGGTGAGTGTTCAGAATAGACTGACATCGTTGGAGGAGCGATACATAGATACATAGAGGATAGGAGCAGGAGTAGGCCATTCGGCCCCTCGAGCCTGCTCCGCCATTCAATGAGATCATGGCTGATCATCCAAATTCAGATAGTCAGCTATTGATCAGAGAAACCAGACCTTCATGGAAGTCCTTCTGAGTAGGAATGCCAGTGCAGATATGGGTCCCCATGGCCCCCCTGATGTGCAGCAAGGTGCTCTCAAGCCACTTGCAAGCACTGAGGTGGACCTGCCCATGAGAGGGATGTTGGTGGCAGAGAACAAGGAAGTGGGGGCTCCTCTCCAAGTGCTCACACTTCCATGCCACTGCCAAGTCCTCGGTCAGAGTCCCCACCCAACTGAGATCAGCGTCTCAACCCCTGCACAGCCGCAGGAGCAGCAGACTGTTGCCAAGCCCTCACAGGTTCGCAACCCCAGAGGACGCCTGCCAAAGGTGTAGAGACAGGAGCAGCAAGAAAGTGAGCAAGGGGCCTCCACATCTGCTGAAGCCACAGGGGAAGCACCACGTAGGAGCATGCGTAAGAGAAAGATACTGCACAAATATTCACAAGGGTAGTCACTTGGGTGAAATGTGTTTATTTTTTAAATGCCATCAGTTGGTTACTGTAAATAAAAATTCTGATGGCAACTGTGTCATTTCGCAAATGGAACTTCCACATTGAGGGCTTAGGATTACTTGCAATTGTCAGTACGGTGGTCAGAGTGCTAGGAATCCTCTGGTTCTTGTCCATTGTTGATGCTCTGATAAGAAGCTGCGAGGCAAAAGTGCTTGATTGGCTAGGCTAAGCAAATCTGTCCAAGATGAGTGCATTCCTTGCATCCCGGGCAGCAATGTTCTCGCGTACTGCTGCCGCTGGTTGATGGGCCTCTGCAAAATGTTCGTTTTCGCTCTCCTCCTCCTCCTCCCTCTCCTCCTCCTCTTCATCTGAGGAGGATATGTGAGGAGCCACTTGGTCCTCAGGAATCTGCAAGCCACGATGCTGTGCCATGTTGTGAAGTGCACAGCAAACCACGACGATTCTGGGGACTCTGGCTGCTGAGTACTGCAGGGCTTCACCTGATCTATCCAGGCATTTGAAGCGCATCTTCAGCATGCCGATGGTTTGCTCGATTATGGATCTGGTGGAAATGTGGCTGTAGTTGTAGCTCTCCTCAGCTTCGTTGGATGGGCTCCTCAACAGCATCATTAGCCACATCTTCAGGGGATAGCCCTTGTCTCCAAGTAACCCTCCGTTAAGTTGGTCTGGCAGACTGAAGAGCAGAGGCACACTAGACTGGTGCAACTGCCAGGGTACTTGGCACAAACATGCAAAATTTCCTTCTTGTGGTCACACACCAGCTGCACGTTGAGGAAGTGGAAGCCCTTGTGGTTGACAAAAATACCTGGATTACGATGGGGTGCCTTAAGGGCCACATGTGTGCAGTCAACGACGCCCTGCACCCTTGGAAAGCCTGCCAGATTAGCTAATCCAACCGCACTCGCCGTGACACTTGCTTGATCCTTGGAGAAATGGATGTGATTGTGCGCGATGGCAAAGAGGGCATCGGTTACCTGCGTGATGCAAGTGTGTGCGGCCGCCTGGGAGATGCCGCTGATGTCTGCTGCTGATCGCTGGAATGAGCCTGAAGCAAAAAAGTTGAGTGTGGTGTTGACTTTGATGGCCACTGGTAAGTAGTGTCCACCTGCTCCTCTGGCCTCCAGGTCTTGCTGCACCATTGCGTAGATGTCACCCACTACCTTTCGCGAAAGTCGGAGCCGCCTTTGGCACTGCTGCTCACTCATATTGAGGTAGCTGATCCTCTGTCTGTAGACCCTGTTTGGGGGGTATCTCCTGCGCCGATGGGCTTCCATGGGCTGGCGCCTTCTGGCCTGTGCAGCTTCAGGTGGGTGAGCAGCAGCTTGGCGCTCCTGTTGTTGCCGCTGCTGTTGGTGCTGCTGTTGTTCATGGTTCTGCTGCTGCCGTGGCTGGTCTTCGTCCGAACCTGATGTCCAGGAGAAAGGAAATAAATGGTTCCCATGCCTCTGGTAGATGCCTCAGTTGAGGAAGCGCTCAGTCAAGGTGGCGAGAGGGGTTTCCCAGGAGGTCACACTGGAGATGGGTGTCAGGCTCCAAACTTCCACAGCTATGGTTATGCCTGCTAAAAATTGCCTCAGACCTGAGACAACAAAGTCCTGCCACCTGCAAATGATGACTGATCAAACCTCCTATTTAATGGTGGAGCTGCAGCTGATAGTCAGCAATCCAATTGTGCTCCCGCCAGGTTTCACCGTCGTGTTTCAGAGGAGACATGAATCACGTGGGAAATGTGTTAAAATCGGAAAGGCCTCTCAAAATGGGATTATAGAGGCAATTTAGTGGTTGTTAAGGGCCATAAGGGCCTATCCCGTCTCTTGGAGGCGGGACGGAGACGGGATCAGAAACCATGTATTTGGGAAAATTGCTTGGAGGCGGGATGGAGGTGGGGTCGGGCCCGCCCACCACTTTTTGCAATTTTAACACCCCACTCGCCTCCAATCCCACCTCCTCGGGCCTGGCAAAATCCAGCCCTTAGTGTTTAATTCACTGCCCCTTCTCTTCCAGTTATGCTCACCTTGAAGAAGTTCTGCTCTTCTCTCCGACAGGATTTCCATTTGTCTCTAGTCTCAGTCGTGGCTCAATTGGTAGCACTCTCACATCTGAGTCACAAGGTTGTGTGTTCAAAGTCCCACTCCAGAGACTTGAGCATAAAAATCTAGGCTGACACTCCAGTGCAGTGCTGAGGGAATGCTGCACTGTTGGAGGTGCCGTTTTTCGGATGAAACGTTAAACCGAGGCCCTGTCTGCCCTCTCAGGTGGACGTAAAAGATCCTTTGGCATTATTTCGAAGAAGAGCAAGGGAGTTATCTCTGGTGACCTAGCCAATATTTATCCCTCAATTAACATAATTAAGATAGCTTATCCGGTCATTATCACATTGTTGTTTATGAGAGCTTGCTGTATGCAAATTGGCTGCCGCGTTGTCTACATTACAACAGTGACTACACTTCAAAAAGTACTTAATTGGCTGTAAAGCGCTTTGGGACCTCCAATGGTTGTGAAAAGCATTATATAAATCCAAGTCTTTCTTTCTTTCTTTCTTTCTTTCTTTTACCTTTTTCACCTTCATTGCTTTCTGTTTTCCTTCACGTGTTTGATCAGGTATCTACCAAAACTCGCTTTCACAGCCACAACTCTTTCCTCGGCAACTGTCTTCTGCGCTGACTTATTCCACATGGATTCCAATTCAAATTCCACAGTTCATGTTTTGGAATTACCCCTGATTACAGGTATCTCCATGATATTCAGCGTTCCTTGAACCACTGCTCTCGCCTCTTCCTGAGATCCTTGCTCAATGTCACCAGTTCTGACGAAAGGTTATCGAGCTGAAACGTTAACTCTGTTTCTCTCTCCACAGATGCTGCCTGACCAGCTGAGTATTTCCAAAATTTTCTGTTTTTATTACAAAGATGACAATTGCATTTGAATTAGATTTCCATAAATAGGGTATTTCTGTTTGATGGGAGAAAGCAATACATTTCTATAGCAAGAAAACTGTTTTCAAGAGATCAGTGCTCGGAAATGATATGTGCTATATTTCATAATTTTTCAGAAAGTTCACGATGATACCCAATGATACGCCAATCTATGTGTGGCCTGCAGAATAAAGAGCAGTTTTCTTTCCAACAAGGATCATCACCTTTGAGTACAAAGGACTACCACCGGACCTATCTACTGCTGTGTCATCTACCAACCTAAGCAGTAGAAAGAAGAAAGAAAGACTTGCATTTATAATGCCTTTCACAACCTCAGGACATCCCAAATATAGCCAATGAAGTACTTTTTGAAGTGTAATATAGGAAACATGGCAACCAATTTGTGCACAGCAAGCTCCCACAAAGAGCAGTGTGATAATGACCAGATAATCTGTTTCTTTAGTGATGTTGGCTGAGGGATAAATATTGGCCAAGACACCCGGGATAACTCCCCTGCTCTTCTTGAAATCGTGACATGGGATCTTTTATGTCCACCTGAGAGGGCAGATGGGACCTTGGTTTACCGTCTCATCTGAAAGACAGCAGCTCCAACTGTGCAGCATTGGATTGTGAGCCTAGATTTTTGTGCTCAAGTCTCTGGAGTGGGAATTCAACCCACAACCTTCTGACTAAGGCACTTATCAGGTGGTAGATATAAACAGCAGTTTCAATGCACGTTATGATGTTGTGCCATCATGATGTGCATTAGGTTATGGCGCACTGTTACTCTGTCGTCAACACAACGTTACTTCAGTGTTCAAAAACAGATCTGCACAGATCGTAGTCGAGTCAACACAACTGGAGTTGGTTTGGAGTCATTGGTTTTACACTGGGATTTTTGTGCAATTTTTGATGTGCTGTGAGAATAATGGAGTGTGTAAATCATAGTATCATAAAAGCATAAATGAGATTGCTAATATAGTGTCAAACTGGGGCCAATTTCATGCTGTGGACTTGCACTTGGAAGTGGGTTGAAACTACGCAAATTAATTTCATGCCAGACCCTTAAAACCAACAGAGGACACTTTCTCACTGTTTGGACTGGATCGAAGCCCAGGTCCCAGAGGTAAAAGAACAATGGTACCAGAGCACTCTACTATTCAATTCCTATATATTATATTTGGTATTATATTAAGTCAGAGAATGTTCTGGTAAAGTGCTACTGTTCAATGTGAAGAATATTTTGAAAATAACTATAGCTGTAAAATCATCTAAATTATTAACAACTTTTCTCATAGTTCCTTTAAATAATTTATCATGTAGGATTTCACTTACAATAGAGATGCGCAATGTCCACATACTTGGGCTAAAACTTTGATTAGGCACGAAAACAGCCAAAAGTAACGGCATTACTGGGGTAAATTTCGCAGCCACTGTGTAGATTATAACTAATTACCTAATTAATCAATTATTTAATTATTGATCACAATGACTAACTGGGGAGCTTGAGAACAACTTGGCTGCTCCTGTCATATGTCTCTTCCTCAGAAAGTTTAAACCGTTTTCCTCTTGCGTGACAATTAGACCCTGGAGGATCAATGAGGTGAATTTCCTCGGGGATTCTCCCACTTGTCTGCCGTAACGTCAGTGGACATGCCGTGGAAACCATGGAAAAATGACATGAAAGGCGGTTTTCGGGGATTTTCACAGCACTTCCACCGAAATTATAATGGGTAAGCAGGAGAACCCCCGAGAAAATTCACCCACCAAAAGAGACAGTGTTGGCAATCTGGGTGCTTTGATTACACAACAAACCAAAGATCCGCTGGGAATTTCGTTGGGGGTCCTGCTATTCGTCTGCTGTATCTTCCGTAGCAGATCGGTGGAAACTCTGTTAATTCAGTGTATCGGGGGTTTCTGACAATCTTCTGGCAAAGTTACGGCGGCCAATCAGGAGGACCTCTGAGGAATTTCCCAGCGCATTACGCAGAGCTGTCTAAACAACAGTATGCATCCTGGGGCAAAACAACAGCAAAGCGGCTAGCGGAAGTGAAAGGTTAAAATGTCAATTGATCACAGGGGTGCTGGATTCAACTAAAGAATATTATTTGGACAGTAGATAGCAACTCAAGCATGATCCATTTAGGACAGGTAAAAGATAAGCTGATTAAATATTTATTAACAATTCAATTAAATTGAATGGCATAATTACAATCCACTCATTCAATGGTATATTCACGAATAGAAACATTGGGCCAGAATTTGCTGGCAAAGTAGAGTCATAGAGTTTTACAGCACAGAAAGAGGCCCTTCGGCCCATCGTGTCTGCACCGCCCATCCCTCCCTGTCCAGTCTAATCCCATTTTCCAGCATTTGGTCCATAGCCTTGTATGCAATGGCATTTCAAGTGCTCATCCAAATGCTTCTTGAATGTTGTGAGGGTTCCTGCCTCTACCACCCTTTCAGGCAGTGAGTTCCAGCTTCCAACCACCCTCTGGGTGAAAAAGTTCCTCCTCAAATCCCCCCTAAATCTCCTGCCCCTTACCCTGAATCTGTGCCCCCTTGTTATTGACCCCCCTACTAAGGGGAAAAGTTCCTCTTTATCCACCCTATCTATGCCCCTCATCATTTTGTACACCTCAATCAGGTCCCCCCTCAGCCTCCTTTGCTCCAAGGAAAACAACCCCAGCCTGTTGAGTCTTTCTTCATAGCTGAGGCGCTCCATCCCAGGTAACATCCTGGTGAATCTTCTCTGCACCCTCTCCAAAGCAATCACATCCTTCCTATAGTGAGGCGACCAGAACTGCACACAGTACTCCAGCTGTGGCCTCACCAGCGTTTTGTACAGCTCCATCATAACCTCCCTGCTCTTATATTCTATGCCTCTGCTAATGAAGGCAAGTATCCCATAAGCCTTTTTAACCACCTTATCCACCTGTTCTGCTGCCTTCAGGGATCTATGTACATGTACACCAAGGTCCCTCTGACCCTCTGTACTTCCTAGAGTCCTACCACTCATTGTGTATTCCCTTGCCTTATTTGTCCGTCCAAAATGCATCACCTCGCACTTTTCCGGGTTAAATTCCATTTGCCACTTTTCCGCCCATCTGACCAACCCGTTAATATCGTCCTGTAGCCTGAGGCTTTCCTCCTCGCAATTTACCACCCCACCAATTTTCGTGTCATCCGCGAACTTACTGATCATACCCTTTACATTCTCATCCAAATCATTAATGTAGATCACAAACAGCAAGGGACCCAGTACCGATCCCTGAGGTACCCCACTGGACACAGGCTTCCAGTCACAAAAGCAACCTTCGACCATCACCCTCTGCCTCCTGCCACTCAGCCAGTTTAGGATCCAACGCGCCAAGGCCCCCTGGATCCCATGGGCTCTTACCTTCTTGACCAGTCTCCTATGCGGGACTTTGTCAAAAGCTTTACTGAAGTCCATGTAAACCACATCCACAGCATTTCCCTCATCCACACACCTAGTCACCCCCTTGAAAAATTCAATCAGATTGGTCAGACATGATTTACCCTTGACAAAGCCATGCTGACTATCCCCGATTAATCCTTGCCTCTCCAAGTGGAGACTAATTTTGTCCCTCAGAATTTTTTCCAATAATTTCCCTACCACAGATGTTAGGCTCACTGGCCTGTAATTCCCTGGTTTATCCCTGCTACCCTTCTTGAATAATGGTACTACGTTAGCTGTTCTCCAGTCCTCTGGTACATCCCCTGTGGCCAGAGAGGTTCTGAAAATTTGTGTCAGAGCCCCTGCAATCTCCTCCTTTGCCTCACACAACAGCCTGGGATACATCTCGTCCGGGCCTGGGGATTTATCCACTTTTTGGCCTGTTAAAACCGCTAGTACCTCCTCCCTCTCGATGCTAATATGTTCAAGTATGTCACAGTCCTCACCACCCCGATTGACTCTTAACTGCCCTCTGAAATGGGACTAGTGAGCCACTCAGTTGTACCAAACCCGCTACAAAAAAGGCACCATATGGGACTGCAGTGGTTCAAGAAGGCGGCGAGTAATGGCGAGTTTAATGCGTATGCTGTTATTAGTTTTAAATTATTTAGTTTTAAATTGTATAGCAATTTGTGGTGAGATACCCCAAGTTGCGAATCGCCACAAATTGCTGGACGATTTGAGCTGCTCCGCCATTATTTAATTTAATTTAATCATTCATGGGATGTGGGCGTCGCTGGCAAAGCCAGCATTTATTGCCCATCCCTAATTGCCCTCGAGACAGTGTTGGTGAGCCGCCTTCTTGAACCACTGCAGTCCCATATGGTGCCTTTTTTGTAGCGGGTTTGGTACAACTGAGTGGCTCACTAGTCCCATTTCAGAGGGCAGTTAAGAGTCAATCGGGGTGGTGAGGGACTGGAGTCACATATAGGCCAGACCGGGTAAGGACATTAGTGAACCAGTTGGGATTTTATGACAATCTGATAGCTTCATGCTTACCATTGCTGATACTAGCTTTCTATTCCATATTTTTAGTTTACCAGTTAACTCACTGCAGAAAATTAAGGCTGGTACTTCACAGCGTAAGGACCCTTTTAATGATGAGATTTATGTTCCTGTAATTCCATTCAACCTCTCTGGCACAAAAAAGGAATAATTGAAACTGTAGTGTTTCTTTCCTGCAGGTAGTAAATTGTTCTTAGCTGTTTTTAAAATTTTATATTTTAAATGTTTTTCTTACTTTTCCTTTCTTCCTCTTTTTTCTCTCTCTTAATCCAATCTTTCTCTCTCTATTTTTCTTTCTGCATCTGATTTGACTCTAATTCAACCTATTTCCTTTTCTGTTGTTCCTCTGTTTGTTTCTCAATTCTTAAATCGCATTGGTTAAGGAGATAGACTGTTGGTCCCATCGTTCACCAAGGTCCCAGATGCCTCGTTGCCCTCACCCCGCCGTTATCAGCTCGCTTTTCCACCAATTTGCAGCGCAAACATTTTTCGAGCTGAAGGGTAAGGAAAAAAGTCTAACTCTCGGTGTATACTTCAGCAAATTCAGGGCCATTGTTCTCTGTAGATTATGAGATAGCATTACCTGCTGCATGATATGAGTGCACAATAAAGCATGTTACTTCAGAGAAAAGGAGAAATACAAAGTGATTTAGCTGTGAAATAAATGAGTATGAACAGTAATCTCAAAAATAGAAGATCATTCAAGCAGCGTAATAGTCCAAGTGTACAAATGAGATACCTTTAGTATTCTGATAATATAGGATTGAAATTGTATTTTACATTTGTTAGTCAACTTCAATATAAAGTTCATTTTGCAAAAGAAACAGAAATCTTCCAGATCCTTATCTAGACTGTAGGGTCTGCTTCTGATTTGTGTGTGTTATGATTTTCAATGAAGTGGCTCTGTGCTGACATTATTGTATTGACAATCCTGGCTGATGTTGTTGAACTGTAGTGCAACAAATAAGGGTGGTCTGATAGTATTTGACAAGCTGACATAAGGTTTAGTGTCTGTTAGCCAGTACATGTCCATTACAACATTGCAGCATTATACCAGTTTATTTTACTTTAGAGCAGAACTGATAATGAAAGTATGAAAAAACTGCACTCAAATTGATATTTTAGTGCAAATACAAACCAATTTATGCATTGGGGAGTGAGATTATTTCATAAATTGCATTAATGTCAGTAGTACTAGATATTATAACAGTAAATTTGAGGGAAATGTTGGCCCATAGTACTAACTTCAGAATTTTATATATTGAAGCCTCTCCAAGACACTCGTCCTACTCCAATTGTATTTAGGTCTAGTTTTTTTGCTAATACAAACCAGAACCATGTCACTAAAGTATTTTTTTAATTGCATTTTACTGTACGAAAGGATAAATGGGGAAAAGAGCTCTTAAATCTCTTTGGAGGCCATTTCTGACCTTTAGCCTGGTAAGTGCCCCAGGGACCAAAATAGATCATTAAGGTAATTGGGAAAAACTACTCTAAACTACTTTCACAGGGATATAGATGCCAATAATGCAATGCACGGTGCTCAAAGCAGGAAAGCACATCGGTTGTAGGTGATCTGTATAATTGGGCGCTGAGGTCTGTTGTGTGCAGTTGCACATAGTGCTGTATAATGTAGTGGGAAAATACCTGTGGGGCTTTAGGCTTATGAAGCAGGTGGCACTGGGCTCATTAATGCCTTAAAAATAACTTTAATAAGGTACTTACCCCATATTGTGGTTTTAGAACACGAGAAGCACTGGTGGAGCTCGACGTCCATATAAAATAGGTACTGGTTGGCTGGCCTGTTCAGCCATGCTGAAACTTGTTACTTACAAGGGAATCTGCTTGTTAGTTCTATTAATTGGATGCATGTTGATCCAACAATTTCATTGTTTATTTCACGGCATCCTTGGCTTTCACTACTGCAGCTATTTAAAGCTGTACCCAACAACCATCTGTGCACATTAGCTGAGGGAACTGTAACTGATCTCTCCCTAAATAGGCACTATGGATATCCCAATGGCTCCCTCTTTGTAGTTCTAGAGGAGGAAATGCATGATCAGGGAAAGGATGCACTAGAGCCTGGCTATGGTGTGCAAAATTATTGTTGCCTGCTGTATCTTACAGGTGAGAGTGACTGCCCGTGACATCAAGGCAGAATTTGACTAAGTGTGGCATCAAGGAGCCTTAGTAAAATTGAAGTCAATGGGAATTAGGAGGAAAACTTTCCACTGGCTGGAGTCATACCTAGCACAAAGGAAGATGGTTGTGGTTGTTGCAGGCCATCAATCTTCAGGACAAACCAGCCCCACTTGATTGGCACCCCATCCACCACCTTAAACATTCACTCCCTTCACCACCAGCGCACCGTGTCCGCAGTGTGTACCATCTACAAGATGCACTGCAACTCGCCAAGGCTTCTTCGACAGCACCTCCCAAACCCGTGACCTCTACCACCTAGAAGGACAAGGGCAGCAGGCGCATGGGAACACCACCACCTCCAAGTTCCCCTCCAAGTCGCACACCATCCTGATTTGGAAATATATCGCCGTTCCTTCATCATCACTGGGTCCAAATCCTGGAACTCCCTCCCCAACAGCACTGTGGGGGTACCTTCACCTCACGGACTGCAGCGGTTCAAGAAGGCGGCTCACCACCACCTTCTCAAAGGCAACTAGGGATGGGCAATAAATGCTGGTCTTGACAGCAAGGCCCACATCCCATGAATGAATAATAAAAACACAACTTTGCCTTACAAAGGAGCATCTCGGAGAAGACGGGCAACACCAATCAATAGCCAAGGTAATCCTGACCATGAGATAGAAGATTTGTCTGCACAAGGAACCAATCACTCAGCAGGAGTTGTGAGGCAGGCTATAGTTAAGTGCCTGAACATTATGAGCCCAATATTCTTGTCTCCAAAGCAGCACTTCCATTCATCACAGTTGTACATCAAAACTCCCCCATGAATATAATAACATTTCTCCCCTAACTACATTGATCTGCCCCATGTCAAAAGAACTGTCAGGACACATTACAGTATCAACTATACAAACTTTTATTAACTCTGTGTCAATAAACATTTGTGATGCATGTATGTTCAATGTGCTTCGTCCCACTGCTTAGCGTGTGCAGTGAGTATCTTTTACTTTCTAACCATTTGTTCCCTCTAAATGTTTCCTCAGTGAAAAAGGTCTGTACCTGAAAAGTTAACTGTCTTTTCTCGTTCCAGATGCTGATGGGCCTCCTGTGTAATTCCAGCATTTTCTGTTTTTACCATAGTTGCACTGCTTGGCTAGCACTCCCAATTATTATGCACCATGGAGAGATGATTCTGCACATACGTCATTAGACGCAGACACAGAGCTCCTTTGCTAGCAGTTAAAATTGAAATTAGTTGGCAGCAATACCCACTGTTTGAACATTTAAATGAACACCAACAGGTCTAACAAATGCACGCAAATTGTAAGGCACAACAGGGCACTTTTCAACATAGTACCCCAGCAATATGAGACTAACATGTCCAGGGGGGTCTCACACGGCTTTGCTCCAGAGTCAGGCCTGCATTGCAGTGATGCTTAAACGGTAGGGCAAATGCACCCTAAAATATGGGTCATTCTCTTTCACACATGAGAGTGCTGTAAAAGGCAGTACTGCTGTAACAAGGTATGGTAGCATAGTGGTTATGTTACTGGACTAGTAATAAAGAGATGGGCAATTACAGATGGGCAATAAATGCTGGCCTTGCCAGCGACGCCCACATCCCATGAACAAATATAAAAAAAGCACAAAACCTGCAAACATATAATTATTTTGCACTAAGCGGTGCAGCGTCTGGGGTATGCGTAACAGTGGTGTTAGCAGGCAGCAGCGCTCATAACATCTCCAGTTACTGTGGCTGAGTGAGGGGAAGGCAGATGTCTGTGCATGCCTACTCGAACACTTTGCACTGGACTCTTAACTGCTGGCAACTGTTTGAAAAGAGCTGTTGTAACAGTCAGCTCTGTTCACTATTAAAAATGAAAAGCTGATGAAGTAGGTCACCTTTTTAAAGCTTTATAAAATTTACTAATAAAATTTTGGAAAAAGAAATCTACTGTGCACCAGCTGCAGATATACTGCAGGCACTTGGCACTGCCAATGGTGTGGCATCACCTTTCTCAAGAGGTGCCCCAGGAACTATTTTAATCTCATCAAGCTTATACTGCAAGTCTTATATATGAACATATTCTAGAATCTTGCAAGCAAGAAAACAGACTTTGGTAAATACTTTTACACATAAGGCCCCTGCCTCCTATTTGACAGCATATCTATTGTAAAATATGGAAGTGCACTCAGCAACCCTGCTGTTATTTATTTTACATTAAGCATAATTCTGATTGTGTTGACCAGTGAAATCTTCATCTAAACACACTGATTGGATCTTGCTAGTGACACAATCAACTGTTATGCTTGAAATAATGATGATGTGTTGCTTTAAGGAAAAACATCCAGATGATACAAAATCTTTAATTTACCTTCTACCAATAAACCAACCAGATTCTCTTAGTTGTTGCCGCAATATTCACACCACCAGTAACGAATTGCTCCATTTGCTGCCTTCTTTGAATATTAGGGCTGCCCTCCCTCATCAAAAATGTCCTCACTTTGATCCTTTATAGAGGCTTCCAATACTTGTACCATCTAGCTGTTAAATCCACAGCTGAATTAACAAATGTTTGACTTTTATAATTGTGTTAGATAATAGCTTGAGAAACATTAAAGGTTCATTATTGCAGTACGTTCTTGTTAAGTCTGTGAATTATTTAGTTAATTAAGACACAGACTAATGAGTAACAATAAAAACAGGTCTTTACTGGTTGGAGGTAGGGACTATACTGAATACAAGATTACTGCACAGTGCTTATATACCGGTGTGTTCACCCCCGGTATTACGTCTACAGCAGCCTGAGAAAGTAGTACATCTCTTAAGGTGGAACAGGCTTAAGCTCTCTTAAGGTGGAACAGGTTACATACACAACACTCCTCCCTTCTTAGCTTTATAGTCATCCCCCCATTTAACCTAACGTAATAACAGATATACATATATAACTTCATGTTTAACGTAACATAATAACATATATACATATATAACTTCATGTCAAAACAGATCACAGATTCAGTCTCTGCGGAAAACAGTTCACAGATTCAATCTCTGTGGTGTAGTCGGTTCACGTTACTCATTCAATAGTCCTTTCATGGATTTAACAGCTTGAACTTCCGAACTGATTTGGCTCCGTTCGGAGGGACCACGTGTGTGATCTGGTAGAGGTGATAATGGTTCAGATGGGTCATCTTCTGTTTCGACTTTTCCTTTTCTGCTTCTTGGATCCTCTCTGGGCTCCACTGTCAGCTGCCAGCTGCATGCAAAGTTTCTCCTTCTCTTCCTCCTTTTTCAGTAGTAGCGCCACCATCTCCCGGTGTTTTTTAGACTTTTTGTGATTCATCATGGTTTCTGCACTTTGGGAGTTTTCATCACAAGCTGGGCAGACCAGGTCACTATAATATTCAGTGTCACTCAATAGGTCATGGTAATATTCGGTGTCGTCCTGATCTAGGCCAGCGAGAGGGTCTTCTATTTCCTCCATACCCAGCTTTTTCTGGGCTTTCAGCAAGTCGTTTACTAATGACCTCATTTGAGATTTTACTACTTCAACTTCTTTTGGAGATTGATTGATCGGACTATTCAATCCCTCTACCGGAGCAGCTGTTTCAGCGGTCTGTTGTTCTACGTTGACGTGAGTCAGCGTACTTTTGGTATCCAAGGGCTGCTCTGTTGCAGTCATCTCAGTCTGTGTTGCCACCTCAGCTCTTCCAATAACCTTTGAGAGCTCCGAACCCCTTTCGTTTGAATATTGAAGTTCGTGTTCAAGTTTTTCCCATTTCAGAGTCCTGTCCTTCAGCATATGCAGGAGTTGGCTGACCGTTAACTCCTCTGACATCAGGCGTTTTGTGTGCTCCTGCTCCATTTTTTCCATCAGCTGCTTCTGTTGTCTTTCCAGATTCTCCAACTCTATATCAAAGAACTCTTTCGTTGCATTCAACTCTTGCTCAAAACGGCGAAGCATTTGTTCTAATTGCTGTTGTAGTTTGAAATGGAGTTGAGTTCGAGCCCGGTGTCCCTCAGAAATGGGCACATCAGTAGACTTGCCAGATTCAGAATCCACAGTTAAACTATGTTGTTGTTGCTCAGTGGAATTCTGTGCTGAAACTTTGTCTTTTGCACCTGAGTTGGGCTTACCATCATCCGTTCCAGAGTCTGGGCCGACTATCTTCACCGAGTTCTCACTCGTTATTGTTTGTAGGAAATGCCAGTCCATATTCATTTTCCTAATCCACTCCCGTCCTAGTAGTGGAGGACCTCCTTCAGATATCACATATAAGTCCATTATTTGACTGTCTTCGCCCTTGTGGACCACTGCAACCTCTATTTTCCCGATGGGGTACACTCTTTGCCCCGTGTATGTTTTCAATATAATCCCTGTATCCTGTAGGGGAATATGTTGGAATAACTTTCCGTAATCTTTCTTATTTATGACCGTCAATGCCGATCCAGTGTCCAATTCCAGTTTTACTTGGACTCCTTCTATCTGAAGAGTGACCCAAATTGTCTGGAGATCTGCACCCTTACCAGCGTTGAGTACTCTTAAGCTAGCCAGTTCATTACAGCTTAGGCTAGCCAGTTCATTACTGCTAGCGTCTGAATCGGACTCCTGTTCGGTCACCTTGTGTACCTTTGCGTATTTTCCTTGCGGTGACTTCTTGTTGCTGGTCTTCTTCCCTGACCTGCATACTCTAGCTATATGTCCAAGCCTACCACATGTTCTACATTCTTGGTTTTTAAACCAACACTGGTTCTGATCATGCGTTGTCTTTCCACAACAATAACATTTGACAGAACTCCACTCCAATTTGTTTGCACTGAGCTCCGGTGACCGTAGCTGCATTACTGCCGTGCCTCTCACTGCGGCTTCGTGTGCTGCTGCCATAGTGACCGCCTTCTCAAGCGTCAGCTCATTCTCCTCGAGCAGTCGCTTTTGTGTATCTTGTTTAAATAAACCACACACAAATTTGTCTCGTAGTGCATCTGTCAGTCCCGTTCCAAACTGACAATATTTCGCTAATTTACGCAATTCCAGCAAATATTCAGCATTGCTTTCATGCTGTAGCTGCCTTTTGTCATAAAATTTAAATCGTTCCGCTAGCATCAGCGGCGTGGGGTTTAGATGATCTTTCAGGACAGTAACAATCTCATCGAACGTCTTATCCGCCGGTTCATCTGGTGATAACAGGTGTTTCAATTGCCCGTATGTCTTCGCACCCATTAAATTTAATAATGTTAGAGCTTTAGCTTGGTCACGAATTTTATTGGCCTTACAATAATTTTTTACTCTTTCAACATATATGGCCCAATCTTCGAGGTCACTATCAAAGGTGCTAATATTCCCGTGTTTAGGCATTGTAGATTTGCAATTTCTCAGATTTTATTTTCTTTACTTGTTATCAAAGATGGCGGCTTCCCGCTCTTGCCGTCGTCCTCCGCCCACAAAATGGCGGTTTTCCCGCGCTTGGCGGTCTTCACCCGTCCCCCGACGCCGTCTCCCTTCAGCCCCCGAGTGCAGCCCTTATCTTCGCCGTGATCGCCCGAGTGCGGCCCTTATCAGCGGATGCGATTGATGGCCCGGCTGCGCCTCGCACTTGAAAGCGGCCCGGCCCTTATCAGTGCTTGCGATCGATGGCCCGGCTGCGCCTCGCACTCCAAAGCCCTTATCTCCCGATCGCGATCGATGGCCCGCGCTGTGCACCGCGGCTCTCGCGCCTTCAATTTCTGCAGCCGCTGCCCTTTCAGCCCGATTGCGGCCCTTATCGGTGGTCGCGATCGATGGCCCGGCTGCGCCCCTCACTTCAAAGCGGCCCAGCCCTTATCTGCCGATCGCTATCGCCCTGTACCTTTGTCTTCCCCAGCCCTGTCTTCTACTCCGGTTCACAAGCTGATGGAGGCTTCAGGGTCCTAATGCCTGTCGCTTCCAGTGGGGTGGTGTGGTTTGAAACCTCTCTTCAACCGCCGTGGAATAACTGCCGCAGGGTAAGAACCTGACTCGTCGCCAGTGTTAAGTCTGTGAATTATTTAGTTAATTAAGACACAGACTAATGAGTAACAATAAAAACAGGTCTTTACTGGTTGGAGGTAGGGACTATACTGAATACAAGATTACTGCACAGTGCTTATATACCAGTGTGTTCACCCCCGGTATTACGTCTACAGCAGCCTGAGAAAGTAGTACATCTCTTAAGGTGGAACAGGCTTAAGCTCTCTTAAGGTGGAACAAGTTACATACACAACAGTTCTGATTGGCTGTTTTCAATTCTTGCCAATGAAATCATATTCTTAGAAATCATACATTTCAAAGCCACATGTTCCCATGGATTGGTTAGGCATTTCTTAATTATGGAGAAAACGTAGGTATTCCTCACATTTTTTTGAAGATGTAAGGTAATTCTTGAGCTACTGGGATGAATTTTCATTCTGGGGATATAAACGTCGCTGGCAAGGCCAGCGTTTATTGCCCATCCCCAGTTGCCCTTGAGAAGGTGGTGGTGAGCCTTCTTCTTGAACCGCTGCAGTCCGTGTGGTGAAGATACTCCCACAGTGCTGTTAGGGAGGGAGTTCCAGGATTTTGACCCAGCGGCGAAAAAAGAACAGCGATATATGCCAAGTCGGGATGATGTGTAACTTGGAGGGGAACACGCTCACTTGCTGCCCTAGTCCTAGATGGTGGGTTCATTCTTTAATACCAGTCTCACCCTTAATGGAGTTGAAGTCAGATCCATTACATGTGTTGTGATAGTGCATCCCACAAAGCATTTAACACAGTTCTGGATTATTTATAGAAAGTGTTGGGGGTCTCACTGTTCTGCAAGTTTGAATGCACTGGGCATCTATAGCATGCAGCCACACGGGATAGGAAGAAACCTTTCATCTGTGATGGTTGAAAAGCTATTTGATTTCTGATAATGCTCCTGGGTAAACAAACCTAGAATGCCAGCGGCATAGTTTCTCTCTAATAAATGTGAAATATGCATTGCCTTGAAAACAAGTATTCTAGTGCATGCTTGGTAGTCACACGGTAATTGCGTTAACAAATGACATTTTCAGATTTAAGATTTGTTTCAATCTATATGCCCAGAGCACTAGACAGGCACATTTATTTTGATACGGAACTCCCCAATCCTTGCACCAGACAGAAAAAAAAGATCAATAATAGTATTGGACTTCTCACCTACCTCTAAGTTGCGAGTAATCTTTCAACACTTGCATAACTATGGTAGCATTTCTTCAGCATTTCCATAGATACTATAATACTATCGCACTATACCATGCAGCTAGTCCACAATGGCAGTTAAGCTGTCAGAAGGAGGGGCAAAGTGGAAGCGAGGTGGCCTCCTGGAGAAGTCAGCTCAACCTGGGTTATTCTTGCACACCTCCCAGTGGTTAGCTAAAGAATATAATTGGCAAAGGTCTGGAAGCAAGTCCCATTCCCCGGCCCAAACTATTGACTGAAGAATTAATTATTATTTTGGAGAGGAGGCCTAAAAGAGGCAAAGAAAAAAATAACGAAAGTTAGGGGAGGGTCGCAGAATTCTTTTTTTTTGGTCAGCCAGGTGTTTGACAGATGTAGAAATGAATCACTATGTTTAAAAGTCTTCAATTCAAGCTACTAAGAATTCTACATCCACCGGTAGGAATTCAGTTTGCATACTCTCTCTCGCTCTAAAGGCACATATTCCAGTTAGCTCAGTCCAGAGATCTTAGGTGCAGGGTGATAAAGCCAAGGGTTAGGGATTCCCAAGTATGCGCAGAACTACTGCTGGAGTTAACCAGGGCAGATCACCGGTATACTTCCTTCTCCTTGTCTAGCAAGGACCAGCTTACCAATTTAAGCTTTGGCCTGCAGGGTTATCAAGAACAGAGTGGGAAGAATCCAAATTCCCAGCGGCAAGTCTATCACACCAGTGTTCATTAGGAAGCAAGGTTGGCTTTTTTTCCATTCTTGGGATGAGGGCATTGTTGACTCACAAAGTCTGCCACAAAGGGTTGATTTGCTTCTGAGCTTCCATCGCCAGGCTTGTCATCTTCAAGCCACCTCAACCCCAAAGAGATTCCACCTACCTCCCCCACTAAGGAGGTGAGCCACCAGTTGCCTGTTCCATTCTGATTACGCCACAGGCCTCCATAGCGTCTAATATACATGCTGTGACAACCTAAAGAAACAGATTGATGATCTACAATTTATATTAGAAGCCAGAAAATTGAACAGATCTAAGCTAGATCTTACTTTTGGTGGTCATCTATGGATGATTGATATAAAGTCAAAGAAAAAGTTTGCCTGTGGATCTTAACTTTCACTTGTTGTGGTAGTGGGAAGTACTGTAGCATTACTGCTCTTCATACTGTGTGTGATTTTTACTATACAGCAAATATAGTACGTTCAATCACTTTGTGCGAGTTTTAGTAAGAACACAGTGGGGCATACCCTGAAATAAAACAGATGCAAATGGTATGTTGGTGACCTTTTCAATGCTTTTCCTTCTGGTTGCGCTTCAGATAATCTTGATAGTCATAAAGGAAGTGGTGAAGAAAGAAGAGAGAAAGCAAAATGTACTCAGGAATAATTGAAGCTTGTTGTAAATTTAGGGAAAGATATCAGTGAATAAATTTAACTCACACTTCCCTGCAGCAACAGGATAGCAGGGCCTTTAAAATGCAGCAGGCTGCCTTACCACCCCATTCCCACTGGAATCCCGCTGGCCAACATTTTAACTACTCACTGCAGTTTGGTGGCCGAGGCACCCGCTGGAAACAGGCAGGAGCCTCATACATTTAAGCAAATTGGAGTTGCATTACGTCAATGGGACCCAAACTGCATTTTAACCTGAGCTTGAGCAGGGAAGTTGCTGTGGCTTTCCCGGCAGGTCGGCAGCTGTCGGGGGGGGGGGGGCGGTGGGGTCGAAGAGGCCCTCTATGGAATTCTCCTCCAGGCTCCACAAGGAAAGACGCGGCCACTCATGCCCCGGACACCCATCCCCTCCCACCTTCCCTCCCACAAGACCCTCACAAAAACCCTTCCCCACGACTGACCACTACAATGGAGGCACGGTAAGTGGTGTAGATGGGAGCAGGATGTTACAGGGCAGCGGTGCCTCAGAGAATGATTTTTGCCTGAATGTGACTGGGGTGAATCTTTTTGGTTGATTGTGATGTGAACTTATTTTTTGCTAGAATGTCATTAGGGAGAAATTTAAAATTGGTGAATAACAAAAGTAGAAAATTATTTGAATGGATAAAAAAACAAGCAGAAAGGTTACATTCACAAACCAGAGGAGATGTCCTTGGGGCTATACCCAGGTGTATGGATCATCTGGTGCAGTGAATACTAGAAAATCAGTTGAGTTGGAGCACATGCCTGTAAAGGAGTCTGACTGATTTTCCTTCTAAGCATGCACTTCGATCTACTGAATTTTCCAATATTTATTCTGACCCAGCAATCCAGTTTACCAGGATGAACACTCAGAAAAATCTCCCCTACTATCTTTAGCATTGCCGCAAAGCAGTTGATCTGTCACCAATTCTGTTTACACACTGTCTGTGAAGATGTTGTGAAAGCAGGGTTGATGACAGATTGAAGAATCTCCAGACTCAGCCAATCCCAGCTCCAGGTGGTTTCAGACCCAAATTGCCACAGTGCAGAAACAGGGCTATAAATGATGCTCTCTTTTGAGGCAGAAATCCAGCGAACCAGGAGTAGATGGGCAGGAAATTGGGGTAAATGCATTTCTACCAGGATTCCCTTACTTGTGTAATGATATCAGCAAATACTGATGTTAATTGCCTGTTTGATTATCATGCCTTACCAGCATAATTGCATGTATTGATTGCTTGTGCCTGACCAGCAGAGGGCATGTGACCGAGACAAGCAAGGCAGTTTAGGTTTAGTTTCGGTTTCATTCTAGATGCATCACTAGCATCGTGTCTCCTGAAAAGCTGTATAAAGAGTTGAACAAGCTTTAGATTAAAAGTCATTCTCTTTCATAAATGTCTCGTCATTGAACCCACAAAGAAATCAATACATGGTGTCAGAAGTGATTGAAAGAGATGAAGAGAAAAAATCTGAAGTTAAATCAGCTCTCCACAAATTAGCAAGCCAAAAGAGAACATCGTTGCTTACCATTGGAGAATAGCTAACGAAGTAAAAAATGGAAGGTTTACACCCACCGGCGACGCTTCAGTTGACAGGTAATGTGGCTGAAAATTGGAGGAGATTCAAACAACGTGTAGAGTTGTATTTAGCGGCAATCGGAGCTGACGAGAAAAGTAATAAAAGGAAATCGTCACTGTTCTTACATGTCGTGGGTGATGACGCGCTGGAGGTGTATAATAATTTCACATTCGCTACTGATGGAGACAAAATGAAGCTCGATAAAATAATGGAACAGTTTGAGGCCTACTGCATACCTAAACGTAACGTGACGTTTGAGAGGCACAGATTTTTCACATGTGTACAGAAAACGGGTGAGACTATTGATCAGTATGTGACTGAACTGAGAAACCGAAGTAAAGCATGTGAATTTGGGGGACTGACAGACTCGCTGATAAAAGACAGACTGGTGTGTGGTATTCCAGATAATGGTCTAAGGGAAAGACTGCTAAGAGAGCAAGATCTAGACCTGGGAAAAGCCATAGCACTGTGTAGGGCTACAGAGACTGTGAAGTTGCAGGCAAAGGAGCTGTTCAGTGACAATAGCTGCAACGTGGATGCAGTGAGAATGAACGGACACAAACCGTTTAACAAAAAGAGCGCCAATGTGAAAAAAGAGGCGTGGCCAGCGAACGAAAATGAAAGGGGCAACCGAAAGTCATGTAGTCGATGCGGTACACAGCATCCACCAAAAAAGTGTCCAGCATATGGTAAAACATGCAATAGTTGCAACGAAAACAACCATTATGCCCGTTGCTGTAAGAACCAAGCGCAACAAAGCAAGGCCCATACAGTAGATGAAAGCGAGATAGAGGAGTTCTATGTAGATGTTGTGTCTGAAAACAAAAAAGAAGAAAGAGACTGGATGTTGACACTAAAAGTGAATGACATACACATTCCATTTAAATTGGATACTGGAGCACAAGTTAATGTGATATCAGAGACTGATTTTAAGAAAATTAGACCCAGACCAAAGATACATGGAATAAAAGTGAAAGTGACAGGATACACAGGTACTAATATACCAGTGAAAGGAAGATGCATTGTCAAAGTAACACACAAGGACAGAGAGCACACGCTAGCATTAATCGTGGTGCCAAAGGATGTGCAAGCCATACTAGGTTTTAAAGCCTGTGAGAGACTGAACCTGGTAAAGAGAGTCCTCGTTGTGGAAAGCGAAGGAGAGACAGTCTATGATGAACTGAATGTTGCGTACACACCGGGTAAGCTGATGTATACAGCAGACATGTTGTCCAGAGCTGTTGACCCAGGAGAGCCCGCAAACACAGTGAAAAGACTGATGTACAAGGCAAAAGACAGTAGAACTGACTTCTACCAGAGCATGCTTGTATACCGCACAACGCCGCTCGAGTGTGGTAAGTCACCAGCCCAACTCCTTATGGGACGTCGGCTAAGGTCAAACCTACCCATCCCGGAGAACCTCCTGAAAACAAAAGAGGGGGAGAAAGTGAGGAAGTTCAAAGAACAACAGAAAGAAAAGCAAAAGTACTACTATGACAGAGGAACACAAAACCTACCTGAACTCCACACTGGTGACCAAGTAAGGTTCAAAGACAAAACAAACACATGGACTCAGAAGGGAACTGTCCTGAGTGAAGTTCAACCAAGATCATACACCATTCAGACAGATGAGGGTGCTGTTCTGAGAAGAAACCGTCGAGATCTTCTCATGGGACCAGCCACAGCAGGTCAAGAGACTGATACTGTTGAACAACCTGATCACACAGCTGAGAACACATCATCTGAGGCAACAACTCAGATTCAAGGACAATCAATCAGAAAATCCTCAAGACACATGAAGCCTCCTGAGAGACTCATTGAGCAAGTTTAAGGACTATTGTTATGGAAGGAAGTAATGTTATCTTATTCTTTCTTCAAGTTCTAGTGTATTGACATATTTCATGTGAACACACAAAGCAAGGTTAAAAAACCTTGATCATGATAATGATAATGTAAGTTCATTAAGTGTTACAGTTAAAATGCAGATTAATACAAAGAAAACATGTTGTTAGTTAAAAGTAAAATACTTTTGTTTTAAGAAAAGGAGATGTAATGATATCAGCAAATAGTGATGTTATTTGCCTGTTTGATTATCATGCCTTACCAGCATAATTGCATGTATTGATTGCTTGTGCCTGACCAGCAGAGGGCATGTGACCGAGACAAGCAAGGCAGTTTAGGTTTAGTTTTGGTTTCATTCTAGATGCATCACTAGCATCGTGTCTCCTGAAAAGCTGTATAAAGAGTTGAACAAGCTTTAGATTAAAAGTCATTCTCTTTCATAAATGTCTCGTCATTGAACCCACAAAGAAATCAATACAACTTGTTCCAAAGAGAAATTCATCAGGGGTTGGCTTCTCCTGGTTCCCTTCCCCGCTTACTGATGTCACATTTGGAGTAATTTCTGGCTGGATCCTGGGCCCCTCCCAAAATCCCCAGTAAACCAGTTACGCCGCCTGTGCAGTCAACATGAAGCAGACGTACTTAAAGTAGAGGACCATAATAATGGGAAACAGGGAAATGGTGGAGACTTTGAACAAATATTTTGCATCGGTCTTCACTGTAGAAGACACTAAAAGCATCCCAATAATGGATAATCAAGGGGCTATTGGGGTGGGGGGGGGACTTAAAACAATCACTATCACTAGAGAGAAAGTACTAGGCAAACTAATGAGACTAAAGGTGGACCAGTCCCCTGGACCCGATGGCATGCATCCTAGAGTCTTAAAAGAGGTGGCTGCAGAGATAATGGATGCATTAGTTGTAATCTACCAAAATTCCCTGGATACCGGAGAGGTCCCAGTGGACTGCAAAACCGCAAATGTAATGCCCCATTTAAGAAAGGAGGGAGACAGAAAGCAGGCAACTATCGAACAGTTAGCCTAATATCTGTCATTGGGAAAATGCTGGAGCCCATCATTAAGGAAGTGATAGCAGGACATTTAGAAAATCATAATATAGTCAAGCAAAGTCAGCATGGTTTTATGAAAGGGAAATCATATTTGACAAATTTGCTGGAATTCTTTGAGGATGTAACAAGCAGGGTGGATAAAGGGGGACCAGTAGATGTCGTGTATTTGGATTTCCAGAAGGCATTCGATAAGGTGCCACATAAAAGGTTACTGCACAAGATAAGAGCTCACGGGGTTGGGGGTAATAAATCAGCATGGATAGAGGATTGGCTAACTAACAGAAAACAGAGAGTCAGGATAAATTGGTCATTTTCAGGTTGGTAAACTGTAACTACTGGGGTGCCGCAGGGATCAGTGCTGGGGCCTCAACTATTTACAATCTATATTAATGACTTGGATGAAGGGACTGAGTGTAATGTAGCCAAATTTGCTGATGATATAAAGATAGGTGGGAAAGCAAATTGTGTGGATGATGCAAAGAGTCTCCAAAGGGATATAGATAGGCTAAGTGAATGGGCAAAAATCTGTTTAAGGGAATTTTAGTTGTGTGATTGTTCTCAGCAGTATGTTTTTCAGCTAGTTGACCTCCTTAATAGTCTAATCTAAAGCCTGTAGACAAGGCCTTCATCTAATGAGTTTAATGTGGGAAAATGCGAGGTTATCCACTTTGGTAGGAAAAATAAAATAGCAAATTATTATTTAAATGGGGAGACATTACAAAATGCTGACGTACAGAGGGATCTGGGGGTCCTTGTACATGAATCACAAAAATTTAGCATGCAGGTACAGCAAGTAATTAGGAAGGCAAATGGAATGTTGGCCTTTATTGCAAAGGGAATGGAGTATAAAAGCAGGGAAGTCCTGTTACAACTGTACAGGGCGTTGGTGAGACCACACCTGGAGTACTGCGTATAGGTTTGGTCTCCTTATTTAAGGAAGGATATACTTGCATTGGAGGCAGTTCAGAGAAGGTTCACGAGGTTGATTCCGGAGATGAAAGTGTTGTCTTATGAAGAGAGGTTGAGCAGGTTGGGCTTATACTCATTGGAGTTTAGAAGAATGAGTGGGGATCTTATTGAAACATATAAGATTCTGAAGGGGCTTGACAGGGTAGATGCGGAGAGGATGTTTCCCCTCGTGGGGGAATCTAGAACTAGGGGGCATAATTTCAGAATAAAGGGGTACCCTTTTAAATCGGAAATGAGGAGGAATTTCTTCTCCCAGAGGGTCATGAATCTGTGAGGGTGCCAGTCAGTTCCTTTTTGTAACCTCTAGATGGCACCTTCACTTGTCACTGTTCCTTTGTTAATTGTTTCTCGTTCTCTGGTGTTAATTGTTTCTAACCCTGTGTTAGTTTTTAATCAGCCTGTTAGCTGTTTATGGGTGGCACCTGGTTTTCTTGGTATATAAGTTCTGTTGTTGTTTCACTCAGTGCTCAGTCCTCACTAGGGTGAACCAGGGAGTTAGTCTTGACTAGGTTCTCTGTGTGACTAGCCTTTCCTCTATGGCAGCTTGCCTTCACAAGCTGGCTGCCATAGTTCTCTTGAGCTATGTATCTAAGTCTGTGTTCTAGTTCTCTCGAGTTATGTATTTAAGTCTGTGTTCTAGTTCTCTCGAGTTATGTATCTAAGTCTGTGCCATAGTTCTCTCGAGTTATGTATCTAAGTCTGTGTTCTAGTTCTCTCGAGCTATGTACTTAAATCTGTGTTCTAGTTCTCTCGAGCTATGTATCTAAGTCTGTGTTCTTGTCTCTGGATTTAAGATGTATTTAAGTCTTGTTCTGTTGAGCTGCTTGTCTTGGTAAGGTGCTGTTTGGACTAGCGTGTTGCTATGTGGGAGCCGTTGGGATCTTGTCTTGAGCCTTGCATTGATAAGCCGATTACCCTCGGGGTAGCTTGTCTGGAGTTGTGCCTCGGCAAGCCGGTTGCCCCTTGTGGTAGCTTGTTGCAAGCTCAGTATAGACAAGTGGGCTTCCTCATGGAAGCTGTCCTGAGTTCCTATCTTGACTAGCTGTCTTGTAACTTGTCTCTAGTTCTCTTGTCTCTAGTTCTTATGTATATTGCTGTGTCCCTTGTGTTAATCTGGTTATGTGTGAATTTAGTAAAGTTCAAACAAAGTATTGTATATTTGTCTCTTGTCTGGTTTCTGCACTTGGGTCCAGAACCTACCTTTGCCTGGAGAGCACGGCCTCGTATTTATACGGCCCCGTGGCTCCCCAACCCTGACAGAATCTTTGGAATTCTCTTCCCCAGAGAGCTGTGCAGGCTGGGTCATTGAATATATTTAAGGTGGAGATAGATTTTTGAAAGGTAAGGGAGTCGAGGGTTATGGGGAACGGGCAGGGAAGTGTAGTTGAAGCCAAGATCAGATCAGCCATGATCTTATTGAATGGCGGAGCAGGGTTGAGGGGCCAAATGACCTACTCCTGCTCCTACGTCTTATGTTCTTATGTTCTTATATGTGAGCCTGTGGCAAAACCACTAAGAGACTCTTACAGTGACTTACATAATTGTCTGTAACCAATGTTATTACCTCCAGCATTAATTGTCTGTAACCAATGTTATTACCTTTCAAGTTGGCTCTGGTTAAACAGAGCTAGATCGACAACATCGCGATCTGACGCGATGACGTCATCACATGGATCACGTGACGTCCCCTTCGGCGGGAAACATGATGATGTCATGACGTCAGAGGTAGAGGGCGGGACCAGCCAGTCCTCGTGTGGATTGAAAGAGAAAAGACCTGTTTTGAGCTTCTCCTGTAGTTTCTTGTTTTGTAAAGTTCTTAGACAATGAATTCAGTTTGTTAACTTCCAGTAAGTTATAGATTCTTTGTTAGGAGTGCAGAGACTCCTACATTGGTGACCCCGATTCCTCGCGATCATTTTTCGTGGTGAGCGCCGAACACAGGCCAGTGATGGAGGCCAATGCAGTGGCCTTGAAGCTCCCCCAATTCTGGGAACAACAGGCAGCCTCTTGGTTTGTGCAAGCCGAGGCGCAATTTGAGCTCCGCAACATCGTTCAGAATCAGACCAGATATCTCCACGTGGTCTCCGCCCTCGAGAGCTCGACGGCATAGAGAATCATCAGCCTGCTGGAGAGTCCCCCGACTGCTGACAAATATGTCGCCATCAAGACACGATTGCTGCAGGTATTTGGTCTCACCAAGGCAGAGCGCGCTCGCCGTTTACTGGCTCTACAAGGGTTAGGAGACTCCGAACCCTCCGAAATGATGAGTCATATGCTGACTCTCCTGGGGTCCGAGCCCCAGTGCTTTCTGTTTCGCGAACTGTTCCTTACTCAACTTCCTGAGCAAGTACAGGCGTCCCGCGCCCGAGCAGAAACCGCAGACTGTGTCGCGCTCGCCGAAGAGGCGGATAAGATTTACGCGGTCCGGCAACAATACTGCGCCCTCGCGCAACGCCCCGCCACGAAGAGCCCGGCCCCGGCTCCGACAAAGGCTCCTCCGACGACCGGTTTCTGCTACTACCACGCCCGTTTCGGCCCGAAGGCCCGCTGCTGCCGCTCGCCGTGCAGTTTCATTACCAGACCGTCGAATAGACCGCTGCGAGTCAAGCACGCCGGTCCCCGTACTTCCCCCGCGGCCGCGATGGCGATCGGTGCTTCCGGGAATCTCACCTACGTAACCGACTCCATCTCCGGCCGTCGTTTTCTATGCGACACGGGGGCGCAATGCAGCATACTGCCCGCCTCGTTCATAGACCTTCGCTCCGGTAGCCGTGGTCCCCCTATGCAAGCGGCCAACGGGGGTTCGATCCGCACTTGCGGGAAGCGCCTCGTCCGAGTATGTTTCGGTGGACAGTTTTTCAGCTGGAATTTCATCACCGCTCAAATCTCACAGGCCCGGTTGGGTGCTGACTTTTTAGGCGCCAACGGCCTGTTGGTGGATGTGAAAAATCGACGCCTCGTTCGCGCTGCCACGCTCGATGATATTTCGGGGGGGCGCAGCACGGCTGCGTCACACACGATTTCATGTGCGCGGCCGCAGCCTGACGATTTCGCCCGTCTCCTCGAGGATTTCCCCGAGCTGACGAAGCCCAACTTTACGGCTCCGACCGTCAAGCATAGGGTGGAGCACCATATTTTGACTACCGGCTCGCCCGTTTATGCCAGGGCGCGACGTTTAGAGCCCAGCAAGCTAGCGGCAGCAAAGGCGGAGTTCGCCGTGATGGAAAAAATGGGGATCATCCGTCGGTCCAGTAGCCCCTGGTCCTCCCCTCTCCACATCGTCCCCAGGCCCGGCGGGGGATGGCGGCCCTGTGGGGATTATCGCCGCCTCAATGACATAACGATGCCTGACCGCTACCCCATTCCCCATATACAGGACTTCTCAGCATATTTGGCGGGGACGTCCATCTTCTCCAAAATCGACCTCGTCCGTGGTTACCATCAGGTGCCAGTGCACCCTCAGGATGTCGAAAAGACAGCGGTAATTACCCCCTTTCGACTCTTTGAATTCCTGCGAATGCCCTTTGGGCTTAAGAACGCGGCACAGGCATTTCAGCGCCTCATGGATTCAGTCCTGCGGGACCTTGACTTTCTGTTTGTTTATTTGGACGATATTCTGGTTGCCAGCACCTCCAAGGAGGAACACCTCGAGCACCTTCGGGTCCTTTTCAGACGGCTTCAGCAGCACGGCCTCATCGTTAACTCGGACAAATGCCGTTTCGGCCTATCGCAACTGGATTTCCTGGGCCACCGCATAACCCCCACGGGGGCAACGCCACTTCCGGTCAAGGTGGAAGCAATTGCGGCGTTCCCGAAACCGAAATCCGTGAAAGCTTTACAGGAGTTCCTGGGGATGGTTAACTTCTATCATCGTTTCATCCCCAGGGCTGCACAGCTCATGCGTCCTCTATATGAGGCCCTCAGAGGCTCGACGGGAAAGGACCCTGTGGTATGGTCACAGGACATGGATCGTGCTTTCGAGGAGATGAAAACCGCACTCGCCAATGCGACCATGTTAGCACACCCCCTGCCGGGAGCCACCATCGCTCTCACGATGGACGCGTCAGACTACGCGGTGGGGGCCATCCAGGAGCAGTGGGTCGACGGCGCGTGGCAACCCCTGGCCTTTTTTAGCCGCCAGCTACAACGGCATGAACGCCGGTACAGTACTTTCGATCGAGAGCTGTTGGCTTTGTTTTTGGCCATCCGCCATTTCCGTTTCCTCCTTGAAGGACGACGCTTCATCGCATTTGTCGACCACAAGCCATTGCTGTTTGCAATGGCCAAGTCTGCGGAACCATGGTCAGCTCGGCAGCAACGGCAGCTGACGTACATATCGGAGTTCACCACCGACATCCGACATGTGGCCGGTAAGGACAACGTCGTCGCCGATTGCCTATCCCGCGCCGCCGTCCAGGCCGTCCAATTGGGCATTGACTACACACAGATGGCGGTTGACCAAGCGGACGACCCGGAGACCCAGGGTTTTCGTTCGGTTCCAAACAGCCTCCAGCTGAGGGATGTGCCTTTCCATTCCGCAGGTACCACTCTGCTCTGCGACGTTTCTCTGGGTGCACCCCATCCGATCGTCCCGTCTAAATGGCGTCGTACGATTTTCGATGCCTTACACGGCCTATCGCACCCTGGAGTGCAGGCATCGCAAAAACTGCTGGTCTCCAAATTCGTATGGAGGGGAATACGCAAAGACGTCAGGGACTGGGCGAACACTTGTGTTGTTTGCCAACGGTCCAAGGTGCAGCGCCATGTCAGAGCCCCGCTCGCCACCTTCGAGGTCCCGGAACAGCGATTTGATCATATTCACATCGACTTAGTGGGACCACTCCCACCTTCCCGGGGCTTTACGTACCTTTTGACGATGGTGGATCGCACCACGAGGTGGCCGGAGGCAGTTCCCCTGACGTCCACCACATCTGCGGACGTTGCTCGAGCTTTCGTTTCATCCTGGGTAGCCCGTTTTGGTGTCCCTGCGGATATTTCGTCGGATCGGGGGCCGCAATTTTCGCCCAAACTGTGGAACGAGGTGATTTCCGTGTTGGGCGTTAAACTCCACCACACTACGGCCTATCACCCACAAGCGAACGGCTTGTGCGAGCGGTTCCACCGCTCCTTGAAGGCGTCGCTCAGGGCCAGCCTGCTGGATGCATCCTGGGTCGACAAACTACCGTGGGTGATGTTAGGACTCGGCACGGCGCCGAAGGAAGATCTCCAGTCGTCGGAGGCGGAGATGGTTTACGGGCAACCGCTTCGAGTCCCAGGTGAATTCCCGCCATTACCTACGCGACCATGGTCCGCGGCCACACAAAAAGAGACCCTCCGGGATGTGGCCCGCTGTTTCCGCCCAGTTCCAACCTCACGGCACGGTTTGCTTTCGTCCAACGTCCCGGGGGAGTTGTCAAAAGCCAAGTTCGTGTTTGTACGCCAGGACGGCCATCGTACCCCGCTCGCACCGCCGTATGCTGGACCCTTCAAGGTTTTGCAGGCAGGGGACAAGAGTTTCGTGATTGACGTCGGGGGCAAACCAGATCACATCTCTGTCGATCGCCTCAAGCCTGCGCACTTGGACCTCGAACGACCGATCGAGCTGGCGCAGCCTCCGCGCCGCGGCCGGCCGCCGGCCGCTACCACACCTGACAACGCTGTGCTGCCTACCAGTTCGCCGTCTGCTCAGCGTTTTCCCCTCCGGGAATTTCGGAGTCAGTCCAACAGACTTGTCCGGCCTCCTCAGCGACTGACTCTTTTCGTTAAAGACAATTCTGGGGGGGTGTATGTGGCAAAACCACTAAGAGACTCTTACAGTGACTTACATAATTGTCTGTAACCAATGTTATTACCTCTAGCATTAATTGTCTGTAACCAATGTTATTACCTTTCAAGTTGGCTCTGGTTAAACAGAGCTAGATCGACAACATCGCGATCTGACGCGATGACGTCATCACGTGGGTCACGTGACGTCCCCTTCGGCGGGAAACGTGATGACGTCATGATGTCAGAGGTAAAGGGCGGGGCCAGCCAGTCCTCATGTTGATTGAAAGAGAAAAGACCTGTTTTGAGCTTCTCCTGTAGTTTCTTGTTTTGTAAAGTTCTTAGACAATAAATTCAGTTTGTTAACTTCCAGTAAGTTATAGATTCTTTGTTAGGAGTGCAGAGACTCCTACAAGCCCCACAATACCATATTCAAATGGCAATCAACCCAGGAGAGATCGATTACTGTTCAAATATGGGGACTACTGGCAAGTCAGCATCTGGTAAGAAGATGTGAGGCCTTCAGATCTTCCCCTCCCTCAATGGTGTGGATGCGGCAAGTTGCTGCTCTGGTATCCAACTCGGTCTGTGGGACAGGCATCCTAATAGAGCTGTGGGCTGGGTGCTTGCCCCTGATACTTAAATAGAAACATAGAAATATAGAAGATAGGAGCAGGAGTAGGCCATTCGGCCCTTTGAGCCTGCTCCGCCATTCAATGAGATCATGGCTGATCATCCAAATTCAGTTCCCTGTCCCTGCCTTCTCCCCATATCCCTTGATCCCTTTAGCCTCAAGAAATATATCCAACTCTTTTGAATATATTTAATGAACTGGCCTCCACCGCCCTCTGTGGCAGAGAATTCCACAGGTTCACCACTCTCTGGGTGAAGAAATTCCTTCTCATTTCAGTCCTAAATGGCTTACCCCCTATCCTTAGACTATGACCCCTGGTTCTGGACCCCCCGGCCATCAGAAACATCCTTCCTGCATCTAGTCTGTCCAGACCTGACAGAATTTTATAGGTTTCGATGAGATCCCCTCTCAACCTTCTAAACTCCAGTGAGTATAAGCCCAATCGACACAATCTCTCCTCATACGTCATTCCTGCCATCCCAGGTATCAGCCTGGTGAATCTTCGCTGTACTCCCTCCATGGCAAGAACGTCCTTCCTCAGGTAAGGCGACCAAAACTGCACACAATACTCAAGGTGCGGTCTCACCAAGGCCCTGTACAACTGTAGGAAAACATCCTTGTTCCTGTACTCGAACTCTCTTGCCACAAAGGCCAACATACCATTTGCCTTCTTAACCGCCTGCTGCACCTGCATGCTTACCTTCAGCAACTGGTGCACAATAACACCCAGGTCTCTTTGCACTTCCCCTTCTCCCAATCTATTGCCATTTAGATAATAATCTGCCTTCCTGTTTTTGCCACCAAAGTGGATAACCTCACATTTATCCACATTATAGTGCATTTGCCATGTTTCTGCCCAATCACCCAACCTATTTCCATTAAGGTGAGAAAGATGAGTAGAAGATCTTTCTTGTTACACCTCTGGCAACCCAACAATGCTGTCAGAAATTATAGGGTGCAATCTTCTGCAGTTTGGGTCTCAAAGAGTAAAGTTCAGGAGCACCAAGAAGAATCTTTTTAAAGTGACATAAAAACATTCCCCAATTGGTTGTCCCTGCTGCGATTAGGTTGAAAATAATTTTTAAAGGAAAAAAAATAAAATAAACTTTTTTTTCGCAAACGTTGTGATGTCACGACATGAGCAGCAAAGGATTCCCCGCCATATCAGATAAGACTTTAGAGGTACCTATGGACCTCAAAACCTGAAGCAAATTGTACTAAAAAGCTATCTATCCAGCAGAAGCATTGGTTATAATTATCTATCTGTATTTTTTTTTCAGTCAAACAATGTTCTTGACACCAGGCCAAGGACCTACAGAATTTTCATCACCTTTACATTACTTGACAATGAAGGATTATCATGGATTCTCATATCTGCTGCAGCCCACGGCTCAGTATAATCTGCTAATTATCCAGACCAATACAAGGTTCAGATTCTGACTGTGCATGTCATACTGTTGCTCCCCACATCCCTGATTCTCTCTTTCGGTCTTAATCCTAATGAAATAGTAAATTAAAAAATCATGCAAGACCTACCATAATTACCCTTAAGTTGTGTCAGCAAAAAACTGAGGCATGTCATAATAAATTCATACAGCTGTGCTGACACAACATGAAGAGTAACATAATTGAACCCTATTAAATGCAACATCCTGATTTATCCCATTTAGAAGCTCATCAATGTATGAACACCTACATAAGTTAAATCACAATCTGTCATAGTATTCCAGCAAAGTAAAAAAAAATCATAATTTTTCTGAGTCTGATCCTCCACCACTTTTTTCTCTTATTTATCCATTCTTTTCATTGTTTCCTTCACACTTTCACATTTCATTGTTTCATGATTCTTTCATCCTTAAATTCTTTTTTGCTTTTTCTATCTGCTTTCAGCTGTCTCATTTTATTCTGTTATACTATAATTCCATGTTTTTACCCCCTCACCCCTTATCGGCTGCTCTTCATGTTATCATTACTTCTTTCTCACCATAACTCTTCGTGCTGGTCTCTGTCTAGGCCTGGCATTTATATTGGAGTTGCATGTGATACTCTAACAGTTGGAGTCTCTGATCAGAATTTCCTCCAATTTTACAATATCCAAGTGCAATACAGATGGCAAGATCTGTTCATCCAGATACGACATATAATGGCCCCGATTTTAACTCCCTCTGCCTGGAGGAAAGCGGGCAGGGGGGGCAGTTAAAATGATGGGAGCAACTTACCCCCTCCGATCCCACTGCCTTCCTCATGGGTCAGAATATTAACCTTTTCTTACACAGAATTACATAGAATATACAGCACAGAAACAGGCCATTCGGCCCAACCAGTTCACGCCGGCGTTTATGCTCCACTCGAGCCTCCTCCCGTCTTTCCTCATCTAACTCTATCAGCATAACCCTCTATTCCATTTTCCCTCATATGCTTGTCCAGCCTCCCCTTAAATGCATCCATACTATTCGCTTCAACCACTCCCTGTTGTAGCGAGTTCTGCATTCTCACCAATCTTTGTGTAAAGAGGTTTCTTCTGAATTCCCTAGTGGATTTCTTGGTAACTATCTGATATTGATGGCCCCTAGTTATTCTCTTCCCCACAAGTGGAAACACTCTCTCGAACTGAATACTTTTTATGCTCGCTTTGAGAGGGCGAACACTGAGCCGGCCATCAAAACCCCCAGCCACCCAGAGGATTACACATTACAGCTGACTGAATCCGAGGTCCGGAGAACCTTCAGGAGGGTGAAAGCATGGAAGGCAGCCGGCCCAGACGGGGTTTCACCCCGTGTCTTCATGACCTGCACAGACCAGCTGGCTCCTGTGTTCACGGACATTTTTAACATCTCATTGCAGCAGTCTGTTGTACCAGTGTGCTTCAAGGAGACAACCATTGTGCCGTTACCTAAAAAGACCAAGGTAACAAGGCTCAATGGCTATCGTCTCGTGGCTCTAACATCCATAGCCATGAAGTGCCTGGAAAAGCTGGTCATGACACACATAAGCAGCATCATATCCGATTTCTTGGGCCCGTTCCAGTTCGCATATAGGGCGAACAGGTCTGTAGACGATGCAATCTCCCTAACACTACACACTGCTTTGGAACACCTAGACAGGAGGGACACTTACGTCAGACTGTTGGTCATTGACTACAGTTCTGCTTTTAATACTATTATTCCCGCCAAGCTGGTCCTGAAACTGAGGGACCTAGGCCTGGGCACTCCCATCTGCAATTGGATTCTGGATTTCCTGACTGGTAGGCCTCAAGTGGTGAAAATAGGGAACAACACCTCATCCACTCTGGTCCTCAACACCGGAGCGCCACAAGGCTGTTGCCTCAGTCCTTGGCTGTACTCTCTGTTTACACATGACTGTACAGCCATACACAGCAATAACCGGATTATCAAGTTTGCCGACGACACCACAGTAATTGGCCTGATAAGCAACGATGACGAGACGGAGTACAGAGATGAGATAGTCCAGCTGATGAGATGGTGCAATGACAACAACCTTGCCCTGAACGTTGGCAAAACTAAGGAGCTCATCGTGGACTTCAGTAGCCACCGAGGGAACCATCGCCCCATCAGCATAGACGGGACACCAGTGGAAGTCGTCAGTTGCTTCCGATTCCTGGGTCTGCAGATCTCTGATGATCTGGCCTAGAACCATAATACTGAGGCTATGCTGAAGAAGGCACACCAGCGCCTTTACCCTCTACGGTGCCTGAGGAAATGCAGCATAAGCACACAGTGGCTTGTGAACTTTTACCGCGGCACTATAGAGAGTGTCTTGACTAGTGGTATCAATGTGTGGTATGGTAACACCACTGCACAGAACAAGAAAGCCATCCAGAGAGTTGTGAATACGGCAGAAAAGATCATCGGGTGCGCACTTCCGACCATCGAGGAGATCTTCCAGACCAGGTGCCGGAACAAGGCCCGCTCCATCATCCAGGACCCCAATCACCCTGGGCACAAACTGTTCTCCCTTCTGCGGTCCGTACGTCGGTACCGCAGCATCCGAACCAGGACTGTAAAGTCTGTGGGTTGTTTAGTTAATTAATACACAGACTCCAAGAGTAACTTAAAACAGGACTTTACTATTCGAAGGTCAGGGCGAATCTGCCCAATAACTCCTGGCACAACACTTATATACTAGTGTGGTCACCGTCGGTATTACCGTATACAGAAGCCAAACAAAGTAGTGCCACACCTAAAATAGTTCTCTTAAAGGTGAACGGTTACATACAATAGTTCTCTTAAAGGTAGACGGGTACATACACTACAATCCTCCCTTTTTAGCTTACAACATACTTATTCCCCATTAAACATAACATATAATCAACTTCATGTAAAACAATTCACAGATATAGTCTCTGCGGGAAACAGTTCACAGATTCAGTCTCTGCGGGAACAGTTCACAGATTCAGTCTCTGGTCTTGACTCGGTCCGAACAACATCTCTGTGGTGTAGCCGGTTCACATTTCTAGCGTGACTCATCCAATAGTCTTTCCCTTGGCTTAACAGCTTGAACTTCCGTCCTGCTGAACCAGCAGTGCTGACTTTTACAAACAGCTGGACTGCCTTGGTAATTTTTCCTACTTTCCAACTGATTTGGCCCCCTTCGTGGGGCCCACGTGCATGATCTGATAGAAGTGATAATGATTTAGATGGTTATCGTCTTCTGCTTCGTCTTTTTCTTTTCTGCTTCTTGGAGACTCTCAGGGCTCCCTTATCCGCTGCCAGCTGTCGCGCCACCATCTCCCTATGTTCCTTAGACTTTAAGTGCTTCATCCTGATTTCTGCACTTTGGGAGTTTTCATCACAAGCTGGGCAGACCAAGTCATCGTAATATTCCGTGTCACTCAACAGGTCATGGTAATATTCGGTGTCGTCCTGAGCTAGTCTAGCGAGAGGGCCTGCTACTTCTTCCGTACCCAACTGGACGTTAGCCGACTGTTGTTCCCTCCCTAGACATCTTTCCTGAAGAGACTTCTTCATGCGTTCATATTCATCCCGCTCTTCCTGGGTTTCCTGCAAATCCTTCACTAATGACCTCGTTTGTGATTTCAATACTTCCCCTTCCCTCGGGGATTGATTGATCAGGCTATTCAATCCTTCTACTGGAGCAGCTGTTTCAACATTCTGCTGTTCACATTGACGTGATTCAGCGTACTTTTGGCATCCCTGTAAAATCTGTGTTGCAACCTCAGCTATTTCCATAACTTTTGAGAGCTCCGAACTCCTTCCCTTTGAAGATTGAAGCTCGTGTTCAGATTGTTCCCATTGTAGAGTCTTGTCCTTCAGCATATGAAGGAGTTGGCTGACCGTTAACTCTTCCACGGGAACACTGTGGGTCAGAGTCTTCTCCATTTCATCCACCTTTTCCTCCAATGCTTTCACCTTCTTTTCCTCTTGTACTTTGGCTTCCAGCGCTCGGAGAAGTTGCGCCTTGATGCTCTCTAGCTCATGTTCAGAGGCCATTCTTACAGTCTCTGTGTTTCTTACAGTTCCCTTTTCTTCCACTGAACGGATTCCCAGTTGAATCTGTTCTTCAAGTTGTTGAATCTCGGTCATTGCCGCCCCATATTTGTCTTGGGTTTCCTTTAATATTTTTATGAGTTCTTGTACATCTTGTCTTTCATGTTCTGCCATGTCTTTCACCTCTAATTTCTCATCTATGGATGGAACTTCTACCGATGAGTCTGTCTTGGCCTTGAGCTCATCAAGAATTTCCTGCAGCCTTTGGACTTCTTGCTCATGTTCAACCTTCAGTTGCTCATATGCTTCCACTGAAAGTAGCTTTTCGGAGGTTGCCGAGTTAACCCCTTCCAGAATTGTAGCCTGGGCCTGTTCATACTGTTCTTTCAACTTCTCACACTCTGCTTGTAAGGAGTCATAGAGAAGAACTGGAATAAAATCCTGGCTTCCTGAAGATTCCTCTTCATTTGCTTCTTCCTGCAAATATTCTAACTCCTGAACAGCATAAGGGAGATGTGATCGATAATTGGTCACGATGGCTCTATGGTCGCTCTCTGCTTGAGCTAGCTGCTTCTGTTGTCTTTCCAGATTCTCCCATTCGGTGTCATAGAACTTTTTCATTGTTTTCATCTCTTGTACGAGACGGTAACTCAATTGTTCTAATTGTTGTCGTAATTTGAAATAAGTTTGAGTCCGAGCTCGGTGTTCTTCCGTCATGGATATGTCCGTAACTTGAACAGGCTCAGAATTTTCTGTCAAACTAGGTTGTCGTTGTTCGGTGGAGTTCTGTTCTGAAACTTTGTTCTTCTCTGGAGCATAAGCCTTTATGCATGCCTTCGTTTTTCCAACCTTCGTCAGCAAGTCCAATTCAGCCTTGTCTTTCATATTTGGGTTGGTCTTATCGTCATCCGTTTCAGAATCTGAGCTGATTGTCTGCACCGAGTCCTCACTCGTTATGGCTTTTAGATAATGCCATTCCATGTCTATTTTCTTGATCCACTCCCGTCCTAGAAGTGGTGGTCCTCCCTCATGTAGTACGTATAAGTTCATTCTTGGGTGTTCTTTACCCCTATCTCTCACTTTGACTCTTATCTTTCCCATGGGGTATACTTTATGCCCCGTGTATGTCTGCAATACGAACTTGGTATCTCTTAAGGGTATATGTGAGAATAGCCGGTGGTAATCCCTTCGATTTATGACTGATAGAGCTGATCCAGTGTCCAACTCCATTTTCACTTGGATTCCAGCTATTTTTAGCATGACCCAGATAGTTTGTAGGTCAGCTTCCTTACTCACATTGTGAATTCTCAGACTACCCAGCTCCTGGCCATTTGGGTCTGAGTCCGAATTCTGTTCGTCTGAACTCTTCTCAGCCACCTTGTGTACCTTGTTGTACTTTTCCTGTGATGGCTTCCTTTGGTTGTTGGTCCTTTGGTTGTTGGTCTTCTTCCCTGACCGGCATACCTTAGCTATGTGACCCAGTTTGCCACATTTCCTACATTCCTGGTTCTTAAACCAGCATTGGTTCTGGTCGTGTGTTGTCTTCCCACAACGATAGCATTTTGTTGTTGTCGAGGTAATTTGATCCACACTTAGTGCTGCTGTCTTTAGCTGCACTTCCGCAGTTCCCTTCGCTGCGGCTTCGTGCGATGCTGCAATAAGGTCAGCCCTGTCAAGTGTAAGGTCGTTCTCTTCGAGTAGTCGCTTTTGCGTTCCTTCCTTTGCCAACCCGCACACGAACTTGTCTCGCAATGCCTCTGTCAGATTCCCTCCAAACTGGCAGTATTTCGCTAGTCTACGCAGTTCGACCAAGTATTCTGCGTTGCTTTCGTCTTTCCGTTGCGTTCTCGCATAGAATTTGAATCGTTCCGCCAACATCAACGGTGTGGGGTTCAAGTGATCCTTCAGAACAGCCACAATATCATCAAAAGTCTGATCCGCCGGTTTAGCTGGTGATAGTAGATGCTTCAAGAGCCCGTATGTCTTCGCGCCCATCGAGTTTAGCAAGGTTATAGCTTTGTCATCTTCTTCTATTTTATTGGCCTCACAATAGATCTCGATGCGTTCCACGTACGTGGCCCAGTCTTCTACCTCGGCATTAAAATCGTTGATGTTACCACGCTTAGGCATCTTCCTCTCTTTCTGATAACACCCTGAATTGTTTCTTTAACTTATTTTTTTTTTTCTAAGATGGCGGTTTTCCCGCGAAAATGGTGGTTTCCCGTGCTTATCTTCTCTCCCCACCCACTTCAATGGCGGTTTCCCGCTTCTGTCTTCTTCCCCGCCTAATGGCGGCTTCCCGCGTTTCTTCCCTAGTGGGAGGGGTACACTTTCCCCCACAGGCGACGGCCGCTGGCTTTCAGATTCACAGCCTGCGCGTCGGCTTCAGTGCTTTCCCTTTTCTCGGCAAGGCAACCGGCGCTGGGTACACCCCGTTGACGGCGAACAGGTTCAGCCGCTGGGCTGGCTCTCGCTCAGTTCCCCTTGCTCGGGCTCGGTCTCTCTCCCGCTCTCTCGGCTCTACCGGCGCTGGGTACACCCCGTTGACGGAGAACAGTTTCAGCCGCTGGACTGGCTCTCGCGCAGTCTCCCTTGGTCGGCTCTGCCTCTCCCGCTCGCTCGGCTCTACCGGCGCTGGGTACACCCCGTTGACGGAGAACAGTTTCAGCCGCTGGACTGGCTCTCGCGCAGTCTCCCTTGGTCGGCTCTGCCTCTCCTGCTTGCTCGGCTCCCAAACGCCTCTCCCAGCCGTCTCGCAGTCCGGTGCTTCCCTCCCCGGCTGCGGCTGAGTTTTTATATCTTCCCGCGCCTACGCTCCCGGTCGCAGCGCTTCGTGGCTTCGGTCGCTGCCCGGCCTTTTTCGCCGGTCGCGGTCTAGCTGTCTCACGATGCCGTTGCGTCCCCAGCCTGTCTGTACCGCGGCTTCCTTGCTCCACACTGCCCCAGTCTCAGCGCCTCTGGGCCCGACTTCTGTCCGGCTCCTTTCCCCCTCGACCGTGGTCGAGTGCACCGCCCTTATCCTCCGGTTATTCTTTTTACTTTTCCCTTACTCACAGTCACTGTGGCCGCCTTGCTTCTCGTGCTGATCGGCTCACTCCTCACCGTGGCAGAAGGGACAGTCAGTGCCTGTTGCCGATGGAAGTCTTTGTCTCTGAATTCTTCCTCCTTTCCAGCTCTGCAGACTCGAGTTTTCTCCCAGCAGAATGACGAGGGCGGTTGCCTCTTCTCGACGCTCGTTAACTGCTTCGGAATTATCGTTGCCGCAGGGTACGATCGGACTCGTCGCCACTGTAAAGTCTGTGGGTTGTTTAGTTAATTAATACACAGACTCCAAGAGTAACTTAAAACAGGACTTTACTATTCGAAGGTCAGGGCGAATCTGCCCAATAACTCCTGGCACAACACTTATATACTGGTGTGGTCACCGTCGGTATTACCGTATACAGAAGCCAAACAAAGTAGTGCCACACCTAAAATAGTTCTCTTAAAGGTGAACGGTTACATACAATAGTTCTCTTAAAGGTAGACGGGTACATACACTACAAGGACCAGCAGGTTTAAGAACAGTTTCTATCCACAGGTAGTGCGCCTACTGAACTGCTAATCGCACTGCCCCATATATTATGGTTATATGTTTATGTAAATATATATATTATACTTATATTACCATATATTTATCATATTACATTACTATTATTTCCAGTGGTAATTGAGGCTTTTTTGTACTATTCATCATATCCTGCAACTTGGACTGTTATTGCTATACTTTTTGCTTATTTGCTTATTGTTTTTATTTATACTTGTTTTTATTTTTTTGCTTTTATATTATATGCTTGTATTGTGGGAGTGAGTGGGGAGTAAGCATTCCATTGTACTAGTTACATATGACAATAAAATGATCTTGAATCTTGAACTCTCTCTGTATCCACTCTATCAAAACCTTTCATAAGTTTAAAGACCTCTATTAGGTCTCCCCTCAGCCTTCTTTTTTCAAGAGAAAAGAGACCCAGCCTGTTCATCCTTTCCTGATAGGTGTACCCTCACATTTCTGGTGTCATCCTTGTAAATCTTCTCTGCACCCTCTCCAGTGCCTCTATATCCTTTTTATAATATGGCGACTAGAACTGCACGCAGTACTCCAAGTGTGGTCTAACCAAGGTTCGATACAGGTTTAGCATAACTTCTCTACTTTTCAATTCTATCCCCCTAGTGCTTGGTTTGCTTTTTTTATGGCCTTGCTAACCTGTGGTGCAACTTTTAGTGATTTGTGTATTTGTACTCTGAGATTCCTTTGTTCCTCTACCCCACCTAGACTCGCACCCTCCAAGTGATAAGTGACCTCCCTATTCTTCCTACCAAAATGTAATACCTTGTGGCGGAGACCACATAGGGACAATAACACAATGTATAGCCAATGCTGTTATATGTACCTAAACACAATTCACTTTGTATAGCAATGTTGATTTCTGTCAACTCCAACAACCTCACATTTATCTGTGTTGAACTTCATTTGCCAATTATATGCCCATTCTGCAAGTTTATTAATGTCCTCCTGTAATTTGTTGCAGTCCTTCTCAGTATTGACTATACCCCCCAATTTGGTGTCATCCACAAATTTAGAAATTGTGCTTTTGATTTCAAAATCTAAATCGTTAATATAACAGTGGTCCCAGCACTGATCCTTGTGAAACACCACTACCCACCTTCTGCCACTGTGAATAGCTACCCTTTACTCCTACTCTCTGCTTTCTGTCTTGAAGCCAGCTAGCAATTCATTCTGCTACTTGTCCCCTGACTCTGCATTCTCTGACCTTGTTCATCAGTCTATTATGGGGTACCTTATCGAAGACCTTTTGAAAATCCAGATAAATTACATCCACTGCATTGCCATTGTCTACTCTCTCTGTTCGTGTTCAAAAAATTCAATAAGGTTGGTCAATCAAGACTTTCCCTTTTGAAATCCATGCTGACATGCATTATTATATTTTTGGTTTCTAGATGTTCTTCTATTTTCTCCTTTAGTAGGGATTCCATTATTTTTCCTACCACCAATGTTAAGCTGACTAGTCTATAATACCCTGGACATGTTCTATTCCCCTTCTTGAATATCAGTATTACGTTAACTATCCGCCAGTCCTTGGGCACTACACCTTTTTCTAATGAATTATTAAATATGCGTAATAATGCCTCTGCTATCTCTTCCCTAGATTTTTTTTAAATGTGTGGATGCAATCCATCCAGGCCAGGGGTTTTATCCTCTTTGAGTTTGATTAATTTATTTAATATATCCCCTTTTTTATTTTAAATGCACTTATCTCATTACTAATCTCATCATCCAATGTCCTGTCCACCTTGTTTCATTTCCTGCCTTTTCTCTCAGTTCTGTAGAAGGGTTTCGACCCGAAACGTTGACTCTATTTCTCTCTCCACAGATGTTGCCTGGCCTGCTGAGTTTTTCCAGCATTTTCTGTTGTCATGTCCACCTGCTCTATCTCCCTGGTAAATACTGAAGCAAAATAATTCTTTAATATTTCTGCCATCTCTCTACCGTTACCTGTGGTATTATCCGTTCTATTCCTTAATGGCCCTATTCCCATCCCAACCTAACTTCTTTTATTGATGTGCCTATAAAATATTTTACTACTTTGTTTTATATTTCCTTGATAATTTAATTGCATAGTTCCTCTTTGCCTCCCTAATTGTTTTTTTTGACTTCTCCCCTAATATTTTCCTATCCTATTATCATGCACTTTCCTTCTGTCTATGTACTTAATGTATGCCTCTTTCCTTGCCCTCAATTGTTCTCTTATGGATTTATTCATCCATGGAGTCTCATTATTGTTTAGTTCTTTCCTTTTAGTAGAATATATTTTCCTGCACTCTGTTGACCACTGTTTTAAATGTTTCCCATTGCTGTTCTACATCGTTGTTTGCCAATGTTGTTGCCCATATTTGGCCAGGCGAGTAGGGCATCAGCCCCAAGCTTGCGGGGTCCTGTTCAAATGTACAGATCAGGTTCCGATTACATCATTGGGACCCGATCCGCAATTTTAGTGGGAGGCCTGAGCGGGGGAGCAATGACAGCTTCCCCGTCAGACCAAGCCTGCCGGGAGGTGGATCATGGGCCAGAAGAAGCCCAGGAGTTAAGTTTTTAATTTTTATTTCAGGTTTCCATGTGGACCAGGAAGAGCAAGAGTGTTCCTCCAGGCCTCACAAGGAAACCTTGGGCCTCCCTTGCCCTGGGCTTCCTCCCCACCCACTAAATGCCTTTGTCAGCTGGCCCCACCCCCTCTTACCACATACCTGACTGCCAGTGACCGATCCCACGGGTCTCCAGCTGCGACCTCCTGTCTGTGATCTTCTGCCCCTGCCTCTGGCTAGGTTCGGGCAGGACTCCAACAAAAGGTAAGATAATGAAGCCTAGTTGTTAAGATCGGCTTGGCTTCCCAGTCTGCAGATACCCTGGATGCGCTGTCCACTTCGGGGCTCACGCACACCATGCTTGCCCCCCCCCCCACTTTAAAATTGGGGTCAATGAATGAAGCTTGTATGGATTATAAACATCCTACATAATGAATCGGGGCATGACAACTGACTGAAAAGAGATCGCATCCAATTTCTATCCTATATAATACCTCATTAGTGACATGCTCATGAAAGAAGTCTATTAGATGCACAGGAATTGTACAATTCCACAGATCTGGTAGATAATTTTCATGATAACATCAGTCATCAAGCACTAAAGAATAGGAGTAGAATGTAATTAGTTTCAGCAGTGCCCGTGACTTGCCTGCCTAGGTGGACTTTAAACTAGATGCATTCAATCAAAATAAGGATTGTGCGTGTGTGGTGCCAAAAGCAGATTTTTAAATAGCGAGGGATCGATAACATAGGAGGTGAAGAAATGCCCAGCCTTAGGCCTTCTAATGACAGCTCTATAAGATGAAAAGTATGTTCAACCACCACATCACTCACTGCAAATTGCTGACAGGTCTTCAGGAGACTTGGGTTAGACACAATGACCTACTGCAAAAGGCATAAATGCAAGGTGGCTAAAACCCATGTGCATGTATGTCGGGATTGTCTGTCAACATAATTCCCTTTACCTTGTGAAGCAAGTTCACTGGACACCTAGTGGCAGTGCTCACGCTGTTCATTTGAGAAGTTCTACTGCAATAAAGCTCCAATCAGTCACTGATGAAAAATCCATCTGCTGTGGTTGCTGTCTGCTGATTCATCATTGGTAAAATGCTTAGTAAATGCAGTTGCCTTTCAGCAGCCATTGTGAATTTGATGGAGTGCAGTGATGATATACGAGGTTAAAATGAAAATCCAAAAAGTGCAAGCTGTTTATTTTCTTCATTACAGCTTTAGTACATTTTAGGAAGCAGTTTCTTTTCAGTGAGGACCAAAGAACTCATTACTCCTATACCCTCGTCGATCTGTCTGTAATTGAGACAAATAACGGCTATAACATCATCATACGTGAATAAAATTTTAGTGAATTGCCAGATTAATAAATAAAATTGAAATCATATTTCAGGGAATTCGGACTACACAGTAGAAAGGCAGATCTCTGAAAATGTCATTGCCTTATACTGGGTTTCTGAATTACATGAAAATGTTATGTAAATTTTTTAAATTGCCTTTTGATCTCATGAACTTGAAACTGGATCTTATTATCATCTGGCATTAAACCTACGTGTTAACTTTAAACCCAACCTGCAGGTATAAAAGGTATTGCTACTAATGACAGAAGCCTACTAAATGGAAAGTGTATTTTGTTAGCACAGCACTGAGGGAGTGCTGCACTGTCAGAGATGTCGCCTTTCAGATGACAGTCACCTCTTGTGTGGACTTTAAAGATCCCACGGCACTCTTTCATAGAAACATAGAAGATAGGAGCAAGAGTAGGCCATTTGGCCCCTCGAGCCTGCTCCGCCATTCAATGAGATCATGGCTGATTTTCTAAATTCAGTACCCGGTCCCTGCCTTCTCCCCATATCCCTTGATCCCTTTAGCCTTAAGAAATATATTCAACTCCTTCTTGAATATATTTAATGAATTGGCCTTTGAAGAAGAGCAGAGAACATCTCCCCAGTGTCCTGGCCAACATTTATCGCTCAGCCAACACCTAAAACAGATGTGATCTGGTCATTTATCTCATTGCTGTTTGAGGAACTTTGCTGTGCGCAAATTGGCTGCCTCGTTTGCTACATTACAACAGTGACTACATTTCAAAAAGTACTTCTTTGGCTGTAAAGTGCTTTGGGACGTCCTGAGGTAATGAAAGGTGCTGTATAAAAGCAAGTCTTTCTTTCTTGATACCAAAAATATTAGTTCAGGTCTGATCATTCCAAGCTATTGGCCCCCACCGACATTATACGTTTGATAAGATACCCAACCTGAGTTGCTGAGGATATGTGCTGTGTGCATTTTTCACATTTTAGCTGCATTATTAGATTTCATGTAAGAGATGAAAAATTGCTATTATCAAACAGGGAATGAATACACTGCATCACAGTTATATGCTTTATACTAACATAAACTGACTTGGCTCTAAACAACCCACAAAGTGTAGCCAAGTATATAATTCCATATTTAAACACTCTGTAAAACAAGTCAATAATAAAGTTGTGTATATGATATAAGGCTTGGAAAGCTAAGGAAACAAAAGGTGAATGCACAAACATCAGCCACATGACATCTGTTTCTGAAACCTAGGGCTAGAAATTCGGTTGGTTAGCGCCTCCGTGGGGAGCAATAACGGGGCGCTAACGACTTACCAACTGGGCGCAGCGAGGTGAACGACTCCTGCTAACCTGGTCGAGAGGTTTGCGGTGGCAGTAACACTTTGCTCCATGATCTCCTGCACCGGGAGAGCGTGACGTCATTGCCGTGTGCATCGCCCCGGTAGCGCCCCGGGCCCGAACTTCGGTTACGCCCCCTGCAGCACCGCCGGGCGATGACACCAACAGCTGCCGGAGGCATTGTTCGGGAGGCCGGGAGCATCGAGGGCGCAAATAAAAGGGAATGTTGGTGCGGGTAGGAGAGAAATTTTAACAACGCTTCAAGTGATTTTTTTCGCTTACTCCTGGGCCGCGATCGATCGGCCCAGCGCTCTGCCGGAGTGCATGGGGCCGATCGGGCCAGATCGTGGCCGTCGTCGGGGACCAGCTAACTGGTCACAATGCAGAGCCTGCAGCGATGGCCCTTCCCTTTAAGGAAGGGTAGGAACCTCGAATCGCGGCAGCGCTGCATGGGACATTGTGCAACGCTGCACCACTACCACCCCGCCTGCGTCCTTTAGTGCTACAGGAAGGAAGTGGAGCGCCTGGCGCTAAGTTTCCCAGCTTTTAAAAGTTAGCGCCCCCAAACAGAGTGATACTGAATTTCACCCCCCCATGACCTTTATTAAAGCAGATTAGAGATAAGCTCTCCTGTATTTTTGAAACTGATTCAAATTGTACTGATTCATATCTGAAGTCAATGCAAATTAAAATCGGGGGAGATGTAGAACGGGCTGATTTGATAGCGCCCATTTTACACTATCACCCAAAGTCAAAATTACCCATTCTGTGGTGCTGGGAGGAGCACTCCTGCTTCTCTGGGCTCCAGTTGAATGTAAGTACAGTACATACAAATTAACTTTGTTAGCGGCCGTTGGTTAGGCCAGAGTAAATGCCGGAAAACATGAACAGAGCACGTGCCAGACATGCTCCACTCAGCTCTGACCAATCTTGGAGCGGAGCCCTGAAACAAGTGCTAGGCCCCTCATTAACATATGCAAGGGGCCTAAAAGCTATTTTAGTTGGCTGACGGATACACCTGAACGTCACCCGATCCAGTATTGGCTCCCATGAAATTAGTCATTTCTTTCCCCCTCGTTTTACACCCAAAAGGATAGGCAAAACGTGGCACAATTTCATGGCCAATGAGTTTAATAAATGGGGTTGGTGCTGCTCATGATGTAGTCCCTTGTTGATTGTGTCACTGCCTTGTACAGTGCCAAGCATCTATTATAATGCATTTATAATTTGAGTGTTGCAAAGTTTAAACTATATTTACAAAGCCAATTCCATATAATATAAATATGTTTCACCCGAAAGATGACATCTCTGACAATGTAGTACAGCATTGGAGTGTCAGCCTAGATTTTGTGTTCAAGTGTCTGGAGCGAGACTTGAACCCACAACCTTCTGACTCAGTGGCGAGATCTACCACTAAGCCACAGCTGACACCGAGACCTGGCATATCCAGATTCCAATCTACTATCCAGTCCTCTGGTACACTCCCACTGGATTTACAGCAGGAGAGCAACAGAAGGGCTGTGAATTTTCAGCCCCACTGTATTAAATATCACTCAAAATGATTATAACATGATGTCCTGTTGCTCCTATTTTATATGGATTCCAATTAAATTTTGCTTATTTTATCTTTTAATATCTCCTCAGTTATGCTAATATTATTTTAATGCTTTCCCTTATGCAGGCAATGGCCCAGTGTAAAATAAAATGGGCTAACTCCCCTGTTAAAATAACAGTCAGAGAAAGGTAATACTGACAAATAATTTCCAAGGTATACACCTGTGTTTAGTTTTGAGAATGACAAACAATCAAACAAAGTCACAATATTTTACTAAGATGAATGCTTGCGACTCCTAATGAGAGTCACTTGGCCGACCAAGCTTTAACTTTCAATTAAGGATTTATCTCAAACTAATGTCGAGTGATCCAAAGGTTTTTTTTTGCCTTCTTAATGAATTAGGTGTATGTATTTCTCATAGCAACGGCAAAAAATCAGGGGGAATTATGACATGATAACTTACACTATTCCTAGCAAGAGAAACACATATAACATAAATGTTGTGGCTCTGATAATTAAAGCCATAGATTATGATCTGAAGTAAATTCAAGGTTGTGGATTCGAAGGTAACTATTAGCTACCGTCCTTCTCAATTGGTTTAGATTAGACTATGCTCTGATTTGAGTGGCATTACATGAAGCCAATTCCATCTTGGATTGGACATTTAACCACAGAGCTTCTTTGTGTGCCAAGAACAGCTCTCCTCTGCTAAACTGATATGTCAATTGTGTCACTTTGTTGCTCCAAGTTATCAATTGACAACCCCTGCATGATCATTCAAAGCACGTCTAACCTAAATTACAACTGATACTGCCTTCTGCTGCAGTGTAATTAAAAAATTAATTGAACAGAAATTATGAAAGAGCTATAACACAGTGTGTGATCTGTTATGTTCACTATTTTCCTACGGAGATGATGTTGGCAAACTGCTTGTTACTGCCTCTGATTTATAATCTACCATCAGTGATCTCATCTGACCCATTCCGAGATCATACATTTTAATAATGCATTCTTGGGGAAGACTGATAAAGAAGTACTGAGTTTTATTTTTTGTCCCTGAAGGGAGAGATGATGGCTGCACACGTGAGATAAGAACACTCACTGCATATAGGATGAAAAGGTTGGTTCTCCAGTGTGTTTAAATATATTTAGACAATTCAGAGAATTACTTAGTCACTGAAGATCTCAAAGTGGCTGTATAAAATAAATTGATCAGACTAAAGTCGGAGAATAGTGGTATGGTGCGTGTTTTCCACTCTACGGTGCACCTAACTTTGGTCTAAGTTACACTAGCTTGCTGATTAACATCCATTACAACATCCTGGCGCATTCTTGTGAGAGATGTTTTACATACCACACAGGTCATTGACACAGATTGCACTACACCATAACAAATCTCTACATAGATGATTATGAAACTCCAGTCGGCTGAATCCCCCACTATCAACATCCTGGGGGTTACCATTGATCAGAAACTGAACTGGACCAGCCATATAAATACTGTGGCTACAAGAGCAGGCCAGAGGCTGGGAATTCTGCAGCGAGTGTCTCACCTCCTGACTCCCCAAAGCCTTTCCACCATCTACAAGGCACAAGTCAGGAGTGTGATGGAATACTCTCCACTTGCCTGGATGAGTGCAGCTCCAACAACGCTCAAGAAGCTCGACACCATTCAGGATAAAGCAGCCCGCTTGATTGGCACTCCATCCACCACCTTCAACATTCACTCCCTCCACCACCGACGCACTGTGGCTGCAGTGTGTACCATCTACAAGATGCACTGCAGCAACTCGCCAAAGCTCCTTCAACAGTGTTAAGTCTGTGTGTTCTAGTTATTGTTAATAAGAATCACTGCACACAGACCACAAGAGTAAATTCAACAGGTCTTTACTAGTCGGAGGTCAGGCTGAACTGCCCAATAAATCATTACACAGCACTTATATACCGGTGTGGTCACCACCGGTATTACAGTATACAGCAGCCAAGATAAAGTAGTGTAGATAGCAAAATATTGCAGATGTTGGAAATCCGAAATAACAACAGAAAATGCTGGAAAAACTCAGCAAGTCAGGCAACATCCGTGGAGAGAAATTTGAGTTGACGTTTCGGGTTTGACCCTTCTTCAAAACTGGAGAGAAAAGGAACTAGATCGAAGGCAGGGCTGCGATCGGACAAAAGAATAAAAGAACCAAAAGAAGTAAAAGAGATTAGAAGCTAGACGAGATGGTAATAGGCTGTGATTAGGTGTAAAGTGTACTGGCAGGGCAAAAGATAGCTGCCAGGTGTGAGAGAGAAACAAAAGGAAAGGGGGGGGGGGGGGGAAAGGAAAGGAGTGGAAAAATGTAAGTGAAAATGAAATAGGGGCCGAGGTTATGATCTGAAATTGTTGAACTCGATATTGAGACCGGAAGGCTGCAGACTGCCTAATCGAGGAACAGCACCTCATCTTCCGATTAGGCAGTCTGCAGCCTTCCGGTCTCAATATCGAGTTCAACAATTTCAGATCATAACCTCGGCCCCTATTTCATTTTCACTTACATTTTTCCACTCCTTTCCTTTCCCCCCCCCCCCCCCTTTCCTTTTGTTTCTCTCTCACACCTGGCAGCTATCTTTTGCCCTGCCAGTACACTTTACACCTAATCACAGCCTATTACCATCTCGTCTAGCTTCTAATCTCTTTTACTTCTTTTGGTTCTTTTATTCTTTTGTCCGATCGCAGCCCTGCCTTCGATCTAGTTCCTTTTCTCTCCAGTTTTGAAGAAGGGTCAAACCCGAAACGTCAACTCAAATTTCTCTCCACGGATGTTGCCTGACTTGCTGAGTTTTTCCAGCATTTTCTGTTGTTATTTAAGATAAAGTAGTGCATCTCTTAAAATAGTTCTCTTAAAGGTGGAACGGTTACATACACCACAATCCTCCCTTTTTAGCTTAACAGTATATATTCCCCATTAAACATAACATAATAACATATATACACAACTTCATGTAAAAACAGTTCACAGATTCAGTCTCTGAGGAGGCCTCCTGATCCAAGACGGATAACGCCTTTCAGGGGTCTCTGGTTCTCGTTGCTGGGGTGACTCATCTAGTTGATCCCCTATGGATAGGACATCATCATCAGGTATATTCACTTCTGAGGTAGATGCTTCAGGTTCCCTAACTTCCTCCACGGTTGTCTCTGTCGTAACCATGGGCTCGACCCTTGTTCTCGATCCCACCAGTTGGTCAGCATGACGTCGCATTACATTTTCACCAACATCTACCATGTACATCAGGGGTCCTTGTCTGGCCCGAATTGTTCCAGATTGCCATTTCTCGTTTTTATAGTCCCTGTCTAACACCGGTTGTCCTATTTCAAAACTCCGAGTGGGCTTGTTATTGATATGCTGGAACTGTTTGTTTTCGACTTCCCTCCGCACATTTGGTTTTAACAAGTCCAACCTGGACCGCAACCTCCTGTTATAGAACATCATGGCAGGACTTTGGTTTGTTGTTGCATGGGTGGCGTTTTGATATGCCAGTAGGAAATTGTCCACCTTGTGTTGCAGTGGAATCTGATCTTCGCTCATGGCCTTTATTGCCTTTTTGAACGTCTGTACAAACCTCTCGGCCAGCCCATTCATAGCTGGATGATATGGGGCAGAGGTATAATGTTTCACCCCATTCTTCTTCAGGAATTTCTGGAATTCCTCTGACACAAACTGTGGTCCGTTGTCTGAACATATTTGCTCTGGCAATCCATTTCTTGCAAATATCGTTCTTAGCACCGCGATCGTCTTCTCCGAGGTAGTGGTAGTCATTTTAATCACTTCTGGCCATTTAGAATGTGCGTCCACCGCAATTAAAAACATGGAATCCATGAATGGACCAGCAAAGTCAATATGTACACGTTGCCATGGGGTTGAAAGCCATTCCCATGGATGCAGCAGTGCAATTGGAGGTGCATTTTGGACTTTTTGGCACCCTGAGCAGCTTTTCGTCAGATCCTCTATCTGTTGGTCGATACCCGGCCACCACACATAAGCCCTAGCAAGGCTTTTCATCTTGACTCCCCCCAGATGACCTTCATGTAGTTCTTTTAGAACTCTCTCTCTTAACTTAGGAGGGATAATCACCCTTGTTCCATACATCAATGTTCCCTGACAGATGGACAGCTGTTCTCGTCTTGCTGAGAATGCCGGTAACAGTGGATCACCATGGGCTGGCCATCCCTTTACTGTCAATTCGTAGACCCGGGACAGTGTCGGGTCATTCCTAGTCTCCCTTTCAATATTTGCATTGGTGACAGGTAAACATTCGATGATGGTCGAGTGAAATAACTCCACCGGGTCAACCGTCGGTGCCTCCTCCTCAGTAGGTAGTGGCAGGCACGACAGCCCATCAGCATTACCATGCTGCTTTGTACCTTTGAATTCTATCTGATATTGATGTGCCCCTAGGAAAAGGGACCATCTCTGGAGCCTCTGTGCTGTCATCACCGAAACACCCTTCTTAGGGTTAAAAATGGATACCAACGGCTGGTGGTCTGTCAGCAGTGTAAACTTCTGGCCCTGCAGGTAATGATTAAACTTCTTTACTCCCCACACAAGGCTGAGAGCCTCCCTATCTATCTGAGCATAGTTGCGCTCAGCGGAGGTTAATGATCTGGATGTAAATGCGACTGGCCTTTCCAAGCCATTTGGCAACTTGTGTGAGAGTACTGCTCCAATACCATAAGGAGAAGCATCACAAGCTAAACGAATAGGTAGCGTTGGGTTGAAGTGAGCCAACACTTCCTCTGAGGTGATCAATGCCTTGCTTTTGTGAAAGGCCTTCTTACAGTCCTCGCTCCACTTCCATGGTACTTCTTTCTGCAAAAGAGCGTTCAGCGGGTGCAGCACCGTGGATAGATTTGGCAGAAACTTATGGTAATAGTTAACAACCCTAGGAACGATCTCAACTGGGATACATTTTCCAGAGCGGGAGCCTTCACAACAGCTTCGATCTTGTCAGGTGACTTGTGCAGCCCCTCCTGGTCAATGACATGACCACAGTACGAGATCCGTTTCTGAAAGAACTCACATTTCTGGCGATTAACTCGAAGTCCATATTCCTTCAATCTGGTGAGCACCAGTTTCAAATTTGCAAGGTGTTCCTCATCGTCATCTCCTGTAATCAGGATATCATCCAAGTAACATTGAGTGCTTGGAATTCCCTGTAATACCTGCTCCATGGCCCTCTGCCAAATTGCTGGAGCCGAAGCCACTCCAAAAACCAGTCTATTATATCGATACAAGCCTCTGTGCGTGTTGATTGTGAGATACTGGCGCGACTCTTCCTCAACTTCCATCTGTAAGTACGCTTGCGCCAGGTCTATCTTGGTGAAGTGTTTCCCGCCAGACAATGAAGCAAAGATATCCTCAATCCGCGGAAGCGGATATTGCACCGTGTGAAGCACCGGATTAACCGTGATCTTGAAGTCTCCACAGATGCGGACCTTCCCCGGTTCCCCTGGCTTGTTACTCGATGAACGCTTCATGACGGGAACAATGGGCGTGGCCCACTCACTCCAGTCCACCTTAGACAGTACTCCTGAACGTTCTAGCCTTTCCAGCTCAGCTTCCACAGCAGGTCTGGCTTTGAAAAATTTTGGGTTTGCATGTTCTGCAATCTTGATTTTTGCCGTACTTCCTCTCAGTGTTCCCAGTCCCTGTTGGAACACCTCTTTAGCCTCATCCAATATTCTGGACAATCGTTCAGGTTGACATCTTTTTTTCCGGAATCTACCGTTATTGCTTTTAGGGAGTGCCAGTCCATATTTATTTTCCTGATCCACTCCTGTCCCAGAAGTGGTGGACCTCCCTCAGGTAGTACATATAAGTCCATTCCTTGGTGTTCTTTGCCCTTGTGTACCACCTTGACTTTTATCTTTCCGATGGGGTATACTCTTTGCCCCGTGTATGTCTGCAATACTATCTCCGTATCCCGTAGGGGAATATGTGTGAATAACCTTTTGTAATCTTGCTTATTCATGACCGTCAACGCCGATCCGGTGTCCAATTCCATCTTCACTTGGACTCCTGCTATCTGAAGTGTGACCCAGATAGTTTGTAGGTCAGCTTCCTTACTCACATTGTGAATTCTCAGACTACCCAGTTCCTTGCTGTTGGAGTCTGAATCCGAATTCTGTTCATCCGAACCCTTCTCAGCCACCTTATGTACCTTTCTGCACTTTTCCTGCGGTGACTTTTTGTTGCTGGTCTTCTTTCCTGACCGGCATACTTTAGCTATGTGACCAAGCTTGCCACATTTTCTACATCCCTGATTTTTAAACCAGCATTGGTTCTGATCGTGTGTTGTCTTTCCACAACGATAACATTTCACTGTACCCAAAGCCATTTGATCTACGCTGAGTACCGCTGCCTTCAGCTGCATTTCCGCAGTGCCTCTCGCTGCGGCTTCGTGCGATGCTGCAATAGTGACAGCCTTATCAAGTGTAAGATCATTCTCTTCAAGCAGCCGCTTTTGTGTTCCTTCTTTCGACAATCCACACACGAATTTGTCTCTCAGTGCCTCTGTCAGTCTTTCCCCAAACTGACAGTATTTCGCTAGCTTACGCAGTTCAATTAAATACTCCGCGTTGCTTTCCTCTTTCAGTTGCGTTCTCGCATAAAATTTTAATTGTTCCGCTAACATCAGCGGTGTGGGGTTCAAATGATTTCTCAGGACAGCAACAATATTAGCGAAAGCCTGATCCGCCGGTTTAGCTGGTGATAGAAGATGCTTCAATAGCCCGTATGTCTTCGCACCCATTGAGTTTAGTAAGGTTAGTGCTTTATCTTCATCTGATATTTTATTTGCCTTACAATAAATCTCTATGCGTTCTACATACGTGGCCCAATCTTCAACATCGGGATCGAAATTGTTGATGTTACCACGCTTAGGCATCCTCGCAATCTTCTTGAGAAACAAAAAGACATTTTTCTTTTATTTTTTTTTTTCAAAATGGCGGTTTCCCGCGCTTGTATTCTTCCCCCGCCTACGAAAATGGCGGCTTCCCGCGTTTGCCTTTCTCCCCCGCTGGCTGTAATGGCGATTGCCATATTGCTGCGTTCGCCCTCCCCAGCGGTTCTCAAATCGTGCCTCCCAGCCCCTCTTGCAGTCCGGTCCTTTCCCCCGGCTGCGGCTGAGTTCTCCGCGGTTTTTAAAAATTTTTTATCCCGCGCCTCGCGGCCTCGGTAGCTGCCCGGCCTTTTTCCCCGGTCGCGGTCGAGCTCTCTCTCGACGCTGTTGCGTCTCCCAGCCCGCTTGCAGCCCGGTCTTTTACACCGGCTGCGTTTGCATTCACCGCGGCTCCCGTGCCTTACGCTGCCCCAGTCTCAGCGCCTCTGGCCCCGACTTCTGTCCGGCTCTTTTCCCCGGCCGTGGTCGAGTTCTCTGCCCTTATATCCTCCGTTTTTCCCTCCCCTACTTCACAGCCAACGTGGCCGACTTGCTGCTCGTCGCTGATCGGCTTACCCACCACCGTGATAGAAGGGATGATCACTGCCTGTTGCTGATGGAAGGCTTCGTGTCAGGATTCTTCCTTGCTCTTCAGACCCAAGTCTTTTCTCAGCAGGATGATGAGGGCGGATGCCTCTTCTCGACGCCCGTTAAACTGCCTTGGATATATCTCTGCCGCAGGGTAAGATCGTCATCGTCGCCACTGTTAAGTCTGTGTGTTCTAGTTATTGTTAATAAGAATCACTGCACACAGACCACAAGAGTAAATTCAACAGGTCTTTACTCGTCGGAGGTCAGGCTGAACTGCCCAATAAATCATTACACAGCACTTATATACCAGTGTGGTCACCACCGGTATTACAGTATACAGCAGCCAAGATAAAGTAGTGCATCTCTTAAAATAGTTCTCTTAAAGGTGGAACGGTTACATACACCACAAACAGCACCTTCCAAACCCATGACCTCTACCACTTAGAAGGACAAGGGCAGTAGACGCATGGGAACATCACCACCTACAAGTTCCCCTCCAAGCTACACACCATCCTGACTTGGACCTGTATCGCCGTTCCTTCACTGTCGCTGGGCCAAAATCCTGGAACTCCCTTCCTAACAACATTGTGGGTGTACCTACACCACATGGACTGCAGCGGTTCAAGGCGGCGGCTCACCACCATCTTCTCAAGGGCAATTAGGGATGGGCACTAAATGCAGGCCTAGCCAGCGACGCCCACATCCCATCAATGAATAAAAAATAAAAAAATTTCAGTGACACTCCAATCTCCACATTGAAAGTGTTGCCATAATATGTGGTTGAAAGTTTGATGGTTATTGGGGAAGTTCATTTTTTTTTTGAATGTGGAGACAGTAATTGTATTATTTTTGCTCAGGTTATATTGCTGTTAATTTATTGTTAATTGTTATATGACACAGGCACCAAGTACTTTTATCTCATGCGGGAAGCGAATCCAAGCTGCCTAGAAGCAAGCTCCAAGGATGCAGCCGGTAGCCTCCCCTTTCCAGCAGCAAGCTGCCATGAGACAAGGGCCACCTCAGTCCCACAAGGCTTTTATAAGAGCATGAGTAGCCAACCATCTCACACAATCCTGTCCCTCAGGTAGCGCCGAGAAGCAGCACAAGAATAGGTAAAAAAAAAGGCACCCAAGGGAAGCATTGTGTTCAGAACGAGTAGGTTGATTGTGTGCACTTTCTAAATAGAATGTGCTTGTGACTGATGGAGGTCGGAGACACACTGAAAAACAGGGCGATGGGCAAACAAAAATTAGCCCACTGTAAACCTACCTTTCTTGAATTTAAATACTTACAACAACAACAACTTGTATTTATTTATATATATATTTAGGATAAAAGATTTTGGCCCTGAATTTCCTCGCAATTTGCTGCTACCCCAGAGTAACTTTGTCAGAAGTCCAGCAGAAACTGTGTTTACACATATAAACTGCGAACTGTACATTGGAACAGTGGAGGTGGGGCCCACAGGCGTGTTCCAGGCTGGGAACCTGCTGGCTGCACCCGAAGAGGCTGGTCAGCACCAATCTTCGCTACCTCCCTCTCTCCTGGGAACTCTGACAGGGTCAGTCATTGGGGTCACCGGCAAGGAGCGACTCCCGCTCTGCCAGGAGCAGGACAAAATCATGTGTTTTCAGGGCCACGGTATTGTACCTTTGCCTGGCTGGAACAAAAAGAATAAAGCTCATCTATCTGGCAATTTTGTACAATTTTTACTGAAAATTGACGCAATTACACCACTATCATTGGTGTATTTCTTTTCAGTTGCTCCAAATAAAAGGCAAAAATCCTCTCCTGTCTCTGTAATTTACTGTCTCACGTTTGATTCCTCTATGGTATAATGATTGAGGTTGACTGTATTGATTACTTTCAAGCATAAAGCAGCAGTTGTTTGCTCTTCATAGACAACCACAATAAAAGCTGTCATTATTTAGATTTAACTCAGCTCAACAAGTTAATGATCGGCTAAAAGAACACTTCCCATTTCTCTAGGCTTAAATGATTCCCTGGGTGTCTGTCCACTCGGGTGCACTGAAGCAAGTATTAATTTCTATAATACATTTATCCTCAAATATTCTGCAATGCATATCTAATTAAATGAGTTTACACATGAAATCAGTGTAAAGAGTAATAAGACGATGATGCTATCGGGTCTTTGTTTCACGCAAAAGATATTTTGCTGTCAAACTGTTTGCACTTGAACTACAAAACCCTATGATTAAATGGTTACTGTTATGGTTCATTGGTACGCTATGCTGCAGTTTTTGTTTAATAATACTATTAAAATTAGGGCCATTGTAAAACTAACGGATCAAGTAAAATCAATGGAGGCGTATAGCTGAAGCCCAACCATACATTGATGGCAACAACCTGGATTCTAGAAGTGTGAACAACTTGGGGGCTAAATTCGGTTGATTTGTGTAATGTCCGTGTGTAATTGAGACACGGACTGCAGAAGTTGGTTATAACAGGTGCTTACTGAATGGAGACAAAACTGGAACTACTATACAAAGTTACTACACAGGCTTATATACAGGGGTGGTCACTACTGGTACTGCAGTATACAGGGGCTGCAGAATATAGTTCCTTCTTCAGGGTACATATACTACAATTCCTCCCCTTTTAGCTAAACAGTACATAACATTCGATTAATAATTAAATAACATATTTACAATTACAGTTGCTATATACATTAGCTGAAGTTAATCAATTATAAATTCAGTCTTTGAGGAGGCTTCCTGATTCTGTCCGGATAACGCCTCTTTGGGGTATCAGGTTCTTCTGGCAAAGTTGATTCGGGATCAACGTCATTGTTTGGTTCGTCTGCTTCCAATATCACCGATTCTGAAGTAGATGCAATTGGTACTTCGGTTTCATCACCAGGTGTATAGGATCGTGGTGTAGATTTGACGTTTTCCAGTGACTCTAGAATCTGGTCAGCATGGCGTCTTACAATGCTCTCTCCAACGTCCACGGTATACATTAGAGGTCCTTGCCATGTGCAGATCGTTCATGGCTACCATTTCTCTGTGCGGTAGTCCCGGGCCAAAACTGGTTGGCCTATCTTGAAACTCCTGGTTGGCCTTTCATTCATATTCTGAAACTGCCTGCTCTCCACATCTCTTCTGATGTATGGCTTAACCAAATCCAAGCGGCATCTTAGTCTTCGATTGAAGAACATCATGGCTGGAGTTTGGTTGGTAACCGCATGTGTCGCATTCCGGTAGGCAAACAAGAAGTTATCCACCTTGTGTTGTAGGGGTATGTCTTCATTACACATTGCCTTGATAGCCTTCTTGAATGTTTGAACGAACCTCTCAGCCAATCCATTGGTGGCTGGATGATATGGGGCGGGTGTGTAATGCTTAACACCATAGTTCTTTAAGAACCCCCGGAACTCTTCAGACACAAACTGTGGTCCATTGTCGGAGCAAATCTGTTCAGGCAGCCCATTTCTGGCGAATATGGTTCGTAAGACTGATAGTTTTTTCTGTGGTGGTTGAGGACATTTTTATTACCTCTGGCCACTTTGAATGTGCATCCACCGCAATTAAAAACATTGAGTCCATAAATGGACCAGCAAAATCAATGTGTACCTTTTGCCATGGAGATGAGGCCCACTCCCATGGATGTAGAGGGGCTTGTGGTGGGGCGTTTTGGACCTTCTGGCATCCTGTACAGCTCTTGGTCATCTCTTCGATTTCTCTATCGATTCCCGGCCACCACACAAACACTCTGGCTAAGTTCTTCATTTTTACCCCTCCCAGATGACCCTCATGAAGCTCATTGAGCACTCTATCCTTCAATTTGGGTGGAATTACTACTCTGGAACCACACATCAAGGTTCCTCGGCACACTGACAGCTGTTCTCTTCTCGGCGAGAATGCTGGCAACAGTGGCTCGCCATGTGCTGGCCATCCCTTCACCGTTAAATCATAGACCCTGGAGAGTGTCGGGTCATTTCGTGCTTCCTTTTCTATGTTTGCATTTGTCACAGGTAGACATTCGACTATGGTCGAGTGGAATATCTCCACAGGATCCACTGCAGGTGCTTCTTCCACCGTCGGCAACGGTAGGCGCGACAATCCATCAGCATTCCCATGCTGTTTAGTTCCTTTGTACTCGATGTCATATTGGTGTGCCCCTAGGAAAAGGGACTACCTCTGTAGCCGTTGTGCTGTCATTATCGGGACGCCCTTCTTAGGGTTGAAAATGGAGACAAGAGGTTGATGATCAGTTAGTAGAGTAAATTTCTGTCCGTGCAGGTAGTGATTGAACTTCTTCACCCCCCACACCAGGCTGAGGGCCTCTCTGTCAATCTGGGCGTAGTTACGCTCGGCTGCAGTTAACGAGCGTGACGCAAAAGCTATCGGCCTCTCTGAACCATCAAGGGATTTATGTGACAGTACTGCTCCAACGCCGTCGGGAGACGCATCACACGCCAGTCTTATCAGTAGTGATGGGTTGTAGTGAGCCAATACTTCTCTTGAAGTGATCACGCCTTTACAATTCTGAAAGGCCCGCTTACATTCATCGCTCCATTTCCATGCTACTCCAGTTTGTAGCAGGGCGTTCAGTGGGTGCAGAATTGTGGACAAATTCAGCAATAACTTATGGTAGTAATTTACCAATCTGAGGAATGACCTCAGTTGCGACACATTTTCAGGCGCTGGAGCCTTAACTACCGCTTGAATTTTGTCAGGGGACTTATGTAACCCCTCTTCATCAATCACGTGGCCACAATACGATATTTGTTTCTGAAAAAACTCGCACTTGGGGCGATTGGCTCGTAGCCCATGTTCTCTTAGTCTAGTGAGCACCTGCTCTAGGTTGGCAAGGTGTTCACTGTCATTTTCACCTGTCACTAGGATGTCGTCCAAGTAACACTGAGTCCCCGGAATCCCTTGCAGGACTTGTTCCATCGCTCTTTGCCATATAGCCGGAGCTGATGCTACTCCGAATATCAGTCGATTATACTGGTAAAGACCTTTGTGAGTGTTTATCGTGAGATATTTCCTAGAGGATTCTTCAACCTCCATCTGCAAATATGCTTGCGCTAGGTCAATTTTTGTAAAACGTTTCCCTCCAGATAGTGAGGCGAAAATATCTTCTATCCTCGGAAGAGGATATTGTACTGTGTGAAGGACTGGGTTCACAGTCACCTTGAAGTCTCCACAGATGCGAACCTTCCTTGGCTCCTCAGACTTATTGTTTAACGTTTTCTTCATGACAGGAACGATGGGTGTCGCCCACTCGCTCCAGTCTACCTTAGATAACATGCCTGCATTCTCCAGATTCTCCAGCTCTGCCTCGACGGCTGGGCGAATTGCATACGGTACCGGTCTTGCTTTGAAAAACTTGGGAATTACATTCTCTTCTATTTTTATCAAGGCGGTTATGCCTTTAAGAGTTCCCAGTCCTTGTTGAAATACCTCTTTAGCGTTAGCTAAGATTTTTGACAATCGTCTAGGTGTGACGTCGTCATCCTTTTTACCAGCCACAGTCAGTGCCTGAATGGAGTGCCAGTCTAAACTTATCTTTCTGATCCATTCACGTCCCAATAACAGTGGTCCACCATCTTGCAGTATTGTACAGACACAATTTCTGTATTTCCTTGCCGTTGTATTCGACAGGCACCCTTATTTTCCCTCTGGGGTATACTTTCTGCCCCGTATATGTCTTCAAGACAATGGATGTGTCTTTCAAGGGTATGTGTGAGAATAGCCGCTCATAGTCTCGTCGATTCATGACGGTCGGGGCTGACCCTGTATCCAATTCCATTTTGACTTGGGACCCTGCTATCGTGAGGGTGACCCAAATGGTTCGGTGATCCTCTTTTGCGATTACGTTGTGTAGTTTGAGACAGCTTAGTCTCTTGTTCCCAGATTCACTATCGCTCTTCTGGTCTTCGGAACTACTGTCCGTCATCTTTTGTACTTTCCTGTACTTTTCCTTAGTAGTCTTTTTGTTGTCGTTAGTCTTCTTCCTGGACCTGCAAACTCATGCAATGTGTCCCATCTTTCCGCATTGCCTGCATGTTTTGTCCTTGAACCAGCAGTCCTTCTGGTCATGGGTTGTTCTGCCGCAGCGATAACATTTTTCAAATCCCCATGTCATTTCATGGGTGCCGTATTCCTGTGGCTTTTGCTGTATTTCCGCATCTCCCCTTGCTGCTGCTTCGTACGATACTGCCATGCTGAAAGCCTTATCTAGCGTCAGCTCTTTCTCCGAGAGTAACCTCTTCCGGGTTCCTTCACTCAGGAGTCCACAGACAAATTTGTCCCGTAGGGTATCTGCCAGTCGTGCTCCGAACTGGCAGTGCTTTGATAGCTTGCGTAGTTCTGTAAGGTAATCAGCATTGCTCTCATCTTTATGCTGATTTCTCTTGTGGAATTTAAATCTTTCTGCTATCAGCAGCGGTGTAGGATTTACGTGTTCCTGTAGGATATCAACAATTTCGTTAAAACTCTTCCCCATCGGTTTGACTGGAGTGATCAGGTTCCGCAATAGGCCGTACGTTCTTGCGCCCATTAAGTTTAGTAGTACCGATGCCTTTTTCTCATCGGCTACTTCATTTGCCTTGCAATATACTTCGACTCTTTCCACATATGTGGTCCAGTCTTCTACTTCATTATCGAAGGCAATGATATTGCCAGTCTTCGGCATCTTGGAGATCTAAGATGGCGCCTCCCGCGCTTTGCCTTCTTCCCCGATTGAACAAAATGGCGCCTCCCGCGCTTTGCCTTCTTCCCCGCTGGATTAAGATGGCGCCTCCCGCGCTTTCTGTCTTTTCCGCTGCTGCCAGCGCTGTTGCTGGCGTTTTTATGCCTTGATGGCGACGCCCTATGGTCTTCACGCGCTTCCCCCTGTGCTGCTGCCAACGCCGCTCTCCGCGGTCCCCGTGGCAAACTGCAGCTCCTCGCGGCTTTCTGCGCTTCTAACTTCTTTTTCCTTTATTTTAATTACTGTTCCCATCGTCAGAGCAGACCCTATGGGACACTTTCCTCCCTCTTCTCGGGTCTGTACGCTGCCCGGCTTCGTAGCACCGGCCGCGCCCTGTGTGCTCCACCCTCTCTCTCTCTCTCCTCTTTCCCAACAACGCTGCTCGGCCCCGTTGAAAAGCCACCCGATCGAGCTCTAGCCCGCCGCATCCCAGGAAGGATCAGTTTACTACCTGCCACCAGCCCGATTAGCTGGAACACCATAGACTGGATAACCAAGCCCAGCTCTCGACAGCCTCTCCTGCAAATCTTCGAATTCGATGAATCAGAGGGCGGTTGCCCACGGTCGACGCCCGTTTCCTCTGTTTTTTTTCTTTTCTTTTTTTTCCTTTCTTTTTGGATTTCTTCCTTCTGGCTTCGACCTCCAATAACTTCGCTTCAGGGATGGATCCCCGTGAGGTGGTGCAGAACTGTAGGTAAGTTCGGATCTGTTCATCGCCAATGTAATGTCCGTGTGTAATTGAGACATGGACTGCAGAAGTTGGTTATAACAGGTGTTTACTGAATGGAGACAAAACTGGAACTACTATACAAAGTTACTGCACAGGCTTATATACAGGGGTGGTCACTACTGGTACTGCAGTATACAGGGGCTGCAGAATATAGTCCCTTCTTCAAGGTACATACACTACAATTTGCACCTCCTGTTAGCGCCCTAAGAGGGCCCTGGAGAAATGGGAAGTGTTCTTTTAGCCGATCATTAACTTGTTGAGGTGAGTTAAATCTAAATAATGACAGCTTTTATTGTGGTTGTCTATGAAGAGCAGACAACTGCCCTAATCAACTAGCGCCTGGGCTAACGCCTCCCACGGCGTTCATCGATGATGTCATCACCATGCGCAGCGCCCTGCTCGCGCCCTGGCTATAATATTGGGTGGCGCCCCCCGACTTACCGCCGGACACCATGTCCGCCGGGGTGAGGGGGGCCTACCTGCGGCCGGGACGGTGCTAGTTAAAGGGGAGGTGATGGGTGGCCATTTTTGTTGCTGGCCGCCTGCCAGCACCTGCCCCCATTGCTGTCCCCGGCCCTCGTGAAGCCCCCTACCCGTAGAGTGCCAACTGCTCTCCAGCAGCCACCCCCCCCCGCGGGGTGCCAGCAGCTCTCCGTGAGCCTGGCACTCCTCGAGTGCCGGGCTCATTTGCCAGTACTCCCGACCCCTGGTGGCCTAGCTGGGCACCGGGACGTGCTGCGCCAGACCCCTCCCCTTTAATAAGGGGAGGAAGGCCTGCAGTACAGTGGCGTGCCGTGCCGCAGTGCATGACGCTACGGCGCATAGCGCCACAATATTGTCTCGCTGTACCCCAAGAGAGACGGGGGGCGCTTCCAGTAGCGCCCCATCTCCCTCTCAGGGTGCTATCTGGGAAAATAGGCCGCGGGGGCGCTAATTTTTTCAGGGCACTAAAATTAGCGAGGGTTGACCAAATGTTTGGTTAAACAGGCGGGTAGTAATGAGGGTGTAAATGGAGGGAGGAAGCTGGAGAAGTGGAGGGGTTAAGGGAGGGAATTCCAGAGTCTAAAACACCCAATGATTTACACTGCAAAACTACCTGAAAACAGACAGTTTCAGCTAAGTAAATTATTTCTAGTCACAAACATTTAATGTTGCCCAATTAGATATTAGATACGTCATAGTGTTCATGAGCAGCAATGTATTATGAAAATGAATACCTGCTTTTAAGAGCCAGCCTGGCCAGATACTTTTCATGGACAATCGTTCCCTGGGGGGAATTTTTGACATATTGTATTGTTCTTAAAGCTCTGTGAAGTTAGGAGCACCCAATGATTTATACAGCCGTCTTCAGAAATCAATGTAAACCATCTCTATGTAAATCATCAGGTCCCCTGACTCCTTGGAGCTTCAGGGGCTCTGTGGGGAAAAAAAGCACTTCATGAAAACAAGCCCTAAGACTGCCTCGGGAATCTGCTGAATATCATCAATAGCCATCAAAGCTACTGTCAATTCAGGGCCATTGTGTGTGCCTGACAAGATTGCTCTCTGCATATAGTTCAGCAGTGGCTTAATTCCCTAAGGTAGCCAAGGAAATCTATCCCTTTCTTCATTCAAAACAATACGTAGTTTTACATTTAAATTCAACAGAGTTATTCATTAGCTGTTAAATTTCCTAGTGTTTAATAATGTTGTTTCTCTTACGTGAGTATAAAATAAACCTGCCTGATCAGAAAGGTGCAGGGAAGATGAATGCAGATATCCAGCTCTTAATTTGATACAACTGATCAGAATATCAAACAAATGTAGTGTGCTGGAGGATTTCCAATCTTGCATTTACAAATATAATGTGGGGCCAATAATGCAGGCTGTACGCTGCCCCATTGACAAGGGGTGGCTGTTCTGGAGTGCAAATAAGCTGACATCACCTGACAAAGCAAGGTCAGTTTATTTGAATCAATTTCTGGCATTCAGGTGCATTGTCAGATGCCAGCCAGTCTCTTGTACACCTGGCACTTTCCTAGTATGGCTGAGGATGTGGGGTGTCTGCGGAGAGGCATCGGACACGAATACTGAGAGTGCGGTGCCAAAGGGCAGGGGTGCCTGAATATATTTTTACAGATTACAGGGAAACTATCTTATTTTCATCAAAATCAGGGCACCCATTGATATAATTGCAATTTTTAGGATTCTAAATGGACTGGATAATGAAGGCCATGGCAAGCTATTTCACCTTGTATGGTCTGGCCTGTACTTGAAGGGAGGTCATTACAAAAATAATCTGCGGAACCCGTGAGCGGGTGGTCAATCTATGGAACAGGCTCCCCAGAAAGACGGTACAAGCAGTTAGTAGGGATTCATTCAGATGCAAATTAGATAGATTTATTTCACAAAATAACATTTTGGGATACAGTAAATGAGTAATTTGAGACATAACGTGTGATGAGTGAGAAGGTGACTTTGGGCCTACGGTTCCCAAAGCTCTCCACCACTGGAGTTTTCCTCTCGTCGGGCTGGATTTTACCAACCTCGGCGGGTCCATGGTGGGCGACGTCGGTGGCGGGTCCCAGCCCTGCTGTTGGCTCCAGCCCGCAGTCGAAAACGATTTTCCCCTGATTGGGCTTGTTAAGCCCGCCTAGCGCGTTTGCCAGCCAATTGAAGAAAGCAGGTCTGATGATGTAATCACCTGGGTTCCCTGAAGGGACCATACGAAAATTAATTTGACAGCTGTGCTGTCAGTGTTCTACAGCATTGAGGTGCTGCAAACACTGACGAGCACTGTACAAAGGTGCAAGGCTGCACCCAGGCTCTCCCATGACTCCCTCCATATGCTTATAGAGGGAGTCACAGCACGCAGGGAGGTTCTCTTCCCTTCCAATGGGCAGAAGAGACCTCCCCAGGAGACCAACACAGCCTGGTTGCACATTGCAGAGGAGGACACAAGCAGGGATGTCGTAAGGAGGTCCAGGCTGCAATGGCGGAAACCTTTCAATTATCTCAGTAGATCAGAAAAGTTACTGCAAAGCCACACTCAACCTCATCCAGCTATGCCAATCATCACAGCCCCATCACTCTGCCTTCCCCACCCTACATTATCATTTCCCCATCTCACTAGCCACCCCTCACACTCACCCTCATCCTAGTGCAATCATACCAACTAACAACAAGGGTAGTCACATGGGTGTTTCAGCCAATAAGAATATAAGAAATAGGAGCAAGAGTAGGCCATTTGGTCCTTCGAGCCTGCTCCGCCATTCAATAAGATCATGGCTGATCTGATCTTGGCTTCAACTCCACTTTCCTGCCTGCTCCCCATAACCTTTGACTCCCCTATATTTCAAAAATCTGTCTAACTCCACCTTAAATATATTCAATGACTCAGCCTCCACAGCTCTCTGGGGGAGAGAATTCCAAAGATTCACCACCCTCTGAGAGAAGAAATTCCTCCTCATCTCCGTTTGAAATGGGCGACCCCTTATTCTGAAATTATGCCCCCTCGTTCTAGATTCTCCCACGAGGAGAAACATCCTCCCTGCATCTACCCTGTCAAGCCCCCTCAGAATCTTATATGCTTCAATAAGATCCCCTCTCATTCTTCTAAACACCAGTGAGTATAGGCCCAACCTGTTCAACCTTTCCTCAGAAGACAACCTCTTCAACTCACGAATCAACCTTCTCTGAACTGCCTCCAATGCAAGTATATCCTTCCTTAAATAAGGAGACCAAAACTGTACGCAGTACTCCAGGTGTGGTCCCAACAACGCCCTGTACAGTTGTAGCAAGACTTCCCAACTTTTATACTCCATCCCCCTTGCAATAAAGGCCAACATTCCATTTGCCTTCCTAATTAATTGCTGTACCTGCATGCTAACTCTTTGGGCTAGATTTTCAGTATAGACAGTTTTGGGGCGCTAACCTTAGCGCCCGCCCGAAGTTAGCGCCCGCCCCAAAGTAGCGCCCCGTTGCCGGAAATTCAGTGGCTTCGCCCTAAGAGGTTGGCGGAGCGCTAAAAGAGGCGTTCCACTACTATCTTTAGGCGCTAAGCCGGCGGTGCAGAGCGCAACACCCGAGCTCTGGCGCAGCGCACGGCAGACACTCTGGTGCCAGTGAGCTCTTAAAGGGGAAGGGTGCATGTGTTTTTTTCAAAGGCAGAGTCTGGGGGGGAAAACAGCAGGAGGAGGAGGAGGAGGAGGAGGTGGAGGAGGAGGAGGTGGTGGTGGTGGTGGTGGTGGTGGTGGTGGTGGTGGTGGTAAACATAAATACACCGTTCACAACAACACACAGGATCCTTCCACACAACACATGCAGACTGCCGTTTATAGTGCAGGAGGAGTGCCCTTTAATTTGCGCTCCCCAGGGTGTGTTGCGTTCCATTTTACAAACGCTCTGGACGCCAGCCGCACAATGGGGCGGTCCGACTGAAGTTTGGATTCGGGGCGGCCAAAGGGCGTTGCACGAGGATGTGACGTCATTTTCTGCGCGCGCATCCGGGCGGCCGCTAAACTTTGCGCCGGCGCTAACGAGCAACTTAATTTGGGGCGGGGCGCAAACTGCGCTGCGCCCGGGCGCTACACGCATAGCGCCCGAAAATCACTTCTCTTAAGGCGCTAACTGCTGGCGCAAGCAACTGAAAATCTAGCCCCTTGTGTCCTCCTCACAACTTGCTAACCCACCTCTTTGTATCATCAGCAAATTTGGCTACAGTACACTTGGTCACTTCATCCAAGTCATTAATATAGATTATAAATAGTTGAGGCCCCAACACTGTTCTGTGTGGCACCCCACTAGTTACCGTTTGCCAACCTGAAAATGACCCATTTATTCCGACTCTCTGTTTTCTGTCAGTTAGCCAATCCTCTAGCCAATCTAATATATTACCCCTAACACCATGAACACTTATCTTGTGCAGTAACCTTTTATGCGGCACCTTATCAAAAGCCTTCTGGAGTCCAAATACACTACATCTACTGGTTCCCCTTTATCCACCCTTCTCGTTACATCCTCAAAGAACTCTAGCAAATTTGTCAAACACGATTTCCATTTCATAAAACCATGTTGACTCTGCTTGATTGTATTATGATTTTCTAAATGTCCTGCTATTACTTCCTTAATAATGGATTCCAGCATTTTCCCAATGACAGATGTTAGGCTAACTGGCCTATAGTTTCCTGCTTTCTGTCTCCCTCCTTTCTTGAATAGGGGAGTTACATTTGCGGTTCTCCAATCCGCTGGGGCCACTCCAGAATCTAGGGAATTTTGGTAGATTACAACCAACGCATCCACTATCTCTGTAGCCACTTCTTTTAAAACCCTAGGATGCAGGCCATCATGTCCAGGGGACTTGTCAGCCTTTAGTCCCATTAGTTTGCCTAGTACTTTTTCTCTAGTGATAGTGATTGTTTTAAGTTCCTCCCTCCCTATAGCCCCTTGATTATCAATTATTTTTGGAATGCTTTTAGTGTCTTTTACCGTGAAGACTGTTACAAAATATTTGTTCAAAGTCTCGGCCATTTCCCTGTTCCCCATTATTAATTCCCCAGTCTCATCCTCTAAGGGACCAACGTTTACTTTAGCTACTCTCTTCCTTTTTATATATCTGTAGAAGCTCTTACTGTCTGTTTTTATATTTTTAGCTAGTTTACTCTCATAATCTATCTTCTCCCTCTTTATTATTTTTTTAATCACCCTTTGCTGATTTCTAAAAAATTCCCAATCCTCTGGCCTACCACTAATCTTTGCAACATTGTATGCCTTTTCCTTCAATTTGATACCATCCTTAACTTCCTTAGTTAGCCACGGATGGTTCATCCTTCTCATACAGTCTTTCTTTCTCACTGGAATAAATCTTTGGTGAGAGTTATGAAATATCTCCTTAAATGTCTGCCACTGCTTATCTACCGTCTTACCCTTTAATCTATTTTCCCAGTCCACTTTAGCCAACTCTGTCCTCATACCTTTGTAATTGCCTTTATTTAAGTTTAAGACACTAGTTTCAGACACAAGTTTCTCACCCTCAAACTGAATTTGAAATTCAATCATGCTATGATCACTCTTCCCTACAGGATCCTTTACAATGAGATCATTAATTAATCCTGTCTCATTACACATTACCAGATCTAAAATAGCCTGCTCTCTGGTTGGTTCCACAACGTATTGTAACAAGAAACCATCCCGAATACATTCTATGAACACACCCTCAAGGCTACCCTTGCCAATTTGATTTGTCCAATCTATATGAAGATTAAAATCACCCATGATTATTGCTGTACCGTTCTTACAAGCCCCCATTATTTCTTGCTTTATACTCTGTCCTACAGGATAGCTATAGACTACTCCCACCAGTGACTTCTTTCCTATACTATTTCTTATCTCCATCCAAACTGATTCTACATCTTGATCTTCTGAGCCAATATCATTTCTCACCACTGCACCGATCTCATCCTTTATTAACAGAGCTATCCCACCTCCTTTTCTTTTCTGTCTATCCTTCCAAAATGTCAAATACCCCTGAATATTCAGTTCTCAGCCTTGGTCACTTTGCAATCATGTCTCTGTAATGGCAATCAGATCATACCCATTTATTTCTATTTGTGCCGTCAACTCATCTATCTTGTTATGAATGCTGCGTGCATTCAGATAAAGAGCCTTTAATTTTGTTTTTCTTCTGTACTCTGACTCTATTTGCTGGTGCACTCTTAAGTCTGTATGCTCTGTCTCTTCCTGTCACACTCTGGTTCTCTTTACCCCTATCGCTACCCTGCACTATTAACTTTACTTTTCTCATTGACTTTCTAAATTCCTCTTCACCTGAACCTTCCCCCCCCACTATTTAGTTTAAAGCCCTATCTACCGCCCTAGTTATTTGATTTGCCAGGACACTGGTCCCAGCATGGTTCAAGTGAAGCCTGTCCCAACGGAACAGGTCTCTCTTTCCCCAGTACTGGTGCCAGTGCCCCATGAATTGAAACCCATTTCTCCCACACCAATTCTCCCACACCACGCATTCAACTCTCTGAGCTTATTGACCCTTTGCCAATTTGCTCGTGGCTCAGGTAGTAATCCAGAGGTTATTACCTTTGTGGTTCTGCTTTTTAATTTGGATCCTAGCTCCTCAAACTCACTCAGCAGAACCTCTTCCTTAGTCCTACCTATGGACCATGACAACTGGATCTTTCCCCTCCCACTTCAAGTTCCTCTCCAGCCCCGAGGAGTTGTCCTTAACCCTGGCACCGGGCAGGCAACACAGCTGTCGGGACTCACGCTCTCAGCTGCAGAGAACAGTATCTATCCCCCTAACTATACTGTCTCCTACCACTACTACATTTCTTTTTGCTCCCCCAACTTAAATGGCCCCCTGAGTCACAGTGCTGTGGTCAGTTTGCTCATCCTCCCTGCAGTCCCTGCTCTCGTCCACACAGGCTGCAAGAACCTCATACCTGTTGGACAAGTGAAAGGGCTGAGGCTCCTCCAATGCTACCAACTGGATCCCCATACCTGCCTCACTCATAGTCACACCCTCTTGTCCCTGACAACAGACCAAATTTGAAGTATTTAACCTAAGGGGTGTGACTGCCTCCTGGAACACAGTGTCCAGGTAACTCTCCCCCTCCCTGATGTATCGCAGTGTCCGAAGCTCGGACTCCAGCTCATCAACTCTGAGCCGAAGTTCCTCGAGCTGCAGACACTTACTGCTGTGGATCAGACTGGTGTCCACCAGCTCCCACATGCTACAGCTGCAACACATCACTTGCCCTGCCAACTCTATTGTATTTTATTTAACTAATTAGGTTTTCAAGTTCGGAATATCACTTAATTATCTATATATATTTTAAAATCTAAAATCACCGCTCTTAATTTAAACCAATGCTCAAGTTTAGAAAAAAAGAGAGAAGTACTCACCAACCAATCACTTTCCTGCTTTCCTGTGATGTCACACTTTGACTTTTTTCCCCCTTCACCGGTCTGTTGGCTCCGCAGGGAGGCAGCCTCTCCCGCTCTCGGCTCTGTTTAAATCAGCCTCTCCCGCTCTCGGCTCTGTTTAAATCAGCCTCTCCCGCTCTCGGCTCTGTTTAAATCAGCCTCTCCCGCTCTCGGCTCTGTTTAAGTCAGCCTCTCCCGCTCTCGGCTCTTTTTATATCAGCCTCTCCCGCTCTCGGCTCTGTTTAAATCAGCCTCTCCCGCTCTCGGCTCTTTTTATATCAGCCTCTCCCGCTCTCGGCTCTTTTTAAATCAGCCTCTCCCGCTCTCGGCTCTTTTTAAATCAGCCTCTCCCGCTCTCGGCTCTGTTTAAATCAGCCTCTCCCACTCTCGGCTCTGTTTAAATCAGCCTCTCCCGCTCTCGGCTCTTTTTATATCAGCCTCTCCCGCTCTCGGCTCTTTTTATATCAGCCTCTCCCGCTCTCGGCTCTTTTTAAATCAGCCTCTCCCGCTCTCGGCTCTTTTTAAATCAGCCTCTCCCGCTCTCAGCTCTGTTTAAATCAGCCTCTCCCACTCTGGGCTCTGTTTAACTCAGCCTCTCCCACTCTCGGCTCTTTTTAAATCAGCCTCTCCTGCTCTCGGCTCTTTTTAAATCAGCCTCTCCCACTCTCGGAGCTCTGTTTAAATCAGCCTCTCCCACTCTCGGAGCTCTGTTTAAATCAGCCTCTCCCGCTCTCGGCTCTTTTTATATCAGCCTCTCCCGCTCTCGGCTCTTTTTAAATCAGCCTCTCCCGCTCTTGGCTCTTTTTAAATCAGCCTCTCCCGCTCTCGGCTCTTTTTAAATCAGCCTCTCCCGCTCTCGGCTCTTTTTAAATCAGCCTCTCCTGCTCATGGCGCTCTTTTGTTCAATATTCATGTGAAGTTTCTGTTAATGTGGTGTCAAACCAATGTTTATTTTCAACACTTTGCATTCTTAGACAGATTCGTGTGCACTTTTGTAAGTGGCTTAGTGAGTTGTAGTGAATGGTGAGACACAACGGTACCCCCTCAATGGTGATAAGCGTGAAAGGAATGGCTTGGACATTGTAGGGATGCTTTATGGTGTTGGTGTGGGGTGGTGCCAACCTGGCGCATCATGTGACAGCCAGGGTGTCAAGTGAAGTAAATCTGGCCATGGTGAGGCCATCCCTGGCCTCCCGGGCAGCAATGTGGTCGGGTGCTGATGACCTCTGTCCTGTGCAGCATCAGTTGATTGTGGAGAAGGTTGGTGTTGTTGTTGGTGCTGTTGGTGTGCCTGGTGCTGCTGGTGTTGGGGCCGATCGTGGTGGGATTTTGAGGACCTAGATGAGATAGTTTCAAGGGCACTGATGCTGATGTAGTAGATGGCAGATGAACTTGAGATGAAAGAAGCGATCTATCAATGGTGAGAGTTTGTTCTAATGAGGTGACACTGGATAGAGAGTTTACTCCAAACAATTACAACTAGCATAAAGCTCAATCTGTCTTCCAAATGCAGTAAGCAGCAGCTTCTGAGCTTGGAAACTGAACAGGTGTGAGATGGGAGCTTTTATAGCACATTTGCAGCTGTCAAGTAATGAGATGATTCCATGCTCATATAACTCCTGACTTGCCAACCTGACGTGATCCCCAAGCAGCGCGGACCCCGTGGGCGACCTCGTAAACTGTAAAGGTGAGCCCAAAATACTTCTTAAAGGACTGCTAACAAGATCATAATGACCTGAATTGTCTCACCCGTCGCTGTGTGTCAGGTCTGCTCAGCGCTGACAGACCTGACATCTGGGAAAGGTGCATGGCTGCGGGTTGACAGTGCAGTCCTGACCCGCTGTCAAAAGAAACACATTTTCCCACCCAACCCACCACCGAACACGTCCGTAACCTCCCCCCCGCCGCCCCGAAAAAGTCCTCCTGTCATGTCTGGGTCTGTTGTAGACCAATTGATAGAGGTTGATTGAAACAACTCCATTATTATTGTATCATATGACTACCATTTCCTACATTATAACAGTGACTACGCTTCAAAAGTATTCAGTAGGCTGCAAAGCGCTTTGGGACATCCTGAGGTTGTGAAAGGCGCTATAGAAATGCAAGTCTTTCTTTCTTTTACCAGAATGGTCGAAGGCGAACTTGATGGACCGTGGTCTTGTTTCGTCGAGCAATTCCTATATTCCAAGCGCACACTAGCTTGCACCAGCTGCCAGCCCCCTTTGTGTCCGTCGTCCACACTGGCGCGTGCTAAGCGCTCAATTTTCCAAGAGGCAGGCACCCTATAGAGTGAAGTGCATCGTGGGCCTGCCATGGTATTATTCGCCCCTATAGGCTTGAAACACATTTTAATCCTGAGCAGGTTTATGATTTTCAGATGCTTTTTACATCAAGTGAGATTTGTTGAGACTTATTCACTAAACTGAGATTTTGTACACTGTTTTCAGCAATTTTCACCCCTCACATAAAAACTGTACTGATAATTTTCTTATTCCTGAGTAGGCAACTCTTTGCAGTATTTTGCTAATTTATTTGCCTGGAGTGTTGCGGTTGTAGCTAATGGATCATGTTACCTGTTCTGAACTCTAACACTTGCTGCTGGAAAAAGAATTGAGATAATTACAGTTAGATTTATCCCTTGGGCCTCATTCCAGTCATAAAAATAAACACAATATTATGCTTCAGTCACTGTAGCATTATAACTACTTGAAGCCATCAACAAAGGCAAGTTAAGCAATAGCACACAGATCAAAATTTCTGAAAAAAATTATTGTTATTTATTGGCACTCACAGCTCTAACATTAATGTACTGCTAAATATACAGATGGTAAAAATAGAGGGGGGGAAATTCGTACCCTTAACGCCAGTATGGCGCTAATGAAGCGCTAGACCATTATCGTCGGGGTGAGGCGAATCCAGCGCTGCATGGCAAATCCGGCCCCCCTGTAGCGCCGCCGGTAAGAGATTTTGGCGGGAACGTCAATGCCAGGTAGATTGTGATGTCAGTGAGTGTGCAACGCTCACTGACCACCCGATCTGCAAAATTGATTCACTCCACTTACCTCACCACCTGGATTAAACACCGATAGGAGGAGCTGGTGTGCAGCACCAGGAAGCCGGCTCCAGGGATGTTATTTAAAGGGATCATCAGTAATCACTCACAGCTATCAGATCAGTGCAGTTTCAATGGTTTTTTGATAGTTTCACCCACTGCAACAGTTTCATTCAGTAATTTCAAGTTTCTTTTGTGTCAGGAGTCTTCTGGCAACTAAAAAGTAGCTACATTTATTCTTCAAAGATTCAAACTGCTACACTTGGTAATATTAAGGGGTCTGTACTGGCATGCCACCTCGTCCTCCAGGATCTTTGGCAGAGGGAGCGTAGGCAATGAGAAATACGGGAACATGTACACAGAGAGATGAGGAGGGACATCAGGGCTCTCACCAGGGGGCTTTACCCTCCAAGGGTAATCCGAGAGCACTTTTCTTACCTTCAATTAAGTGAGGAGCAATGTGGTATTAGACTGCTCTGCATCACCAAGGAGGTGGTCACAGAACTCTGCCATCTCCTGCAAACAGACCTCCAGCCTCACGCCAGGATGACTTAGACCCCAGATCCCCTCATGCAGGCCAAATCACAGCGCAAAGCTGAAATGAGAGACGCCACAAAAGAATGATAAGTGAAGTAATAAATTTATCAAAAGGTAGTGGACACATCTTTACACCAAAAATATTTACTTTTTACCCTTGTGCAATCACTTAGTGCCTCTCGTTACTGTGCCTTTGCCTACTCTAGTGCTCCTACAAAGTGTTGGCCCAGTGGCTGCAGCATGGCTGGTGGAAGGCTGCTGAGTGTCTGTGTGGGAGACTTCAGACGGCCTTGCAGGACGTCCTCGACCAGCTCTGGACCTGGAAGGCTCGACTGTAGACTGCACCACTTCAGCATGGGTGGCAGCAGTCTGGGCTGGCTGGATGACAGGCAGTGACAAGGGCAATGGCGGAGTGGCAGTGGTGGGAGCAGGAATGCTGTCATCCTGAGAGAGGATAGCAGGTCCCTGCTGCACTCCCCCGGGGCAGTAACTCAGCATCCCTAACAATCAGTTGGAGCACAGATTGCTGGCCTGCTGCGACACCGTGAAAGCCCCGGTCGACGGTGGTAGGCCCAGCCACGATGGCAGCAGTCAGAGCTTGCGTGGCATCAAGCTGAGACTGCATGAGAGCAGTCTGAGATTGGACACCACCAAGCATAGGCAGCATTACAGCACTAAGACACTGCGTTGCTTCCGCCTGTGCTGCAATGGAAGCTGCCAGATTGCCCATCACACATGGCATCAGGTCTGGGTCGCCACGGTCTCTCTGGGAGTCTACCATCCTTTGCAGACTGGGAATGATGGGCTCCATGGTGTACGCAGAGCCTTGTGCAATGTTGGAGGTGGACTCCTCCATGCTCCTTATCATTGTCGAGAGGCTCTCAGACACCCTTGCCATTGCATCGGTCATCTTCATTAGCATGCCCATCACCCTTCTTCTAAAGGCCTCCCCATTGAGGTCCCCATCTGAGTCCTGTGTAGCAGTACTCTCCCTCCGGGGAGATGGCTCCCGAGCTACCCTTTCCCCCTTGCCTTGCTGCAGCCCACTCGTCCCTGGTGCCTCACCCTGTGCAGATCCCGCTACTATACTAGCCTCTAAAGAACGTGTAGTGCCAGTATCTGAGCTGGTTCTTGTGGGTGAGACATGCAGTGACACGGTGTGTTCTTCCTCCTCCTCTCCTCCCGCCTCGCTCTCTGTGGTGCCCTCAGGGACAGGCTGCTCAGGTGCTTGCTGATTATCTGAAAGCATAAAGGCAAAAAGGTTGGGTTAAGGTGAGGGGGCTTGGCAGGAAGGGAAAAATGCATACAACATGATTAGCTGGAAAGTGCGAAACATTTGTGGGGTGAGGGGGAAGTGGGATGTGAGAAGAAGGAGTAGGGATGAACATACCGTTGTTGTCCCCAAGGGGGTCACCGTTGCCGGTGGCCACGGCGCCCACCACCTGGCGCCCAGTAATCTGCAGCACTCGATTCTCCAGCGCAGACAGTGGTGGGGTGTCAGCTTGCCCCACGCCTGTGCACTCCTGCTCCTCCTGTTGTGCGCCACCTTGGCCTACAAAAGAAAGGAAAGTGTGTGAGTAAGTGTGCAGCAATGTGATTGGGTGATGTGCCTGCCATAGTTGAATAGCTGTCATTATGTGCAAGGTTTGAGATGTGGGTGTGAGTGTTGGTAGGTAGTGATTATTGGTGGGTGAGTGCTGGTGGTGAGCTGCTTTGGACAGTGTGTGAAGATTGTGGTACAGATGGTTGTATGTAGCATTTGTTGAAGCATTCACTCACCCTGACCACCTGAATGAGGTCATTAAATTTCTTCCTGCACTGTGTGTGGTTCCTGGGGACCACAGTGCTGCCTGAGATGTGCTGCGCTACCTCCCTCCACATGGTGCAGAAGACTTGTGGCGAGGGTCTTCTGCCACTTGCAGGGTAGAGCACCGCCCTCCATGTCTCCACAGTGAAAACCAATGCCTTCAATGCTTCATCAGAGAATCTGTAGGCTCCCTCCCTGGGGCATGGATCTGCCATGAGCACAGCTGGTTCAGTTCTCCGGCTCCTTCTCCTTGTTCTGCTTCTGCTCGCTAAGGCAGCTGCACAGCCAGCAATGCTGAGAATAAGGTGCTGCAACATCAATGAACCTCCCCTTTTAAGTAGTGAAAAAAGCCTGTGGCAATGATGAGTTGCGATTAGACTACACCCGATATTGGTCCACCCTTTAAGTCTAACACCAATGAGCTTGGATTTTAAGGCTTGATTTAGGACTCCAATCATTTTATTGAGCAGTGAGCACCAATTTTTCATGCAGTCTAAAGCATTTATGCCTGGCACTAATTCTTCAACTTTTCTACTGACACCGCCCATTCCTTGGCTATAATGGCCCAGAAACTTGGGTCTCCACGGGTGAGTACGCATGGGGTACTCACCCATAGGCCCAACGGAAGTGCCGGTTTCGTGCATGCACTGCGCATGCGCGGGAAGCCGGAACTTCCGTTCCCTTAAAGGAAGGGGTTCAGAGGTCGAACGCGTACGCCGGAGAGGCAGCGTGTACGCATCGAACTTACGTTTTTTTTGCAAGTTTTTCCGGGAGGGTAAGTCTCCAGCAGCTACGCTTTTAAAAAGCAGGCGCAGGGCCTGATTTTAACAAGGTAAGCGATGAATTAATTAAAATTAAAACATTTTTTCCACAGGTTTATTATTTTTAAATACTTTAAAGAAAGGTAAGTTCATTTTTAGCCCCATTAGAAAATGTAATTAATTTTTTCAAAAATTTAAATTATTGTTTAAAATAGTTATTTTATGTAATTTATAGTTATTTTTAAAATGTGATTAAAAAAAAAAATTATTTTAAGTTTTAGTGATCACAGAATCACAGAAACCCCACAGTGCAGATAGAGGCCATTTTGGCCCATCGAGCCTGCACCGACACATATCCCACCCGATCCCTGTAACCCCACATATTTAATCCCCCTAACACTAAGGGTCAATTTATCATAGCCAATCAACCTAACCCGCACATTTTTGGACTGTGGGAGGAAACCGGAGCACCCGGAGGAAACCCACGCAAACACGGGGAGAATGTGCAAACTCCACACAGACAGTCACCCGAGGCCGGATTCGAACCCGGGTCCTTGGCGCTGTGATGCAACAGTGCTAACCACTATGCCACCGTGCTGCCCGTGATGTTTTGGGGCTTATAGTATTTATAGTTTTGACAGCTCTTCCTGTCAATTTTATGAATGGGCATTCCCTGCTACGATTGGCTCTCCATGGCCCACGTGATCCCAGGGGAGGCATCGAACTAACTGTGCCCCTGGGATACGCAAGCACTGCGCGCCGGAAGTTGGAGGCGGCCCAGGATCAGAATCCCATGCGGGCCCACAGCTCAACGGCCAGCGCGCTAGGTAAGTGCAGGTCAGAGGCTTGCACCCGCGGGAAGCCCCCGACCCGAAGTTTTGGGCCAATGAATTTCCAGCCCTGATTCTTTGAAGTGTACCTTGTGTTTATACTATTTAACGGTGTATTGAACTCTTAATAGGATTTTTCTCTTCTGATTTTCTCCCTTTATACCTCCTCTCCTGAGTACAGTGAGTTATAGCTTGATGAGCTTTACAGACAGCAGTAACCCTCCAGCATCTTATCTAAGTGGCTATTGACAATGGGTATTGGTGTGGACTGGGGGTGGAAGGTCACTGTAGCCATGCTCAATCTTCTCCTTATCTGAGGTCCACTGGATAGCAACCAGGGGCCTGCACACACTGTTTTTTTTTACCTTATTACTGTAAATTGAGTGTCTGAGTTGAAACCCTGTAGAACAATGTGGCACAGTGAGGCAGCCAATTTTCCAAACCTGCTGCCAATCTAATGGCTAAACCTGTTAGTTATTTGGATGCAATAGTGAGCAGTGATATGTGTGTGTGACAAGGAAAGATTTACAGTTGCAGCACCTTTGGGAATGCTAAAGTATTAACGCCCACACATGCATTTGAATTGCCAAATGGAATTTGAAGGGGGGATAGATACAATAAGAATAACATAAACAGAAGCATTGTAGAATAAAAAACACAACTTCAAATTGATTGAAAGATGAGAATACACTCAAAGTCACCAGTTGATAGAAAACGTAATAGAATAGATCAAACCATTGCTGATCGTTGTTACACCTTTGAACACACTCCCGGGCAGCTCTTATTCATCATAATATATATTATACGGAAATTTCCAGTTTTTAATTGATGAGCTTTTCAGTTCAAGTTTTACCATCATTCAATACATCTGTTTCACTTCTGGGTGCCCTTACCCCTTTTACTCTAGAAATGTCATCATGCATGTACCAGAGCACTCTTGGAGGTCAGCTCTTTCGCCTAACATCCTTGGGAGTGTTTTTACTTGCTCTTAGTTATCAGGTGATCAGTTTATTGGTGAGTAGATATCATTTGATGGCACTGTTGATGAATCCTTCCATCACTTTGGCTGGGAGGAGGCTAATAGGGAAGTTATTGCTAAATCTACATAGCATACATCTCTACAAATGTAGAGCATGGTTGCCAACTCTGGTTGGATATATTCTGGGAGATTTTATCACACCCCGCCCCGCTTCCAACTGCTCCGTCCCCACACCCCCACTATTTGTCGTCTGACACGTCCATTCTTGTGGCAGTTGGTCAATAATGGTGGCTACAATACCCACAATCCTCTGCGCTGCTCTAGCCACTTATTGGTTAGAGCACACATGTGCCAGCACCGTATCGCACCCTGGGTGCGTTGTGGCCCTGCTGTTTGTCCAACTTTGTGGTGAGTCTGGCTGGAAGCATGAAACAACCATGAGGTTCGTGTAAAATGTATTTTTGCGATCCTGCTGGTACTAACAGTGCAATCATCCACATTCTAATCAGAAAATGGTGTCTTTTTTTTCACCCGGGTTTCCTGCAGCGGAATTTAGAGGGTTAAATTAAGAGGACAAAAACTTGGCTTGATTTCCCTTCTGTATAGATGGTTGAGGGGTTCTATGGTGTAGATAAAGAGAAACTGATGGGGGAAGCAAGAACAATGGGATATAATCGTAAAATTAAAACAAAGACATTTAGGAGGGAAATCAGGAAGCACTTTTTCACACAAAGTGTCGTAGAAATCTGGACTTCTCATCCCCAAAAAGGCTGTGGATGCTGGGACAATGGGAGCTTTCAAGACTGAGATAGATAGATTCTTTTTTAGGTGAGGGTATCATGGGATATGGAGCTAAGACGGGTAAATGGGGTTGAGGTGCAGGTCAGCCAGAATCTAATTGAATGGCGGAGCAGGCTCGAGGAGCTGAATGACCTGTTCCTGCTGCTATGCTCCTAATTGTTTTTCTCCTGGGTTTCTTGCAGCATGCTGGGAGATTAATCTATTCTGGGAGGCTCCAGGACAATCTGGACAAGTCTAAACTCATGTTTAAAAAACTCCAAGTGTTTTTTTTAAGAAAGTTCAAACATCAAATAATACTTAAGACACAGAACACCTTTTCAATATTTAATTCTGAGCCAAAAACCTGTTTTTATGATTTCATCTTCACCGGCAAACAAGCTTAAAATTGGATGTTTTCCACTGAGAGGAGCTATTGATTGCTGTGGAGAGGTCATTAGCAGTCTTTTGTTATCAGATCAACTCACACTGCATGCTGCTGGCTAAAATCACATGTAAATTTAAGAGTTGTTGTGTGTTGTGTTTTTTGACAGGATGCAGAGTAGCCAGATAAAGTCCTAGCAGGCGATTTTCCCTGGATACTTTAGACGCAGAAGAGCCTCCGAGGTGGCCAAGATGGGGGTCTTAAGCTGAAACGTTGGTTTAGCCCATGTTTAGCGCAGGCTGCCATCTTGGTAAAGGAGTTGAAACTTGCGCCAGGAACGGCCGCCTGGAGGATCGTTAAGCAGCTGATTACCACTTAAATTGCCTGATAGCGCTCATTATGGAGGCTGCACGGCATTTTGGTGACTAGCGCTTGACCTAACGCCTTCTCCTAACAGCGACCAGCTGATTGGGAGTAAACTAGTCATTGCAAAGGATTTTGAGTGCTACTTAAAGCAGTGTGGTCTCATAAAATAAAAACAGAAAATGCTGGAAACAGTCGGCAGGTCAAGGCAGCATCTGTGGAGAGAGGAAGGTAGGGCTGTTCACTTGCTGCTGGAGGTTTGAAGAGGACTTTTGAAACACATCGGGAGACTTTCTGGGACACATTTCAAGATTTCACCAACACTCTATCAACATTTATTCTGCAAATTCTCTGAGGACTTCACCTAAAAAGAGTGAGTCACCAGGAGAAAGGGAGTGCTTGGTCATCGGCATCTTGCTAGGGGTCCCCCTTGGTCTGGAGGAGGAATGGGAGAAGGACATGAGGCCGGGCAGAGCAGCACCAGCTCCTGCAGGAGAGAGGGGCAGGAGGGGCAGAAGAACCTGTGCGCCCTCTCACTCGGTTCCTGAGCCATCCTGAAATGTGCCATTGTGCGCCAGCCAGCCCACTCCACACCTTTAGTGGAAGTGGGTGCATGGACCCCACATATATTGCTGCACGAAAATTGTATCTAAAACCTGCAGGTGTCTGCTTTAGCACCTCCAGGCAAATTCAAATTATGGTCATTAGCAATTAGGATCAAAATTGCATACTAAAATCAGGCTTTCAAACAGGCCTACAAAAGCAAAATACTGCGGATGTTGGAAAACAGACCTGTCTTATTAACACAGCACCCATTTAGCGCCTGTTTTCACCCTTACACCAAAATAATCCCCTATTCTCTTTAACCTGTAGTTACTGATTCTGAAGTAGGAGCTTTTACTTATACTCTTTTACATGGACCTTTTTCATCTACCTAAGAAAACAAGTTCCAAAGTGAATGTGTTCTATTTAATGAGTGGAGCCATTTATTGATTTGGAGAAATTGGCAGTAGCCATTTCTCACCAAATAATGAGATCACTAGTGTCACCTGCTCTTTTTCTTCCACCATACTCCCAGGCCACTGGAGCCTTCTCCACTTTGCCACATTTTCCGTGTTTCCCTCCCTACCATTTACACATCCCCTGGGTCTTGGGTACATCTTTTATATTTCTCTAATCTCTCTCATTATTGCCTCCTTTTGTCACATAATTATCACTTCTGTCATTTAATCATTTCCTGTCCCCTACCTAATCACAGACCAGTCTTTTTTTCTCCCGCCTCATTTTTCCCTGGCTCTGTTTCTCCGTTATAAGTGGTTCAGCTGTCACATCGCCTTGTTCTGATGAAAGGTCATTGACCTGAAATGTTAAAACAACCTCCCTCTCTCCACCGATGCTGCACTGACCTGCCGATTGCTTCCAGCATTTTCTGTTTTTATTTTCTGAGATCAAACTTCTTTCTACAGCTGGATAAAATACAGAAGGAAACTGTCAGGCAAGCTCATAAAAGCAGGTCTTCGTCAATGCTTTCAGAGCAAACTCCAGAGTTCCTTTTATACTGGCATTCATTTAGTTTTGAATCTGGGAGACTGGTGTTTATGACCAACCTCTCCGAGTTTATGCCAATTAATCTGACTCCTTTATCACACAGCCAGAATCATAAACCAACAAAAAAACTAGGTCTATGATTTTGCCACCAGGATAAGAGAGCCAGATTTAATGTAAACTCGAGGAGCCAACTCATGGGTATAAAATCGGCTTGGTGAAAGGGTTTCTGCAATATGTTAAGACTGCTGCTACTCTGAATTTACCTCCTTTACATCGCAGGATCAAAAACACTAACATAAAAGCAGGCGTGATATATTGCTAATGTGCAGTTGTTGAAAAGTCACAGATGCATCTTTCCGGCCTTGGGCCATCCCCCGATCCTACAGCAAGGGCTGTACTGGCCAAGAATCAAGAGAAGGCCTTCTGTATAAAAAATGGCATAAATGTTTCTTGCAGCTGGTAATGAGTTCTCCACACACTAACCCATCCCCTCCCCGATTCTCTTCATGCTGTTAATCTGGGAAGAATTAAGGTTTCAGCAGAAGATGGGGTGAGGTAGGGGCAGAGACGGATGATAAGAACATAAGAACATAAGCAATAGGAGCAGGAATAGACTACTTGGCCCCTCGAGCCTGCTCCGCCATTCAATAAGATCATGGCTGATCTTGGGCTCAAAGCCACTTCCATGCCCGCTCCCCATAACCCTTCACTCCCTTATCTTGTAAAAATCTGTCTATCTCCACCTTAAATGTATTTAATGACCCAGCCTCCACGGCTTCTGGGGCAGAGAATTCCACAGATTTACGACCCTCAGAGAAGAAATTCCTCCTCATCTCAGTTCTAAAAGGGCGACCCTTTATTCTGAAACTATGCCCCCGAGTTCTAGATTTCTCCACGAGGGGAAACAGCCTCTCTGCATCTACCTTGCCGAGCCCCCTCAGTATCTTATATGTTTCAATAAGATCACTTCTCATTCTTCTAAATTCCAATGAGTATAGGCCCGACCTGCTCAACCTTTCTTTATAAGCCAACCCCCTCATCTCAGGAATCAACCGTGTAAATCGTCTCTGAACTGCCTCCAATGTAAGTATATCCTTCCTTAAATAAGGAGGCAAAAACTCTACGCAGTACTCAAGGTGTGGTCTCACCAATACCCTGCACAGTTGTAGCAGGACTTCCCTGCTTTTATACTCCAACCCCCTTGAAATAAAAGCCAACATTCCATTTGCCTTTTTGATTACTTGCTGTACCTGCATGCTAACTTTTTGTGTTTCGTGCACAAGGACCTCCAGGTCCCTCTAAACTGTAGCATTTTGTAATCTCTCTCCATTTAAATAATAGTTTGCTTTTTTATTTTTCCTGCCAAAGTGGATAACCTTGCATTTTCCCACATTATACTCCATCTGCCAAATGTTTGCCCACTCACTTAGCCTGTCTATATCCCTTTACAGATTCTTTGAGTCCTCTGCACAACTTGCTTTCCCACTCATCTTTGTATCATCCGCAAACTTGGCTACATTACACTCGGTCTCTTCATCCAAGTCATTAATGTAGATTGTAAATAGTTGAGGCCCCAGCACCAATCCCTGTGGCACCCCACTAGTTACCGTCTGCCAATCGGAAAATGACCCATTTATCCCGACTCTCTGCTTTCTGCTAGTTAGCCAATTTGTTATCCATGCTAATATATTACCCCCAACTCCGTGAGCTCTTATCTTGTGCAGTAACCTTTTATGTGGCAGCTTATCAAATGCCTTCTGGAAATCCAAATACACCACATCCACTGGCTCACCTTTGTCTACCCTGCTCGTTACATCCTCAAAGAACTCCAGCAAATTTGTTAAACATGATTTCCTTTTCATAAAACCTGCTTGCCTGCATTATGATTTTCCAAATGCCCTGTTACTGCTTCCTTAATGAAGGACTCCAGCATTTTCCCAACGACAGATGTTAGGCTAACTGGTCGATAGTTTCCTACTTTCTGTCTGATGTTACGGAGGTGATGGGCCGAATAGGATGCTGAGGTTGCGAACAATCTGAGACAATGGCCAGGAAGGGGGATGAAATCAGTGGCAAGGGTACAAAGTTTGTGGCAGGGGCTGAAGATGATGTCCTCTGTCTTCCCAATGTTTAATTGGCGGAAATTGCAACATATCCAAGACTGGATTCCAGACAAACAGTCGGACAACACAGAGATAGTGAAGGGGTTGAGAGAGGTAGTGTAGAGGTAGCACTAGGTGTCATCAGCACATATATGGAAGCTGATCCCATGTCTGTGGATGATGTTGCCTAGGGGCAGCATGTAAATGAGGAAGAGGAGGCCAGAGATAAATCCTGGTGGTACTTCAGAGGTAACAGTGTGTGGGCAGTAAGAAAAGGCTTTGCTGGAGATGCTCTGGTTATGATCAGATTGGTAAGAATGGAACCAAATGAGGGTAGTCCCACTGAGCTGGACAATGAAGGAGAGGCATTGGAGGAGTATGGTGTGGTGGACGGTATCAAATGCTTCAGTCAAGGAGGAATGAGGAGGGATAATGCAGCTCGGTCACAGTCACATAGGATGTAATTTGTGACTTTGATTAGGGCTGTTTCAGTGCTGTGGCAAATGTAGCAATCTGATTAGGGAGATTCAAAGATGGAGTTGCGGGAAAGATGGGCACAATTATGGGAATCAAGGACTTTGAAGAGATAAGGGAGGTTGGAGATGGGACAGTAGTTTATAAGAACAGAGGGGTCGAGGGTGGGATTTTGGAGCAGAGTGTTAGCAGTAGTTTTGAAATGGAGGGGGGACAGTACCTTGAGTGCAACAAAAGAAAGTTTTAATACGCTATTGCCTGTTAATTGTAAAGCCACAAGCATTGTTCTGTCCTATGAAGGATTTTTTGATATCCCTATCCTTAGGCCAGTCTATTCAACCTGACTGATTGTCAGCTTAACATCTCAGTTTGGTAGAAGCAGACAGACTGGGGGAACAGCTGGATATCTTTGAACCCTACTGTAAGTGGCAGCTGCATATGTATGGGTTAACACTGTTTTGATTCCCTTTTGTCCTGTTTATCGAGAGAAATCATGAATCAAGTCTGTGATGAGGGGTTTGGGGTGGAAGCTGTGATTCTTTCTAGTCCAGTGGACTGACTACGCAGCCAGCTGATGCTCAATTTTGATTTATATTTGGCAGCCTTTGTCCAGACTGATCATCCTTCTGAAACCATCAAACAGAGAAAAAGGCAAGGGCTCCGTGGGAGATTAGCAGCGATCGCGCACATAACGTTATGCCCAACGAGCTTGCTTCTAGATCAGTTTTAGTGTGACAGAAATAGAGGGAGAAATTTCCCTAGAGGGCATAGAAACGTAGAAACATAGATACATAGAAGATAGGAGCAGGAGTAGGCCATTCGGCCCCTCGAGCCTGCTCCGCCATTCAATGAGATCATGGCTGATCATCCAAATTCAGTACCCGGTCCCTGCTTTCTCCCCATACCCCTTGATCCCTTTAGCCTTAAGAAATATATCTAACTCCTTCTTGAATATATTTAATGAATTGGCCTCAACTGCCTTCTGTGGCAGAGAATTCCACAGGTTCACCACTCTCTGGGTGAAGAAATTCCTCCTCATCTCTGTCCTAAATGGCTTACCCATTATCCTTAGACTGTGACCCCTGGTTCTGGACTCCCCAACCATCGGGAACATCCTTCCTGCATCTAGTCTGTCTAGTCCTGTTAGAATTTTATAAGTTGCAATGAGATGCCCTCTCATTCTTCTAAATTCCAGTGAGTACAAGCCTAATCGATCCAATCACTCCTCATACGTCATTCCTGCCATCCCAGGTATCAGCCTGGTGAATCTTCGCTGCACTCCTTCCATGGCAAGAACATCCTTCCTCAGATAAGGCGACCAAAACTGCACACAATACTCAAGGTGTGGTCTCACCAAGGCCCTGTACAACTGCAGCAAGACATCCTTGCTCCTTTAGAGGCGCTAAGTCAAAAATGTTTGAAAAGTGAGCGCCAGACGCTAACCCTTTCAAACATTTGAGAAATTCCCATTTTTTGCTCCAAGAGGGAAGTGGAACGTTAAATCAAGCGCTCCGCTTGCCTCTTGGGGCACGAGAGCGGAGAATGTCCTGATCCGGGGCGATGTGCTCAGCAGGGCCACGTGTGCCGCTGCCGCATTGCAGGGTCTCTTCCCTCAATTAAAGGGAAGGGCTCCCCGCAGCAAGCTCTGCATCTTTTTGGGGGCATCTGCTGGAGCACGGGAGTGCCGTGCGGTCAGCAGATGAGTACCGTGCTGACCGATCGCGGTACTCAGCCCACGGTGATTTATTTTCACATCGGCTGGCCACCGCATCTCTAAATGGTGCCCTGTGAGTGACCGGCCTCACTGTTCGCAACCCCTGCAACAGTTGGTAACATTGCCTGGCGCTGCTGTGGGGCATGAGGGGGAATTTTTCTCCCGAGGCGCTACCGGGGCACTGCGCCCGGAGATGACGTCATGATCTCCAGGCGCAGAAGATCGGGGCGATACCCGATAGCACCGCCGCTAACCTCCTGTGGAATTTCGCAGGAGGCGCAGTTAGCACCTCGGGGTGGGGGGGGGAGGGTGTAAGATCCGCAAAATTAATATTGTCAGATAAGGGTCCTGTGGCAGAAGAGGCCTTTACTTTTGAAAGACTGTTTTAAAAGAAGCCCAGAAAAGGGACACACAAAATGGCCGCCAGACCCCGTGACTAGCTTTCTGGACACTTTAAAATGGTTCCTGCAGTCCCCAGACAGCCTTTGTGGATTCAGCCCACAGTAAGTTCTGGAAGGCCGTTTCGGAGAAAACGAAACCAGACACAGCCACATACATATGGATTGGATGCAGATCCAGTCAGATCGGCCTGTAGATGAAGGCCATCTAAATGTTTACCCAGACAAAGGGAAACAGTTTTATATTCATAAGGGGAGCATCAAAGACCCATTAAAGACATCAAGAAGACATTCAAAACAATACAAGGTCATTCCAGACCAGAGATGGCCATCTCGAAAGCAGTTTAAATATAATAACTACCCCGTTGTGATACAAGCCCGCCAAAAGTTAAACAAAGACTAACCTTGATTTGGCGGGAGATAAAGGCTTCTCTTTGTGATGAAATATATTCCATTCATCACTGCCTGTGACTGTGGTCGGTTTCAGTGTCATTTCCCTTCCCCCAGTCCTCATTGTATTATGTATTGGAATGTGCTGGAATGTGCTGTGTGTAGGGCTCCGCCCATACCTGGCCCCTTTTGTAAGCTGGCTCAGTCTGGCCTCAGCCTCCAGAAGGAAGACATCTCTCTCTTTTACGTGTTACTTTCTAAGTTAATAAAAGCCTTGTTTTGTTTCGCTAACATCGAGTCTCGGAACTTATTGAGGCACATCAATTTTATTAACTTATTTTTCAACACTATGGACCAACTCCTGAAACCCGAACGTTTGGATTTGGATCAACATGCTCCGGACGCATCAGCACGCTTCGGACACTGGTTTGAGTGTATGGAATTCTTCCTGGACAATTCCGCAGCCGTCAAAGACGCTACGGACGCTGCGAGGATGAGACTCGGAATTCTGCGGAATTGGGTAAGCCACCGGGTTTACCCCCTCATCCAAGACGCCGATACGTACCTGGCCGCCTGCGACATCTTAAAGGCGCATTACCAGCAGCCTACGAATGAGGTGTATGCTAGGCATCTACTCGCTACTCGCGCACAGCGACCTGGGGAATCGGTGGAGGAGTTCCTAAGCATCCTGAAAATGCTTGGCAAAGACTGTAAGTGCCGAGATGTAAAAGCCGCAGTGTACACCGACGAGCTTGTTCGCGATGCCTTTATCACAGGCCTCAGCTCCACTTACATCCGGCAAAGACTGCTGGAAAAAACAGGGTTGGACCTGAAACAGGCTGCGGACACCGCGCGGTCCCTGGATGTGGCCCAGAGAAACTCGGACGCCTACTCTTCAGCCCGCGCCGTCCACGCCGCCACGTGCGCACCGAGGGTGCCGCCATCTTGGAAGGCATCTTCCCCGCCCGGCAGCCCGACACCGGCGGGGCCCAGCTCTCCCCCCAGAAGCCCTACGACAGCCGCGACGCGTCAGGGACCCAACTGCTACTTCTGCGGGCAGCCAAAGCACACCAGAAACCTGTGCCCGGCGAAAGGCACCACCTGCTTTAAGTGCGGTAAGAAGGGGCACTTCGGGAAGGTGTGCAGAGGGAACCCCGCCGGAAAACCAACAGCCGGAAAACCCGCAACCGCCGCGTGTGCGCCGTGGGAGCGGCCATCTTGGACGCCATCTTGCCCGACCTCGTGGGGTCCGCCATCTTATGAGCAGACAGCGTGGACGCCATCTTGTATCGATCAGGGCCCTACAGTGGCATCGGTCACAGTGGACCAGATCAGGCCGCACCCGCTATCCAAATCAATGGTGGACATCGAGGTAAACAGGTGCCGGGTTAAATGCTTAATTGACAGTGGAAGCACGGAGAGTTTTATCCACCCTGAACTGGCACAGCAACTCTCCCTAAAGGTGGTCCCTACTCAGGGTACCATCTCTATGGCTGATAAAACCCAGGCATCGACCATTCTGGGTTACTGCACGGTACAATTGGGCATTAACGGAACTGTATACGATAATTTTAAAGTGTTAATCATGAAGAACCTATGTGCGAGCGTGATCTTGGGCCTGGATTTCCAGTGCAACCACCAAAGCATCACGCTCAAGTACGGTGGGTCCCAGCCGCCCCTCACAGTGTGCGGTCTGGCTACCCTGAAGGTAAAGCCACCTTCGCTATTCGCGAACCTTACCCCTAACTGCCGGCCAATAGCGACCAAAAGCAGGAGGTACAGCTGGGAGGACAGGCGGTTTATCGCGACCGAGGTAGACAGGCTCCTGAAAGAGCGCATTATTGAACGCAGCAACAGCCCGTGGCGCGCCCAAGTGGTAGTGGTAAGGGGTAGCGAGAAGAAACGGATGGTGATCGACTATAGTCAAACGATCAACAGGTACACCCAACTAGACGCCTACCCGCTACCCCGCATATCAGAAATGGTGAACCAAATCGCCCAATACCGGGTGTTCTCCACCATCGACCTCAAGTCAGCGTACCACCAGCTCTCTATCAGACCAGAGGACCGCCCGTACACCGCCTTCGAGGCGAACGGACGCCTCTACCAATTCCTCAGAGTCCCCTTTGGGGTGACGAATGGGGTCTCGGTCTTTCAGAGGGAGATGGACCGCATGGTCGATGACCACCACTTGCAGGCAACCTTCCCCTACCTCGACAACGTCACCATCTGCGGCCACAATCAGCAGGATCATGACTCGAACCTCGAGAGGTTCCTGGAAACCGCACAAAAACTCAACCTCACCTACAACGAGGACAAGTGCATTTTCAACACCACGCGCCTCTGCATACTAGGCAGCGTGGTGGAGAATGGGGAAATCGGACCAGACCCCAACCGATTGCGCCCCCTACGGGAGCTGCCCCTGCCCAACACTCCCAAAGCCCTGAAAAGGTGCCTGGGGTTATTTTCTTATTATTCCCAATGGGTCCCCAACTACTCCGACAAAGCCCGCCCCCTCTTGAAAGCATCCTCTTTTCCGCTCTCTGCTGAGGCCCACGCCGCCTTCAAAAGCATTAAGCAGGATATTGAGCGGGCCACGCTACAGGCAGTGGACGAGAACACTCCATTTCAAGTGGAAAGTGATGCGTCTGACTTCGCCTTGGCGGCCACCCTCAACCAGACGGGGCGGCCCGTAGCTTTCTTCTCGAGGACCCTCCAAGGCCCCGAGATCAGACACTCCTCCGTGGAAAAGGAGGCCCAAGCCATCGTGGAGGCAGTGCGCCACTGGCGCCACTACCTAGCCGGCAAACGCTTCACCCTACTTACCGACCAGCGGTTGGTAGCGTTTATGTTCAACAATAAACAGAGGGGGAAGATTAAAAATGATAAGATTCTTAGGTGGCGGATCGAGCTCTCCACCTTCGAGTACGACATCATTTACCGGCCAGGGGCCCTTAACGAATCCCCTGACGCCCTCTCACGAGGGATGTGTGCCAGCGCCACCGGGGATCGGCTACAGACCCTCCACAACGACCTCTGCCACCCAGGGGTCACGCGGCTGTTCCACTTCATAAAGTCCCGTAACTTACCCTACTCGATTGAGGAAGTTCGGTCTCTGACCAGGAACTGCCGCACTTGCGCTGAGTGCAAGCCTCGGTTCTACCGCCCAGATAGAGCCCAGTTAATCAAAGCTCCACGGCCCTTTGAGCGGCTCAGCTTAGATTTCAAGGGCCCCCTCCCGTCCGTCGACCGCAATGTTTACTTCCTGAACATTGTGGACGAATACTCTCGGTTCCCATTCGCCTTCCCCTGCCCAGACATGACCAGCGCCACGGTCATTAAATGCCTCAACAGCCTGTTCTGCCTGTTCGGTATGCCGAGCTACATCCATACGGATAGGGGGGCGTCCTTCATGAGTGAAGAGCTACGCCAGTACATGCTGTCCAAGGGGATCGTCATGAGCCGTACCACCAGCTACAACCCCCGGGGTAACGGCCAGGTGGAGCGAGAGAACGGGACAGTGTGGAAAGCAGTCACTCTAGCTCTAAGGACCAAGGGCCTCCCTATCTCCCGCTGGCAGGAAGTCCTCTCAGATGTGCTCCATTCAATACGGTCGCTATTGTGTACGGCCACTAATGCCACGCCTCATGAACGTATGTTTGTCTTTCCCCGGAAATCCACCTCAGGTGTATCCATGCCGTCATGGCTCTCCACCCCAGGTCCGGTACTCGTGCGAAGGCATGTGAGGGGCCACAAGACGGACCCTCTCGTGGAGCCAGTACACCTACTCCACGCCAACCCCCAATACGCATATGTCCGGCACGCCGACGGAAGGGAGGGCACCGTGTCCATAAAAGACGTCGCCCCAGCCGGCATCGACAACAACCACGGCAATAGCCGTGACAACGATCACAGCAATTCTTACCCACCCACTACTCTTTTCAACGATCACAGCAACCCTTACCCACCCACTACTCTTTCATCACCCCCGGAAGAACATCGACCAATGGCACCCCCACCAACTACCCCTTCAACAACCCTGGCGGCACCCCCGGCAGAAACCCAGGAGGCTACCGGGGACACCCAGCCGACACCCGCGGCACCACGTCGGTCGCAGAGGACTATCAAATCCCGGAAAAAATTAATTTTTTGAAGGGGTGAATGTGATGAAATATATTCCATTCATCACTGCCTGTGACTGTGGTCGGTTTCAGTGTCATTTCCCTTCCCCCAGTCCTCATTGTATTATGTATTGGAATGTGCTGGAATGTGCTGTGTGTAGGGCTCCGCCCATACCTGGCCCCTTTTGTAAGCTGGCTCAGTCTGGCCTCAGCCTCCAGAAGGAAGACATCTCTCTCTTTTACGTGTTACTTTCTAAGTTAATAAAAGCCTTGTTTTGTTTCGCTAACATCGAGTCTCGGAACTTATTGAGGCACATCACTCTTGAGAAGTATATTTGGAGTCCCGGGGAAGCCAGGGGAGCGATCAGCAAGACGCGCTTTTGAGCTTGTCCTTTTGAGAACCGTGGAGGAACGTCGATCCAGAGACCAAGAAGGTGATTCGAGTCTGCGTCCCGCCCCGGGGTAACCATCGGGAGATCATCGACAAACCCTGGGCCATTGACGAGACAAAGGGCAGCAGCCCTACAGAAGAAATCTAGCTGAAAATGGTAATCAGCTCGACTCCGCGAAGAGACCTCTTCAACCATGGTCAAACAGGTGGTCGCCGTCCCCGCCGACGTCCAGGCCTGCCAGTGTCCAGCCTGTCCGTGACCTTCACCTCGAGGAAGAAGAGAGAGTGTCGCAGCCCACAGCGCTGACCACGTGGAGACAGGACGCCTGAAAGGATCAAAATACAGACCTGTTTCAAAACTCTATACTTTCCAACTGGATTGGTGAGCATGTTTCTGGCCCCTCACAATCTGATCTAGCTAGGCTTAGGGGGTGGGCATTTTAGGGGTAATGAATTGTTGTCCCTCGATGTTCTGTGTGTTTCCCCATTTCATGATGACTGTTGTAAAGTATAATATGCCTGTATCTATCTCAGTTAGCAATGTATTATGAATTTGTTTTTCCCTCCCATGTACCCTTTTATTGACTTGCATTTGATTTGTTTTACTCTATGCAATAAAATTTCATTTCTTTTCCATTAAACCTGGCCTATTGAGTATTCTCTACATTGTAGTTCCTGCATCCAAGACCAGTGTCTAGAACCTAAGGGGCGAGTGGGTCGAACCACTCAACGTTTTACTGTGCAAGAGAGAGAGGCCTCTAGAGAGAGAAACCTCTGCGATCTGAGAACCCCTTACAGAAAATGGCGTCCGCGGCAGGACACTGGCAGCAGGATTGCAATGTATTAGACCCAGGTTTGAATGGTCGAAATGTTATGGATGAGAGGATAGCGGATTATGTTTTTGGCAAGGTAAATCTCACTAAGCAGTGGATTGCCGATCTCTTACAGGATGGGCGTCCGGTAGACGCAGCCATCAGGTGGACAGAGAGCAAAGAACATAAAAAGTCAGTGGAAAAGGCAGTGTGGCTGATGTGCTACAAGAAACAAGTACAGATTTTTGACAGAGTCGTTGCAGCACAGACAGCCAAGATCACTGCACAGGAAGCAGAAAGAGAGGAAAAGGCCATGGGTGGGGAAAAACTCATCACAGCGCTTCACGCGCTGAATCAGGAACGCCAAGTCATAGCCAGCCAACACCAGGATAGAATAGAGTACCTGGAATGCCAGGTTACTGAGGCAAAGATGCATGAAGCGAGAATGCGGGAGAAAAACGCCCGCCTCGCACAACAGCTAAGAGCGCAGGAGGAGAGAGTAGTAGAGGTTAAGGCAGCTTACAAGCTGGCCCTTGAGCACGGGTTTGAGAGTGCAGACTGTGGTAAACCACTGTTATAGTTATCACTGTATATTGTTCTCACTGTTCTCACTGTCACATCACTACACGAGGTCGCCTCTTGTCGCACTGTTATACCTGGGCTGACCACCTCCGACTCCGCCCATTACCTGCCCAGGTATAAAGGTAGCTGACTGGCTAGTATTCCTCCCTGTTGGATCGGATCACCCACGAGGGTGGGCTCTGTTATTTAGCCAATAAAAACCTTCAGTTACGTTCTTAACTCGTCGCCTTTTATTGGACTAATTGATAGGCATATCAATTTTATTGACTAAATTTTAAAGATGTCTGATAATGAACAGCAACAGCAAGGAGCTCACCCAGCAGCACAGCAACAGCAGCCTCCAGACAACGGGCCACACCAGCCGGCTTGGCTGCAAGCCTTGAAACCACCATACCTGGATCTAAACCCACAGGCACCAAACTCAGCCAACGACTTCAAACACTGGCTGGACTGCTTCGAATCGTACCTGGAGGAAGCCGTCGTCCCTCAGAGATCCAAACTAAGAGTCCTGAAAGCCCAAGCGAGCCCGAGAGTATATACACTCATCCAGGACATGACTACGTACGACGACGCCATCAACCTACTGAAACAGCAGTACCGGAGCCCGGTAAACTACATGTACACTAGGCATCTCTTAAGATCTCGCCAGCAACAGCCAGGAGAATCGATAGCTGAATTTTCACGAGCGCTGAGACAACTCGGCAGGAACTGTGACTTTAAAGCGGTGACGGCTACTGCGAACATGGAAGACAATGTCCGCGATGCCTTGGTGAGAGGCCTACGTTCCGACTACACACGGCAAAGACTGCTTGAAGCTAAGGACATAGACCTGGACAAGGCCGAAGCCCTCGCCCTCACCCTAGAGGCCACCCAGCAAGACCAGGAAGCGTTTGCCAGGTACTATTCGCGACCCTGGGACTCGGGCCCGACCCCCACCCCACCACCCTTCACAGCGCTGCCCCCGGGACCTACCTCAGCGTCTGCATCACGGATCCGACCGGGCCCGCTAGCCCCGGTACCGGCCCCGACATCAGGCAGCCCCGATCGGGCCGCTGGCTGCTTCTTTTGCGGCCAGGAGAAGCATCCGAGGTCGCGCTGCCCAGCCAAAAACTCGACCTGCAAAACCTGCCTCAAGAAAGGCCACTTCTCCAAGGCCTGCAGAAGCAAATCCTCAGAAGCCAGCAGTGCCTCATGCGAACCCTGGGGGCGGCCATCTTTGTGCGGGGCAGCCGAAGCCTGCAGAGCCTCATGGGAAAACCAGGGGCGGCCATCTTTGTGCGGGGCAGCCGAAGCCTGCAGAGCCTCATGGGAACAGCAGGGGCGGCCATCTTTGTGCGGGGCAAACGATTTAAACAGAGCCTCATGTGAACTACGGGGGCCGCCATCTTCGCCGCCATCTTGTCATGACAACGACGTGCTCATCTACACCCTAGCTTCCGTGACCCTGGATCAAGCCCGCCCGCACCACCTGGCCAGCTCAATGATGGACATCAAAGTCAACGGCCACGCCACGACCTGCCTGTTCGACAGCGGAAGCACGGAGAGCTTCATCCACCCAGACACGGTGAGCCACTACTCCCTCCCCGTCCTGCCAACGCGCAGCCGCATCTCGATGGCATCGAGGTCGCACGCCACAGACATCAGCGGCTACTGTGTCGTGACATTGTCGGTTAAAGGGACAGAGTATAAAAATTTTAAACTCCTCGTACTCCCCCAGCTGTGCGCTGCCGTCATACTAGGGCTGGACTTCCAATCCCACCTCCAAAGTGTAACCCTAGCATACGGTGGACCCCTCCCCCCACTCACAGTCGACAACCAGCGAAAGTTAAACCGCCCACCGCGTAACACCTGCAGCCTATCCACCCTCAAGGTACCGCCACCTTCCCTGTTCGCTAACCTCACCCCCGACTGCAAACCTGTCGCTACTAAGAGCAGGCGGTACAGCGCTGGGGACAGAGCCTTCATTAGCTCTGAGGTGCAGCGACTCCTGAAAGAGGGCATTATTGAGGGGAGCAGCAGCCCCTGGCGTGCCCAGGTGGTGGTAGTCAAGACCGGCGACAAAAATCGCCTGGTTATCGACTACAGCCAGACCATAAACAGATACACCCAGCTGGACGCATACCCCCTCCCCCGCATATCGGACATGGTCAATGAGATTGCACAATACCGCGTATTCTCGACCATCGACCTCAAGTCGGCCTACCACCAACTCCCCATCAGCCCGGAGGACAGCCAGTACACCGCCTTCGAGGCGAATGGCCGCCTCTACCAATTCCTTAGGGTCCCCTTTGGTGTCACCAACGGGGTCTCGGTTTTCCAACGGGAGATGGACCGGATGGTTGACCAGAACGGACTACAGGCCACTTTCCCCTATCTCGATAACGTCACCATCTGCGGCCGCAACCGGCAGGACCATGACGTGAATCTGGAGAAATTCCTCCGTACGGCCCAACGGCTGAACCTCACCTACAATAAGGAGAAATGCGTGTTTAACACAGCGCGCCTTGCCATCCTTGGCTGTGTAGTAGAGAACGGAGTCATCGGCCCCGACCCCGAAAGAATGCGCCCCCTCATGGAGCTACCCCTCCCCCACTGTCCAAAAGCACTTAGGAGAACCCTGGGGCTTTTCGCCTACTATGCCCAATGGGTACCCAATTATGCGGACAAAGCCAGACCCCTCCTGAAAACCACATCCTTCCCCCTCACGGAAGAGGCGTGCGCGGCCTTCTCCCTCATTAAGGGAGACATAGCCAAGGCCACAATGCACGCAGTGGATGAGTCAATCCCCTTCCAAGTGGAGAGCGATGCATCCGACTTCGCCCTAGCCGCTACCCTTAACCAGGAGGGTAGGCCGGTAGCCTTCTTCTCAAGGACCCTACAGGGCCCCGAGACCCGACACTCGTCGGTCGAGAAGGAAGCCCAGGCAATTGTGGAGGCAGTACGGTGCTGGAGGCACTACTTGGCAGGCAAACGATTTACCCTCCTCACCGACCAACGCTCGGTTGCCTTCATGTTTAATAACAAGCTGAGGGGCAAGATCAAGAACGACAAAATCTTGAGGTGGAGAATCGAGCTTTCCACCTATGATTATGAGATCTTGTACCGGCCCGGTAAACTGAACGACCCCCCTGATGCTCTTTCACGCATTACATGCGCCAGCGCGCAAAGTGATAGACTTCAGACCCTCCACAATGACCTCTGCCACCCCGGAGTCACCAGACTCTACCATTTCATTAAGGCCCGCAACCTGCCATACTCCATCGAGGAGGTCAGGACCATGACCAGGAACTGCCAGATCTGTGCTGAGTGCAAACCGCACTTCTATAAGCCGGACAGAGCAAGCCTGATCAAGGCCACCCGCCCCTTCGAGCGTCTGAGCATCGACTTCAAGGGGCCCCTACCGTCATCCGACCGTAATGTGTACTTCCTCAACATCGTTGATGAGTACTCCCGTTTCCCCTTTGCCTTCCCCTGCCCAGACATGACCAGTAACACGGTCATTAAATGCCTGAACAAACTCTTCGCCTTGTTCGGGTTCCCGAACTATATACATAGTGACCGGGGCGCCTCCTTCATGAGCGAGGAACTCCGTCAGTTCCTATTGGAGAGGGGTATTGCAGCAAGCAGGACCACCAGCTACAACCCCCGAGGGAACGGCCAGGTGGAAAGAGAGAACGCGACGGTATGGAAGGCCACCCTCTTAGCCTTAAAGTCTAAGGGCCTCCCAACCTCCCGCTGGCAAGAGGTCCTCCCGATTGCGCTGCACTCCATCCGGTCACTACTTTGCACTGCCATTAACACCACCCCCCATGCTCGAATGTTTGTCTTCCCCAGGAAGTCGACTACGGGAACCACCCTACCAACCTGGCTGACCTCTCCGGGACCCGTCTTGCTGCGAAAGCACGTGAGGGCCCATAAAACGGACCCCCTGGTCGAGAAGGTGAACCTCCTGCACGCCAACCCCCAGTACGCCTAGTTGGCTTACCCAGACGGACGGGAGGACACTGTCTCCTTACGAGACCTCGCACCCTCACCCCCCCCTCCCAACCCCCCGAGTCCAGCCGAGGTAGACGGCATGCCGGAACCCCACGAGCCTTTGCCGACTACGCAGACACCAGCTTTAACACCGGATAATGTAACACCGCCGCTGCGACGATCGGAGAGGCTAACGAAGCCTCCGGACAGACTGACATACCAGAGCTGGTAATACACTTCACCCCGCCGGACTCTAATCTAAACAAGGGGTGAATGTGGTAAACCACTGTTATAGTTATCACTGTATATTGTTCTCACTGTTCTCACTGTCACATCACTACACGAGGTCGCCTCTTGTCGCACTGTTATACCTGGGCTGACCACCTCCGACTCCGCCCATTACCTGCCCAGGTATAAAGGTAGCTGACTGGCTAGTATTCCTCCCTGTTGGATCGGATCACCCACGAGGGTGGGCTCTGTTATTTAGCCAATAAAAACCTTCAGTTACGTTCTTAACTCGTCGCCTTTTATTGGACTAATTGATAGGCATATCACAGACCATGGCCCCTGCCAGAAGACCATAGAGGACCTGAGAATGGCCTTGGTTAAGGCAAAAGGCATGGTATGCCTCGTAAGCCCAAAAGCAAGTCACATAGACTTTTTGCAGGAATTTAAACATCTGATTCCTTGTGAAGTAGTTGTGGCACCAGCCACTGAGCCCTCAACGCCACCGAGCTACAGTGAGGCTTGGCCAGAAGGGGAGGTGGTGAAAGGAAGGGTAGCCGAGGTGGAGCAGGAGGAGGAACAACCCCTGGTAGTAAAGCCGGAGCCGGCACCAATGTGTCCTACTCGGCACCAGAAGTTCAGTCCCACTGCCGCAAATTGCGCGGACGGACCCCACATGAACCAGCTCGTGGTGCCCCACGGTGCCAAACAAGTCAGAGCAATGATAAGCCACCTCCCAAAACTCTGCGAGAAGGGAGATCCCTCAGTCCATTTCAGGGAGGTAGAGGAAACAGCCGCCATCAATGATTGTGATGATCTTGAACAGGCAAAGATGCTGCTCTTCTCCCTGGATAGCACAATCCTTCAGTGCCTCTCAGACGGGAGTAAGAGGGGACGGACAGGGTATGTGGAACTCAGGGACGAGGTCTTGGAGGTTCTGGGAGTGGACGACGGTAATCCGTTCCTCCGCGTGGAAGGGACTGTGCAGCTAACTGGAGAACCCCCGCGGGTTTTCGCAGAAAGGCTGTGGCCAGTGTATCGGCGCAGTTGTCCGGGCATGCCGGAACGGGCCGCAATGAATGCCGAACAGCGGGTTCATTGGCTCCGTTGTCTGGTTGCTAACAGCTTGCCCCAGATACGGACCCTAGCCAAATCTTGGTTTGACCCCCAAGGTCCCGGTATCATGGAGGAGACAGTGCTCCGACAGCTTAACATTGCTTACAAGAATTGTAGAAGTCAGGAGACACCTCCCTCTAAGGGAAAAGTGCATGAGGCAAAACCCGCAGCCCCAAGCAAGAAGGAGTGGCGTCGGGAGGGGAATCGCCCTGCCCAAGCCAAGCTCAATTGTTACGGGTGTGGGAAGGATGGACATTGGCGCAGGGACTGTAAAAATCCGTGGAAGGATAATAAGGGAAAAGCTCCCGCAGCCCAAGCCCAAGCCCAGACCGCTGCCCCAGCACGAGTCCAGGTCCAAGACGCAGCCCCTGCCCCTGAAAGAGGAACCGGTGCAGCTATGGATCCCGCTGCGATAGAGTCAATTTTAGAGACAATGCGGTCTCTTATGATCTCACAGGGGAAGATAGCAGCCACCACCGGTGTGATGGTTCCCTCGGCCCCCTTTGACAACCCACAGAATTGACTAGAGCCAGCGCAGCCTGTCGACCTGTGTCCGCTAGAAAGACATGTACAGGAAGAGACCTCCTGTAAAATGGAGGAATACCTGCGGTGCCAGGTTGCGGAGGCTAAGTTATTTGAGCAGGCTTTAAGGGAGGAGAACGCTAGGTTAACAGCGAGGGCTGGCAGTTTAGAGGGTCAGCTAAGAGCTTGTAAATGGTTTCACATCAACCAGTGCAAACTGTTTAAGTCGGGTGCAAAAGAGCCAACAACCGAAGCCAGGTCTAAGGGTAAAAATCCTCAGCCTGAGGCGTGCAATAAGTCACAGACCACACAGGCTGGAACCGCAGCCTGCTTGAAGGGAGAAGCTGTCCCGCCCACCTGGGAGGTTTCCCCATTGGCCTGGGACTCGGACGAGGAGGAGGTCGAAGACCAAGGCCCTCCTCCTGATCCGAACGCCATCGGGGAGAGCCCGAACAGCTAGGTCCCGCCCCTGACATGATCCTGGAGGAGGTGGAGTCGGAGGACGGAGATCCCGCCCTCGACTCAAGTTTGGGGGAGGTAGAATTTGGGGGCGGAGATTCTCCACCTGTAGGGACAGGTAGGGAGAAGTCGTCTGCCACAGACCCAAATCCCAAATTCCCTGAGGAAAGGGAGCCGAAGCCGGCAGCCGTGGAGGAGCCACGGGCTGTGAGGGCTAAAGTCCCAACCAGAGGTCCACTCGCTAAGGGAGCCTCACCAAAGGTACCCCCTCGCAGGTTGACTCGGACGCCTCAGCCAAGGAAACTCTGGCCAGATTCCACTTACCCCAGCCGACACCGACTTGGGAGATCCCTAGAGAAACGCAGTTCCCCATTGGCAGCAAAAGGCTGCAGGGGACCCAAGCCACAGGTCAGTGCAGCCCCGCCACAGGGAGCGGTGAGCTGCAGTCCAAACAGGGATTAGGCAAGCCGCCCGGGGACGGGCGGCGCTGTACATAAGTTTAGTTAAGTTTAAGGTGTGTAATTTTAAGGCAATAATGTGTATAAGTAATAGTTTTGGAATCTGCCCAGCATGTGTGTTGTTTTGGATCGAGGTCGAAAGACCCGATCATGTCTTCACCTGGGCCAGAATCTCTCGGGAGCCTGGCTGTATCGTTTAATTTGTTACAGGAAACAAAAGGATAATGAAAGGGATTCTCGTCGCGTTCACGGTGGTCGGGTGTAGCCTGGCCTACCGGGGCTACACCAAGGACTCGACCATGTACGGCTGCTCCGGAGACACAGCCCCCATCGCGACAGATGGGTCGGGCGCGCGTGACGTTGAGGAGGCAGCCACCTCTTTCCACGAAGGGAGGTGGCCAGGATGGCTGGGGTCGAACTCTACAGAATACTCCAGCCAGTCGGGTTTTAAGTAGAGAGACTTCTCTAATGTGTCCCAGGGTGAGGATCATCACACCCAGAGTCAGCGTTACCGTCGGGAAAAGGATTTGCTTGAACTGTACGGGACATGTTCCTTTGGACCGATGGTGGTGGCTCAGGAAGCTGAGTAAGACCATGAAGAACTCCATGGTCGAGTGGGAGTGACTGGGTAACAATACCCATCAGACTATTACGGGGACTCATGAGGGATTGAGTGTCTGTTGGGACAAATGGTGGGAACCAGATGAGGGGATTTACATCTGTATGTGGGGTTCAGAATGCGCTTGCCCCACAGGTGTCTCCATCTTTTTCCAAAGACAGTGGCAGGATGCTGGAAAAGGAATGAGGTGGGACATCAGCACACGGGCGTGCGGAGTCCCATACTCTCAGATCCCGGTGAATGCCACTGAGCTCATCACCCGCCCCCGCAAGCCCCTGCCCACGATTCCGGTAGCCAAAGCCCGCAAGGAAGGGTGCCCCATCACTACCAAGGGACCCGGGAACGGATTGGTATTAGTGCCCACAGGTCAGGTGCTGTACCTAGGGGTGCACTACGCGGTGGCCTCGGTGATTTTAAACCTCACCGAGGTGCGATTGCCAGAGTGGTGCCCCAAAGAAACGGAGCAATTGTACCAGGTCCTGTTAACAAACATGTTCAGACAGTTTTATGAGTTCGACTTTGCCGATGTCGACAGAGCTGGATTATACACCACACCACATGAGGTCTTGGACAGGGTAGGGAGACAAAGAAAGGGTGCAGTAAATGATATTTTTACAGCTTTTAACACAGGGACTTCCGTCATCAACACTTTGGATGACGTGGAGCTGCAGACTCAGATCAATGATTTGAAAGGGCAGTTAAGAAAGATACTGACGGATGAGAATAAGGTAGTGGGTTCTGAGTTACATGAGGACCAGGCCATGACACTACACTTAAAAGAAATTATAGCTAAGCTGGAGAAACACGCTAAAACGGTAAATGCTCTCATCAGAGAGGATCGGAATGTGTCCGATCAGGCTGCGCAGAACGAAGCATGCGTGCTGTATGGGGCGTGGTTACTGGGCGAGGGCCGCAGTAATCTGGAGGATTTAAAACAAGGTTTGGTCCCCTCCTGGATCAGCAACAAGCACCTTGCAGCCCTCCACCCTTTTGAGAACGCATTGAGTCCATGCCAGCTCAGACTAGCTTCAGAGGCCTACCCAGTCCCAGTGGACTGTGGGCGGTCTAATCATACCATTATGGGTATAGTGGTAAGAATGCCGGTTATAGGAATGACAGCTAAACCCGCCCCGGTATACAGGGTGGAGAACATTGGAGTCATTCAAGGGGGTGCACACATTCGCTACACAGCGGTCCCACCGTACATCATTCGATGGGAGCATGCAATGATGGGTACCGACCTCTTGGGGTGCCGGAGCCGGGGAGCACACATCATCCTGTGTCCCCAGCACTTGAATGCCTATTCGAAACCACAGTGCGGGTTCAGAACTGCTGGCGCGAAGCCTATAAATTGCACCATGGAGGCAATGGCACAAGGCCATGTGCCCCCGCAGGTGGCATATATAGGAGGTGGGACATACTGTGTCACCACTGCAGCGCCCCACTACCAACACGGACAGCACGGCTGGTGTCCGGTGAGTGACAGCAGTTTCTGCTTCAAACCCAAGGCAGAGGTTCAAGTGGCCCAAGAGCGAATTGTCCCAATTCCTGAACCTTCCACTGTTCACATCACTGTTAAAGAAAATTTCACCGATCTGCAATGATTCGTTGCACATTTTGGGTATATCATTCCCCCTCTCCGTGAGCACCTCACCAAGATACTAAAAGCCGTTGCCGTTTCACAGAAACATTTCTGCACACTGGAGCAGAAGACGTTAGAAATAGGGGCAAACATACTTGATATAGTAACCCCACTGTGGTGGGATCTGTTCATTAGTATAGAAGTCCCTTCTTGGATTAGGATAGCCTCTCACATCCTTGTCGTGTGTCAGGTTTTCATTGTGATTTACTTACTGTTTGTACACTGTAAAAAGGTCAGACATTCGCAGAAGTATGAGAACAGAGGAGAATGGAGGAAGTATTATGTGCGGGTAGACGAGGAGACACCCGTTTAGATTTTTGCTGCTATGTATAAAGTTAAAGTTTCCCTCCCTCCTCTATGTTTGATGTTTGTTCATGTGCAATTTTGTGTGTACTTTATTTTTATTATTGAAGTTCATTGAGTGAGTTGTTGTTAATAAAAGATAATGTGTATGAACCAGGTGGTGTAGGGGTATTAGGCCCCCCTCCACGCCTGGAAATGTGTGTGCATCAGATTTTAAATCCAATGTATTGCCATCTATAGATGCTTAATGTACACAGTAGGTTTTCTGAAATGGGAAATGCATGTGTCGTGGGATCATAGATAGGTAATTACAGGGGATGGTTTGATTGTGGAGAGTCAGAAAATTTTGCTCACCCAGATTTATGATACTTCAAGCAAGTTATAGTATCATCAGGGGGGACTGTAAGATCCGCAAAATTAATATTGTCAGATAAGGGTCCTGTGGCAGAATAGGCCTTTACGTTTAAAAGACTGTTTTAAAAGAAGCCCAGAAAAGGGACACACAAAATGGCCACCAGACCCCGTGACTAGCTTTCTGGACATTTTAAAATTGTTCCTGCAGTCCCCAGACAGCCTTTGTGGATTCAGCCCACAGTAAGTTCTGGAAAGCCGTTTCGGAGAAAACGAAACCAGACACAACCACATACATATGGATTGGATGCAGATCCAGTCAGATTGGCCTGTAGATAAAGGCCATCTAAATGTTTACCCAGACAAAGGGAAACAGTTTTATATTCATAAGGGGAGCATCAAAGGCCCATTAAAGACATCAAGAAGGTCATTCCAGACTGTTGTGTATGTAATATGTGTGCTACTTTGAACCTATGGACAGGACTGCACTACTTGTTGGGCGTAGTGATACGCAGTACCACTCCTGGCCATAGGGGTATAAATAGTACTGTGGGTACTGATCTCCCCTCAGTTCCCGCCTGTGGGCATGAAGTAAAGACCTACGTATAGTCCCTACCTCCAACCAGTAAAGACCTGTTTTATTGTTACTGATTAAGTCTGAGTATTAATTACTTGAACAACTCACAGATTTAACATTGGCGACGAGTCTGATTCGGACCCTGCGGCAGTCACTCCACGGCAGCTTCGTCCACAGCCAGGACGTTGCAGAGAGGTTTCCACCCTCTCCACCCCACTGGAAGACATCCTGACCTCGGAGCCTCCATCGGCGACCGTCAGCTTCTTCTCCAGCTTGGTGGTGGGTAAGCCGTTGTCTGAGCCGGGCAGCGACGCGACAGGCAGTCGACCGCGTTGGCCGCACGAACGGGGCTGGGGGAGCTGGAGGAATAGGGCGCGAGAGCCGCTTCGAGCGGGAGGCGTTTCAACGGAGCGATCGCATCTCCTGATAAGAGCCGAGAGCCGCTTCGCGATCCAGCGATCGCATCCGCTGATAAGGGCCGCACTCGGGCGATCGCGGCGAAGATAAGGGCCGCACTCGGGGGCTGAAGGGAGACGGCGTTGGGGGACGGGTGAAGACCGCCAAGCGTGGGAAAACCGCCATTTTGTGGGCGGAGGACGACGGCAAGAGCGGGAAGCCGCCATCTTTGATAACAAGTAAAGAAAATAAATTCTGAGAAATTGCAAATCTACAATGCCTAAACACGGGAATATTAGCACCTTTGATAGTGACCTCGAAGATTGGGCCATATATGTTGAAAGAGTAAAAAATTATTGTAAGGCCAATAAAATTCGTGACCAAGATAAAGTTCTGGCAAATGTTATCGTTGTGGAAAGACAACGCATGATCAGAACCAGTGTTGGTTTAAAAACCAAGAATGTAGAACTTGTGGTAGGCTTGGACATATAGCTAGAGTATGCAGGTCAGCGAACAAGACCAGCAACAAGAAGTCACCGCAAGGAAAATACGCAAAGGTACACAAGGTGACCGAACAGGAGTCCGATTCAGACGCTAGCAGTAATGAACTGGCTAGCTTAAGAGTACTCAATGCTGGTAAGGGTGCAGACCTCCAGACAATTTGGGTCACTCTTCAGATAGAAGGAGTCCAAGTAAAACTGGAATTGGACACTGGATCGGCATTGACGGTCATAAATAAGAAAGATTACGGAAAGTTATTCCAACATATTCCCCTACAGGATACGGGGATTATATTGGAAACATACACGGGGCAAAGAGTGTACCCCATCGGGAAAATAGAGGTTGCAGTGGTCCACAAGGGCGAAGACAGTCAAATAATGGACTTATATGTGATATCTGAAGGAGGTCCTCCACTACTAGGATGGGAGTGGATTAGGAAAATGAATATGGACTGGCATTTCCTACAAACAATAACGAGTGAGAACTCGGTGAAGATAGTCGGCCCAGACTCTGGAACGGATGATGGTAAGCCCAACTCAGGTGCAAAAGACAAAGTTTCAGCACAGAATTCCACTGAGCAACAACAACATAGTTTAACTGTGGATTCTGAGTCTGGCAAGTCTACTGATGTGCCCATTTCTGAGGGACACCGGGCTCGAACTCAACTCCATTTCAAACTACAACAGCAATTAGAACAAATGCTTCGCCGTTGTGAGCAAGAGTTGAATGCAACGAAAGAGTTCTTTGATATAGAGTTGGAGAATCTGGAAAGACAACAGAAGCAGCTGATGGAGAAAATGGAACAGGAGCACACAAAACGTCTGATGTCAGAGGAGTTAACGGTCAGCCAACTCCTGCATATGCTGAAGGACAGGACTCTGAAATGGGAAAAACTTGAACACGAACTTCAATATTCAAACGAAAGGGGTTCGGAGCTCTCAAAGGTTATTGGAAGAGCTGAGGTGGCAACACAGACTGAGATGACTGCAACAGAGCAGCCCTTGGATGCCAAAAGTACGCTGACTCACGTCAACGTAGAACAACAGACCGCTGAAACAGCTGCTCCGGTAGAGGGATTGAATAGTCCGATCAATCAATCTCCAAAGGAAGTTGAAGTATTAAAATCACAAATGAGGTCACTAGTAAACGACTTGCTGAAAGCCCAGAAAAAGCTGGATGCAGAGGTACACATGAAGAAGTCTCTTCAGGAAAGATGTCTGGATTTGGAACAAGAGCTGGCTAACGTCCAGCTGGGTATGGAGGAAATAGACGACCCTCTCACTGGTCTAGCTCAGGACGACACCGAATATTACTATGACCTGGTGGACGACACCGAATATTACGATGTCCTGTCCTGCCCAGCTTGTAACTTCGACTCCCAAAGTGCAGAAATCATGGAGGAGCACCAAAAGTCTACGGAACATCGGGAGAAGCTGGCTCTACGATGGAAACAGGAGGAAGAGAAGGAGGAACTGCGCATGCAGCTGGCAGCTGTGGCAGCTGACAATGGAGCCCAGAGAGTCTCCAAGAAGCAGAAAAGGAAAAGTAAAAACAGAAGATGACCCATCTGAACCATTATCACCTCTACCAGATCACACACGTGGTCCCTCCGAACGGAGCCAATTCAGTTCGGAAGTTCAAACTGTTAAATCCATGGAAGGACTATTGAATGAGTCACTCCAGCAACGTGAACCGACTCCACCACAGAGATTGAATCTGTGAACTGTTTTCCGCAGAGACTGAATCTGTGATCTGTTTTGACATGAAGTTATCTATGTATCTATGTTATTCTGTTATGTAAACCTGAAGTTATATATGTATATATGTTATTACGTTATGTTAAATGGGGAGATGACTGTAAAGCTAGGAAGGGAGGAATGTTGTGTATGTAATATGTGTGCTACTTTGAACCTATGGACAGGACTGCACTACTTGTTGGGCGTAGTGATACGCAGTACCACTCCTGGCCATAGGGGTATAAATAGTACTGTGGGTACTGATCTCCCCTCAGTTCCCGCCTGTGGGCATGAAGTAAAGACCTACGTATAGTCCCTACCTCCAACCAGTAAAGACCTGTTTTATTGTTACTGATTAAGTCTGAGTATTAATTACTTGAACAACTCACAGATTTAACACAGACCAGAGATGGCCATCACCGGCCATCCCGAAAGCAGTTTAAATATAATAACTACCCCGTTGTGATACAAGCCCGCTAAAAGTTAAACAAAGACTAACCTTGATTTGGCGGGAGATAAAGGCTTCTCTTGAGAAGTATATTTGGAGCCCTGGGGTAGCTAGGGGAGCGATCAGCGAGACGCGCTTTTGAGCCTGTCCTTTTGAGAACCGTGCAGGAACGTCGATCCAGAGACCAAGAAGGTGATTCGAGTCTGCGTCCTGCCCCGGGGTAACAATCGGGAGATCATCGACAAACCCCAGGCCATTGACGAGACAAAGGACAGCAGCCCTACAGAAGAAATCTAGCTGAAAATGGTAATCAGCTAGACTCCGCGAAGAGACCTCTTCAACCATGGTCAAACAGGTGGTCGCCGTCCCCGCCGACGTCCAGGCCTGCCAGTGTCCAGCCTGTCCATGACCTTCACCTCGAGGAAGAGAGAGTGTCGCAGCCCGCAGCGCTGACCACGTGGTGACAGGACGCCTGAAAGGATCAAAACGCAGACCTGTTTCAAAACTCTATACTTTCCAACTGGATTGGTGAGCATGTTTCTGGCCCCTCACAATCTGATCTAGCTAGGCTTAGGGGGTGGGCATTTTAGGGGTAATGAATTGTTGTCCCTCAATGTTCCGTGTGTTTCCCCATTTCATGATGACTGTTGTAAAGTATAATATGCCTGTATCTATCTCAGTTAGTAATGTATTATGAATTTATTTCTCCCTCCCATGTACCCTTTTATTGACTTGCATTTGATTTGTTTTACTCTATGCAATAAAATTTCATTTCGTTTCCATTAAACCTGGCCTATTGAGTATTCTCTACATTGTAGTTCCTGCATCCAAGACCAGCGTCTAGAACCTAAGGGGGCGAGTGGGTCGAACCACTCAAGGTTTTACTGTGCAAGAGAGAGAGGCCTCTAGAGAGAGAAACCTCTGCGATCTGAGAACCCCTTACAAGGGGGTGGCGAACAGCCATTCGTGCCCTGTTAACGCCTACCACCGGAGGCGCTAATGATGGAAATTTTGCCCCCATAGACTTTTGTTGTTTTTTGATATTCTGAGGAGGAATATCATATATTGTTTGCTATCAATTGCCTATCTTTAAAGGAAGAAATTTGATTTATATGGCACCTTTCACAATCCCAAAATATCCCAAAGGGCTTCACAGCTAATAGATTACTTTTTGGAGTACTGTCATTGTTGTAACATAGGGAAACACAGCAGCCAATTTACACACGGCAAGGTCCCGGAAAACAGCAAAGAGATAATAATTAGGCAATATGTTGGTTGAGGGATAAATGTTGACCAAGTCACTGGAAGAACTCCCTGCGCTTCTTCGAATATTGCCATGGGACCATTTATGTCTGCCTGAGAGGCAAGACTTGGCCTCTGTTTAATGTCTTATCCAAAAGATAATCTATTCACTGATAATAAATCTTTGCGATAGTTTATTGTCCAAGCCACAGACTGTTTTCCAAAATCAAAGAGATCACATGGAGGCAAATAATGTATCCAGTAAGATGAAGAAGAGGAGACGGGAGCCCCGATTTTAACCTGGAGCATGATTCGGACGGGCGGGCGGGAGCAGGACCAACACCAAACCCCTACAACCTCGATAGTGTGAGGCCTAGGTGATCTTAACTCCCGGGCTGCCAGTCAGATGACCACCCGAAGCAGGTAGGAAGTGGCAGCTGGGTAGCGTGTGAGAGTGGAGGTTCGAACGGCAGGAGGCCGCCAGCCAGCACCAAAGGGAGGCTCACCAGCAAGAAGGGAAGTTGTGCATATGAGGTTTGGGAGGGGGAAATCCGGAGCAGGAGGGGTCTAAACATTCCTTGTGGCACCTGGAGGAGCACTCCGGCTCTCCCTGGCCACATAAAGAAAGTAAAAATACTTACCCTAAATGTCCTCATATGGTCCTGGATCCTCTTCCTGCCATCTCCACGGGGCGGGAAAGCCACAACGGATTCCCCACACAGGCCTCAGTTAAAATTACAGTTGGGGCCTGATGACGTCATCGGATGCCGGTATGCAAATTTAAAGAAGGACCCTGCTGGATTCAAGCAGGTGCTCTTACCGCCTGCTCAGAAGATCTGATTAAAATGGAAAAGGGCAAGATTCATGTGGGACCTCAGCGGGTAAGTCACCCTGATGATTTTAACTGCTCACCCACCCGGTTTCCGCTGGGTGGGTAAGGTGAAAATCATCCCTAGGCTTTCTGTTTGATCTCTGGGCTTGGCACAATTACCTAGATTTTGGACAGCTAAAGGCACATTATAGGTTCACAGGAGCAAGGGTACGCTTACAGGAATCATTATTGGCACAGAGCACGAGGAAAATATTTGAGGTAAAGAGTCTGAAACGATAACTACTTTACAATGTTTTGGAAATAAAAATTGTTAGCCTGTATAGAACATTGAAGGTAAAATTATATTATTGCTTTTAGCAACAACAGGCTCATTATGACCTAGAACACAAAAGCACAGAAAATGAATTTTCTCAAGTAGAACGATGAAATCAGACGTTACTTGCATGCAATCCACTGTCATATGTGTTTCTCTGGATGCTGCGGTGGAGGGAGAATGGCTGCCAACAGCTTTAGTAAGTCAAAGACATTCCCTCTCTTCTGCAGTTGAACCCATTTTAGATTTATGAAATATTTAGCAAAATCATGCAAATGTTAATGTAACAGTCGGATTTTCCTGTGGCATAACTTAACACATCATGCTGCTATGATCCGCAACTTTATCTTTGCAGTATTATCTGTACTTTGGGTCATACAATCGGGAAAAAAAAGTGATCCTTTAGTTGTGTTTGGGGCGGATTACAAATTTATTACCAACTGGCATTCTGCCCCCTTTTTTAAAAGGGTGAATTGCCAAGATGCTTACAGCAGTCTCTGGACAAAGACTTGGGCCTAGACATCCCGGTGGACCCCACTTGGCCTTTTCTAAGGACCTGGAGACCTGTTTCCCTCTGCCGTCCAGATTGCTGGGTACTCAGATGATGACAGCCTCAGGAGTTCCGGCAGGAGAATCCACTCCGCCAGCCCTGCTTCCTTGTGATGTCACATGGGATGGACAGACCTACCAGCCTCCCCTGGCCCCAATGGGAATTGCTATCGCATCTTCTTTAGGGCAAAGACCCGCATTTCTGGTTCCCAGCTGATTTTCCAACCAAACCAGGCCTCTTCCCCTCTGCATCCTCACATTTTGCTCCAGGCCTTCAGCATAAGAACAGGAGTAGGCCATTCAGCCCCTCGAGCCTGTTCCGCCATTCAGTTAGATCATGGCTGATCTGCATCTTAACTCCATTTACCCGCCTTGGTTCCACAATCTTTAATACCCTTGCCTAACAAAAATCTATCAATCTCAGTTTTGACATTTTCAATTGACCGAGCCTCCACAGCTTTTTACAGGAGAGAGTTCCAGATTTCCACCACCCTTTGTGTGAAGAAGTGCTTCCTGACATCATCCCCGAATGGCCTGATTCAATTCCTGAATTAAGAGTTTTGACTAAAGCATGATTCTCTTCCCTGTTGAGGAAATTTGGGGCTTATAATTGAATATTATGGCTGTGCTAGCAATTTTTGTTCGGTCCCACGCAACATGCCACTAAGTTTATCTAATACTTGTACAAATTGAATATGGTTAATATTTTGGCTCCAAGATCAGACTTTCCATTGGGTCTTTCTGTGCAGTTCTGAGTGACAATCATAAAAGTAATTTGCGCAAGTGGATTTATCTGCAATATTACAGGATTATTTACAACAGAATCAGGGATATCCCCAATTGTGCACGTTATCAGAGCAGGGTATTAATTAAAACTATTAACAACCTTTTAAAGGAAATATATTACAGGACTTACATGACATGCTAGCCAGGTAGATTCTTCCGTTAATAAATCTTACAAGTCAATGATTTATTACTATATTCATCTGCTCCTCAGTGACAGGTACAAGATGAGTTTACCAAAGAAAGTATGTGAGACACTTAGCTCATCACTGCCAGATGGTAGCATGAGACTGTGCTAATTACGACTTCTATTGTCAACAGCCAGGAGTGTCTGTTATGACAGTGCAGCACGCACTGCGCACATTCCCTGCAGCCTTCTGCTTTCTCCTGCCTCCTAAGGTGTAATACTCACAATATCCACCTTGGAATAATTAAAGCTTGAGTGAACCCCACAATGATTTAAATCCAAGATCCTGCGACTCCCAGCCAAATTAGTTACCTGACCTGTGTGCCCTCCAAGGGTGAGCATTCAGACATAGAAGAATAATGCTAAAAGATTTTGAAGACATCATTAATCTCACTGGAGTAAATCTCACTCATGTTAGAGGCCCAGATTCAGATTTGTTTTGACTAGTTTTCAATATCACCCCCTTCAAATGCCTTTCCATCTACCTATATAGAATCAGTATCTAGGTCTCGGGTGTAATTTAAATTAATCAATCAGATTATAATGACAGATTTCCAAAAGTATTTATTTGGTTAAAACAGAAGCGCCTTCTTCAATCTCCCTCATTTTGTTGTGGCAAGTTCTGTAGACAATCGCATCTGGCTAGACAAGAACATAATTTGAAATTGTGATCACATCTCTACCAACATTAGCCGGGCTTGGCGGTAAAGATTTAGTCAGCAGCAAAGAATCAATTCGAGAATAAATTGCATTTGCCACGGGGTAAAATGAATAGTAATTTTCACACATCAGAAGTTGATAAGGCCTATTTTTCTAATCATTCCCCAGAAGGCTAGGGACTCAGTTTTGTAATTTAACTGGAAAACCTGTCTAATAACAGTCCAAATCAGGTAACAGGAAAATTTTCCAGTGAGATGGCGTCCTAGCACTTCTCAAGGATCACAACCATTAGCAGAATGCATGCTGGTGTTCCTTGAGAGTAATTGGACAACATATAAAAACAGAGGGATACGCATTCCCTATAATAGTTTCTTTTCTCGGCAATCAATGACTGTTAACTACCTCTCTTTCTGATTATTAGGGCAGGGCTTTGTTCTCATCGATTTGACAGCCAGAATATTCACATTATAAGTATGATGAATTTCTAAATTCAGGAGGGCACGGAGTTTTAAGAGTTAGAGAAAGGGAAATGGCAAAGCAGAAATCATCGGACTGGAACCTGGACAAAGGCCTGGATGACAAATAGATTCTGGATGGAGAGCAGGGGCAGGTCTGCTGTGTCTCGTGAAAGAAACATAAAGAATTGAATAGATTTTCCAATGGATAGATTTGTCACAAGAAAACAGGTAACAGCAACAGTTTCTGTGAATAACAACAGAAAATGCTGCAAACACTCAGCAGGTCAGGCAGCATCTGTGGAGAGAGAAACAGAGTTAACGTTTCATGTCTGACGATACCACCTTCCATACTAATGCTTCCTATATGTCTTCCTTTTATCTCAACTGAGGATTTCCCTCCACCGTGGTTGACATGGCCCACGACTGTTTCCATTCCATTTCCCGCACTTCTGCTCTCTCCCCTTCCCCTCCCTCCCAGAATCACGATCGGCTTCCCCTTGTCCTCACCTTTCACCCCACCAGTCTCCACATTCAACGGATCATCCTCCGCCATTTCTGCCACCTCCAGCGTGATCCCACCACCAAACACATCTTCCCCTCCCCTTTCAGCATTCCAAAGGGACCACTCCCTCCGCGACACCCTGGTCCACTCCTCAATCACCCCCTCCCCTCCCCACAGTACCTTCCTGTGCAAGTGCAGGAGATGCAAAACCTGCCCCTTTACCTCCTCCCTTCCCATTGTCCAGGGCCCCAAATACTCCTTCCAGATGAAACAGTGATTTACTTGTACTTCTTGCAATTTAATGTACTGTATTCGCTGCTCAAGATGTGGTCTCCTCTACATTGGGGAGACCAAACGTAGATTGGGTGACCGCTTTGCGGAACGCCTACGTTCAGTCCGTAAGGGTGACCCTGACCTTGTCACTTTAATTCCCCGCTCCACTCCCACACTGATCTCTCTGTCCTCGGCCTCTTACACTGTTCCAATGAAGCTCAAAATAAGCTTGAGGAACAGCACCTCATCTTTCGATTAGGCACTTTACAGCCTTCTGGACTCAACATTGAGTTCAACAATTTCAGACCATAACCTTTGCCCCTATTTTTTCAGGCGGCAGCTGTTGATGATTCTGCCATTCTGCCTGGCAAGATGGTATGGAGGCGGGTAGCCGTCCTGCACCAGGTCCCATCTTCTTGGAGGCGGGAAGGGATTAAAGCCTATTAACTGCCTGTTAACAGGTAGTTAACAGGCAGAAAATAGGATTATCCCCTTTTTGCCTTCACAAGTGCGGGCTTCCCGAAGGCTCCAAAACCTGCCAGCTCAGCGAGGCGAGTAGTGGGTTTGCGGGGGTCGGGGGGGGGTGCAAAAGTGTGGTGTGACGGTAAGTGATGGGTGCAAGAGTGGAGAGGTGAGTATCTGAGGTAAGTGCAAAGTGTTAATAAAAGTGTACTTACCTTTGTTTCTTCCTGCAGGCTTCAGCCGGTTTGTATGCGGAGAGTCTCGGACCTCCGTGTTGCAGATGAGAGATGGCCGTTGCATTCTCAGATGCAACAACCATCTCATTTCTGTAAAAGAAAGTACGATTTGGACAGATTGGGTGATTGGGCAGAAACATGGCAAATGCACTATAATGTGGATAAATGTGAGGTTATCCACTTTGGTGGCAAAAACAGGAAGGCAGATTATTATTTGAATGGCAATAGATTGGGAGAAGGGGAAGTGCAAAGAGACCTGGGTGTTCTTGTGCACCAGTCGCTGAAGGTAAGCATGCAGGTGCAGCAGGCGGTTAAGAAGGCAAATGGTATGTTGGCCTTCGTAGCAAGAGGGTTCGAGTACAGGAACAAGGATGTCTTGCTACAGTTGTACAGGGCCTTGGTGAGACCGCACCTTGAGTATTGTGTGCAGTTTTGGTCGCCTTACCTGAGGAAGGACGTTCTTGCCACGGAAGGAGTACAGCGAAGATTCACCAGGCTGATACCTGGGATGGCAGGAATGACGTATGAGGAGAGATTGTGTCGATTGGGCTTATACTCACTGGAGTTTAGAAGATTGAGAGGGGATCTCATCGAAACCTATAAAATTCTGTCAGGCCTGGACAGACTAGATGCAGGAAGGATGTTTCTGATGGCCGGGGAGTCCAGAACCAGGGGTCATAGTCTAAGGATAAGGGGTAAGCCATTTAGGACTGAAATGAGGAGGAATTTCTTCACCCAGAGAGTGGTGAACCTGTGGAATTCTCTGCCACAGAGGGCGGTGGAGGCCAGTTCATTAAATATATTCAAAAAAGAGTTGGATATATTTCTTAAGGCTAAACGGATCAAGGGATATGGGGAGAAGGCAGGGACAGGGAACTGAATTTGGATGATCAGCCATGATCTCATTGAATGGTGGAGCAGGCTCAAAGGGCCGAATGGCCTACTCCTGCTCCTATCTTCTATATTTCTATGTTTCTATGAAAGAAGTTTGATGAGGTCTTGAATTTAAGACCTCATCAAACTACAGAGAATGTCACTATTTGACAGCTTAACAGAGCTGTCAAACAATGACAATTCATCTGTCAAAAAATGTTGACAGATGAAACATCATACGTTGATGTGCTCTGCAACCGGCTTTCCCTTAATTGGCCTGCTAAGCCCGCTGGGTGGGGCTAACAAGGTCAATCAATGGAAAATAGCATGGGTTGGCCAGAAATCGATGGAGGCAGGACATCGACCCGCCAAGCAGCAGTCCCGCCTCCAACGCGCCCCCATTAACAAAATCTCCCCGTTAACTCTGTTTCTCTCTCCACGGATGTTGCCTGACCTGCTGAGTATTTCCAGCATTTTCTGTTGTTATTTCAGATTTCCAGAATCCGCAGTATTTTACTGTTTTTTAGTTTCTGTGAATAGTTCTTTTGGAGAGCTGACTAATGTGCCAGTGGAGCCTCCAGTCAAAAAGAGTTAAGATTGGACAAGAATTTCTCAATCAATGGGAAATTCAGTTTGACGTTTTGGAAAGTGACAGGACCCTGCTTTGCCTTTTGTGCACCAAGTTGTTTGCCGAGAACAAGGTGGATAATTTAAAGAAACATTTTGAACATGTGCATTCTGAAGTTGACAGAAAATCTCCAATCATTTGTAAAATTTGAATTTTCTGGACTGAAGCCAACTCTCAGTCAGCAGAACATGGTTCTCTCGCCGCTGGAACTTACAACTTTGGCCAGTTACAAAACATCTTGGATTCTGGCGCTAAAAAAGAAACCGTTTTCTGATGGAGAAGTGGCTGAAAGAGATTACGGTGATAGTCATGGACACTTTAATGAAGAATTATGAACTGAAAATCAGGAAAGATGTTCTGCAGAAAATTCGAGAGATGTAGTTGAGTCACCAAACAGTTTGTCACTGCTGGATCTACCTGGCAGCATTGAATCTCAGCTAAGCGCTGAGCTGAAAGGTTTTCTTGCATTTTCACTTGCCCTGGATGAATTCCAAACTTTAGTGAAAGAGAAAGATTGCAAGGTTTCGCATTGAATGGCAGTAGATGTTTCTTGTGTAAATATACACATGAAGTACATTTATCTGTGTTGAGTGAGTGCATGTAATGCGTGTTCTACTCATATTAGTGCATGTGGCTAAAACGGTGTTGCCATAGCAACACCCGTGGCTAGTCAGCTGATTTCTAATGGACAATACTGAACTAGCAAAGTGCCAAGAAATGTTTCTGCCAACATTGAGACTACAATTGTTGAGAATTTGAGCTGGTAGTTGCACAATCATTGACTGCTCTTTGATCCCTGTTGTTTAGACCCGGCTCCTCCAGTTTGGCCTTCTTAAATACAATATGCAAGGTGATCATTTTGGTGTCGGAAATGAGCTATTCTGTTAAGATTCAATGAATTACTTTGTGAAGATTCTTTCAGTAAAAAGGATAAAAGCTAATAGCCTGTGCCTATCACTGATATGAAGAAGGGGCAACTGCCAATTAAGAGGCACTCAAAATCTTGACATAGTGGGGTCCAGTCTTAGACTTGTTATGGATATCAGGAAAGAGACTCAAAAGCCAAGGTCATGACTTGACAACAAATACAGCAAACCTGTGTTGAGATGCAAGAATCCCAAGATGACGCTTAACAATTAATCAAACAAGCCCAGGCTGCGATAAAACAGTGAATGCAAGAAGTCCAGACGGAGAATTAGACTCAGCCTAAAACTCAGTGACAGATGCACAAATCTATTAATCCTTAACCAAGATTCAGCAACAGATGTGAATTGAAATGGGAAAGATTGAATGATTTTTAAACTAGGGCAACATCAGAGATATATTAAACACCTTGAGAAACGTCTCAATGACCTATAGACAAAAATTGACAATCTACAGAAAAAAAGAAAATCCACAAACAAAACAACTGAGATAAAACAAAAACAACTAAGAAATATTAGTCACTCTTCAGCATCTCATAGATCAAACGCTGAAAGGCATTTCTTGGCAAAAGCTTACTGTATCCAGATTACACAGTTCTATGGGCCAAACATTGGTATAATGGGGCTGAATGAAGTTTTAGGTTGGCATGAAGCTACAATGAATCTAATTCCAAAACATTTCACTTATTTGAGTGGCAAGTAAACCTACTTGGACACACAGCAATGGCTGTGAAATGGAATAAGATTCTATATTGGTGTAATGGACTAGGCAATACCAGAAAAAAAAACAACTACTAAAGTTAGAGGGCTAGAAATTCATTATAGCCCAGGAATGGGCAGTATAATTAGAAAAGTTGGAGAATTAGCACCAAGCGCTAATGCTTTAGGCGGCACGCAAAATTCGTGCTCACTGCTCAAAGAAATGATTGGAGCCCTAATTCAAGTCTTTAAGCCCAAGCTCATTGGCGTTACACTCAGAGGGTGGACCAATATCACGTGCAGTCTAATCATAAGTCATGATTGCCACAGGCTTGTTCCAGTTCTTAAAGGGGATGTTCATTGATGCTGCAGAACCTCATTCTCAGCATTGCTGGTTGTGCAGCTGCCTCAGTAAGCAGCAGCAGGTCAAGGAGAAGGAGCCAGAGGACTGAAGCAGCTGTACTCATGGCAGATCCACACCCCAGGGCGAGAGCCCGCAGATTCAACGATCAGGCATTGGAGGCGTTGGTGTTCACTGTGGAGAGACGGAGGGCTGTGCTCTACCCAGCAAGTGGCAGGAGACTCTTGCCACAAGTCTTCCACACCATGCGGTGGGAGGTAGCGCAGCACGTCTCGGGCAGCACTGTGAACCCACACGCAGTGCAGGAAGAAATTGAACGAACTCATTCGGGTGGTCAGGGTGAGTGAATGCTTTAACAAATGCTACATACCACCATCTGAACCTCAGTCTGCACACAATGCCCAAAGCACCACAACCCCAGCACTCACCCACCAACAATCTCCACCTACCAACACTCACACCCACATCTCACACCATGCACATAATGACAGCTATTCAACTATGGCAGGCATATCACCCAAACACATTGCTCCAGACTCACTCACACACTTTCCTTTCTCTTGCAGGCCAAGGTGACAGGAGGGAGCAGGAGTGCACAGGCGGGGGACAAGCTGACACCCAACCACTGTCTGTGCTGAAAAATAGAGTGCTGCAGATTATTGGTGCCAGGTGGTGGGCGCTGAGGCCACCAGCGACGTTTACCCTCTTGGGGACAACAATGGTATGTTCATCCCTACTCCTTCTTCTCACATCCCACTTCCCCTCACCCCAGCAGCCTTTCCCACTTTCCAGCTAATCATGCTGTATGCATGCATTTCCCCCTTCCTGCCCCCCTCCCATCACCTTAACCTGACTCTTGTGCCTTTATGCTTTCAGATAATGAGCAAGCACCTGGGCAGCTTGTCCCTGAGGGCACCGTAGAGAGCAAGGCAGGAGAAGAGGAGGAGGCAGAACACACCGCGTCACTGCATGTCTCACCCACAGGCACCAGCTCAGGTACTGGCACTATGCATTCTTTAGAGGCTAGTATAGTAGCGGGATCTGCACAGGGTGATGCACCGGGGATGAGAGGGCTGCAGCAAGGCCAGGGGGATAGGGTAGCTCGGGGGCCAGCTCCATGGAGGGCGAGTTCACGCATGAGTTCTGCTGCACAGGACTCAGATGAGGACCTCAATGGGGAGGCCTTTAGAAGCAGGGTGATGGGCATGCACACGGAGATGATAGGTGCAATGGCAAGGGTGAATGAGGGCCTCTCGGCAATGATAAGGAGCATGAAGGAGTCTGCCTCCAACATTGCACTAGGATCTGTGCACACCGTGGAGCCCATCATTTCCAGTCTGCAAAGGATGGTGGACTCCCAGAGAGACCGTGGCGACCCAGACCTGATGCCGCGTGTGATGGGCAAGCTGGCAGCTTCCATTGCAGCACAGGCAGAAATGACGCAACATCTTAGTGCTGTAATGCAGTCCATGCTTTGTGGCATCCAATCTCAGACAGTTTTCATGCAGTCTCAGCTTGATGCCACGCAAGCTCAGACTGCTGCCATCATGGCTGGGTCTACCACCATCAACTGGGGCTTTCACGGTGTCACAGCAGGCCAGCAATCAGTGCTCCAACAGATTGTTAGGGATGCTGAGGTGCTGCCCCGGGGGAGTGGCAGTGGGTCAGTGGAGCAGGATCCTGCTGTCCTCTCTCAGGATGAGAGCATTCCTGCTCCCACTGCTGCCACTCTGCCATTGCCCTTGTCGCTGCCTGTCATCCAGCCAGCCCAGACTGCTGCCACCCATGCGGAGGTGGTGCACCCTACAGCCAGGCCTTCCAGTTTGGATTCTTTTGTACTGTCTCTCATTTCAGCTTTGCGCAGTGGTATGGTCTGCGGCAGGGATGGAATGATGGGGATGTGGTGAACAACGGGGATCTGGGGTTTAATTCATTCGAACCGCAATCTGATAAAGCGATCACGGACCGCCCTTCCAGAAGGCCGATTGAGTGGCTGCCTCCACCCTCGCTCCTGTTCCTCCTCCTCATTTCCTCCTCATCTTCCTCTTCCTCCTCATCCTCCTCCTCCTTCTCCTCTATTTCTTCCTCCTCCTGAGGTGGTCCTGCAATCCCTGGTGGCAAGGGCTGGGCCCTCATGATGGCCAAGTTGTGGAGCATGCAGCAGACCACCATAAAATGGGACACCCACTCAGCCGAGTACTGGAGGGCTCCTCCCAAGTGATCAAGGCAGCGGAACTGTTGCTTCAGCACCCCGATGAGCTGCTCAATGATGTTCCTGGTGGCAGCATGGCCCTCATTATATGAATGCTGGGCAGGAGTGCTGGGGTTGCGGAGGGGAGTCATGAGCCAGGTGGAGAGCGGATAGCCCTTTCTCTGACCAGCCAGCCCCGAGCTTGACATGGTGGCTGGAAGAGTGCTGGCATACTGGTCTGGCGCAGGATGAAGGCATTGTGGCTGTTGCCAGGATAGCGGGCATTGACATTGAGAATTTGCTGACTGTGCTGGCACACCAACTGCACATTGTTACGGGTGTGGTAGTGGACCCAAGTGCAGACAGACAGCCAGAGACCCGAGATGGGGCAAAACTCAAAAGACGCTCCAGTAGAAGGCTCCCCAAATGCAGGACGTACAAAGAATTCCTCAAACAAAAGACCAAAGCAACAATTCAAAGAAACAAAAGCGAGCATACGAAACGCAGGGCCAGGACTAGAAACTAACCTGTGACTTGCAGGCATGAGGACTCAAGACTGAGCGACTGGGGCCGGAAATAGTCAGCTTAAATAATAGGCCTGATTACTCTGATGAGACAATTACTCTAATGAGACACAGGTGAGGAGAGAGGTACAGAGACATGGCAGCAGTGTACTGAGGCCTCCTAAACCGCCCTCTGACGGCCAGCAGAGGAAAGTGTAGCTGGGACCCTGACACACACTAAGTGAGTGGTAGCCTTTGCGGTTACAGAAGATCTCAGGATTATTATGCGGTGCCCGCAAAGCCACATGGATGCAGTCAATGGCGCCCTGCACCATAGGGAATCCCGCTATCCTGGCAAAGCCACATGCACACTCGTCCTGCTTCTCTCTGGTAATGGGGAAGGAAATGTAGTCCCTTCTCCTACTGTGGAGAGCCTCTGTGACCTCTTGGATGCAGCGATGGATGACGAACTGCAAGATGTTAGATATGTCTCCTGTTGCAGACTGGAAGGATCCGTTGGCAAAGAAATTGAGGACAACAGTGACCTTGACTGTCACTGATGAGCCGTGGTTGCCCTGATCTGAGACTGGAGGATTGGTTGCAGGAGGTGGCAGAGTCCTGTGACCACCTCCTTGGTGAAGCGGAGCCTTCTAATACCACTTAAATGGAGGTAGGAGAAGTGTTCTTGGAATACCCTCAAAGGGTAAAGCCTCCTGTTGAGAGCCCTGATGGCCCTCCTCCTCCCTCTGGCCATATGTTTCAGTCTTTCTCACTGCCTCTGCTCCCTCCACTGTAGATCCTGGAGAGCAAGGTACAGCCAAGTGTAGCAGTTTGATTTTTTAAAGAATAAATGCAACTACTTTTTAGTTGCCACAAAACTCCTGATACTAAATAACCTTGAAATTATAGAATGAGACTGTTGCACTACGTGAAACTGACAAGACAGCACTGAAACTTCACTAACCTACAGCTGTGACTCATTACTGATGATCCCTTTAAATAACGTCCCTGGAACCGGTTTCCTGTTGCTTCATGCCAACTCTCACTATTGCTGTTTCCTCCAGGCACTAAGTTAGGTGGCGACAATCAATTTTGCAGATTGGGCGGCCAATGAGCACTACACGCTCACTGATGTCACGATCCACAGTGATAACTGTTAATGGCGGCGCGGAGGGTGCGGGATTTGGCATGCGGCGTTGGATTCACCTCACCCCAGCAATACAGCTCTATTGCCCCGTTAGTGCAGTAACAGGAGGCACTAATGTACTGAATTTTTCCCCCACAGTGTTTTTTAGAATAAATTCATATTATTGTCAGTTTATAAAGGCTTTAGATAATATAGCAAGACAAACTAATAGGAAGAAAATATTGGGGCAGAATTTGCGTTTGGTATGACAGTGTACTCTCACTGTCATACCGCCTTTGAAATAGATGGCAAGCTTGGGATTTCTGCACGTGCTTGCACTAAATCCTGAAACTTGCAATCTGTCAAGTCGTAACTTGACAGATTGCAAGTTCAGGATTTAGCTTATGCGCAAGCGTGTGTGGAAATCCCGAACTTGCCGTCTATTTCAAAGGCAGTATCATCTGCTGCGACTGTGAAATCCTCATTGCGGGTGCCAAATTGGGCTAATTGCCCACCAACTGCCCATAATTAAGCAGGAGAATTTTACGACTGGTGCAAACACGTGCAGGAGCCTGTTTGCACAGCATAAGGGGAGGGGTGGGGTAGTTGTCCAGACTGTTTTAATATTCAACATAGCTTTGTATTGCCATACAAACACTGCCATTACTGTGTTTTGTTCTCATTCTGCTGTCCATCACTCTGATTATGAATTATTCCCAAACTTATTACATAATAAAGTAATTGGATATTGTGAAACAAGATTTGCTGCCTAATATTTCTTTGCTGTACCTCGCTTTGAATAATTGTTGTTTTTATTCATTGCACTCTATGTAAGTAAAACTGGATAGATCCTCAAAAAGGGATCAGTGTTTATTTTACAAAATATATTTCTTGCCAGTTCAGCTTGAATTTGTTACAATGATTATCATTATTATTTACAATGGGAGTGATAATCATCAATTGAAATCAATATTCACACCATTTAATTTAAAATTTGATTGATGTCGGGCGTCGGAAATTTCTGTTTCCTGATTAGCTCACCGCCCTGCGTTATCCCAGGTATACTTACACACACGGTGCGCCCCTGGGATCCATGGGCCACTACATTGTGTGCAACTCTGCAGCGAAACAACGCAAGTTTTCAAAGGGGGCCTCGCACCAGGTAAGTGCGGATTTCTTTCGGAGGTTGGCGGCGTACTCCTCAGTTTCATCGCTGACTGCAGTTTCAGGGCCATTACGTTTTAAGATCAACCAACTGTTACGTTCTAAAAACAGAAAATGCTGGAAAATACTCAGCCAGTCAGGCAGCGTCTGTGGAGAGAGAAACAGAGTTAACGTTTCAGGTCGATGACCTTCCATCAGAACTCAGGAGGCCAAGGACAGATAGGTCAGAGTGGGAGTGGGATGGAGAATTAAAGAGGCAAGCGATTGGAAGCTCAGGGTTACACGTGCGAACTGAACGAAAGTGTTCAGCAAAGCCATCACCCAATCTGACGAAGGGTCATCGACCTGAAATGTTAACTCTGTTTCTCTCTCCACAGATGCTGCCTGGCATGCTGAGTGTCCAGCATTTTCTGTTTTTAGTTCAGATTTCCAGCATCCGCAGTATTTTGCTTTTGTTTAACTGTTATGTTCTATCTGTCCTAAGAGGATATCTTTAGTTATAAATAACAAAACTTTCACGAGTGCAGGCTGAGAAAAAGGAGATAACTGTTTACCCAATACTTCATTTAGTCTCTAATCAAGGGAGACTGAAAATATTAAGTCACCAGAAAAGAGCCCTTGGCAGTTACTGCTGCAGTCCATTAACTTTCATTCATACCTCTTTGGGAGCGAGTGCTTGATAATGACAGATTATAGACCCATGTCCTGGGAAGGAAATTTATCCTGCTTAAGAAATGTTAAAACTATTATGTTGACACACAGCACCGCAACAGAAGCTGATATAGAAATGCTGATATAGCTTGACATAGGGGATGTGTGCAAACTGTAATCCTTGCTAAATAGCTGAACAAAAGATACAAGACCATGATGAAAAGGATAACCTTTCCAAACCTAATAAGAATCGTCATTATGGTTTGTTGATGCATGGGGCTGAAATACAAAGGTCACAATATACTCATTAAATAGATCGGCAACTAGAAAACTAACGAATTCTAAAGTAGAAAAATCATTTGGCCAAAGGGGATATCCAAATGGTCTTTAAGCAGAAAGAAGCAGAAGAAGGATATCCATGCTGCACTCAAATCTTGCATGAAAGTACAATTTTAAGATTATTCTGTGCACACCCAAATATATTTCCAATCAAAAATTAATGTCCTTAACAGTCCCTGGTAATTTGCCATTGGAAATGATGAAATCTGACATTGAAAGTCCTTTGAAGCATAACATGAATTATATGATCTATGACATGATTCATTGACAGGTGAACATATTGACCATGTCAAAGCCTTGTCAAACATACAACAGTCCTGATTCTGGACTGTGTAAGATTCAAAAACATGGTATAAGGCCTATCACAACATTGCAGGGCCAAGGCCAATATATTCTTCCTGAGCTGTGGTGCCCAGAACTGAACGCAGCACTTCAGATGCGGTCTAACCAGAGCTTTCGACAACTGTAGCACAACTTCCACCCTTTTGCATTCCAGCACCCTTGAGATGGAAGCTAACATTCCATGAGCTGTTTTAGTTAATGTTTGGACCTGTCTGCTAGTTTTTAGTGATCTCTGTACATGGTCCTCTAAATCTCGCTGCTACTCCACAGTTTCTAGCTTCTCACCATTTGTTATTATGTGAATGCTTAACACATTTGTATAAAATTCCTCTCTCCGCTATTGTAACAGAGGAATTAATCTGTCAAGTTTTAATGCAATCAATGCCTTCAATAGAATAGCTGAGAAAGGAATTTGATATGAATACATTAAGCATTTGTATGATAACATAACTATCAGTCATTTCCAGGGTTATACCTCTGAATTCTGACAGTTGACACAAAAAATTAATGGGACCTCAGAGAGCTTCTTGAATCTAATTGTTTGCAACCGTGTAGGAATACGTGGGCTTTCTAAGAAATTTGGCTACCTAATGCTCGTTCAGAATCATAAAATTTTATGAAGGAGGCCATTTAGCCAATAGAGCCTGTGCCAGGTTTCTGAAAGAGCTATCCACTTAGTCCCATTCCCCTGCTTTTTCCCCCATACTCTTTTAAATCCTTTTAAAATATGTAGCTGATGCGCCTCAATAACTTCAAGACTCGAAGTTAGCAGAATAAAGCAAGGCTTTTATTAGCAAAGAAAAGATGCCGGTGTCTGCACCTAGCTTCACCTAGCGTGCTGCTGTTCTACTGCAAGACAAGCCTGGACTTGTCTTAAGTAGAGCCAGGTATGGGTGGAGCCGACACACAAAGGGGGCGGTGCCCTATACACAATACAAGGTACAAACACCGGAGCAGGCAATACAATATATACAGTTAACTACAGAGTCTGATGAATGGAATATTTCATCACATTCACCCCTTCTACAGATTTAGTCTGTCCGGGGGTGTGATAGTCCTCAGTGACCGACGTAACGGTTGCAGTGCCGCGGGTGCCGGCTGGGTGTCCCGGGTAGTCTCCTGGGTCTCTGCCGGGGGCGCCACCGGGGTTGTTGAAGGAGCAGGTGGTGGGGGGCTAGGTGGTGGGGGTACCGTTGGCTGGTGTTCTTCCGGGGGTGATGAAAGAATAGTGGGTGGAGTGGGTGGGTAATAGTTGTTGTTGTAGTCATTGTCATTGTTGCTGTTGTTACCAGCTGGGGTGAGGTCTTTTATGGACACAGTGTCCTCCCGTCCATCGGCGTGCCGGACATACGCATATTGTGGGTTGGCGTGGAGCAGGTGCACTGGCTCCACGAGAGGGTCCGTCTTGTGACCCCTCACATGCTTTCGCAGAAGTACCGGACCTGGGGTGGAGAGCCATGACGGTATGGATACGCCTGAGGTGGATTTCCGGGGAAACACAAACATTAGCTCATGAGGCGTGGCATTAGTGGCGGTACACAATAGTGACCGTATTGAGTGGAGCACATCTGGGAGGACTTCCTGCCAGCGGGAGATAGGGAGGCCCTTGGTCCTTAGAGTTAGGGTGACTGCCCTCCATACTGTCCCGTTCTCTCGCTCCACCTGACCGTTACCCCGGGGGTTGTAGCTGGTGGTACGGCTCGTGGCAATCCCCTTGGACAGCATGTACTGGCGTAGCTCTTCACTCATGAAGGCCGCCCCCCCTATCCGTGTGGATATAGCTTGGCATACCGAACAGGCAGAACAGGCTGTTGCGGCATTTAATGACCGTGGCGCTGGTCATGTCTGGGCAGGGGAAGGCGAATGGGAAACGGGAGTATTCGTCCACAATGTTCAGGAAGTAAACATTGCGGTCGACGGACGGGAGGGGGCCCTTGAAATCTAAGCTAAGCCGCTCAAAGGGCCGTGTAGCTTTGATTAGGTGGGCTCTATCAGGGCGGTAGAACCGAGGCTTGCACTCAGCGTAAGTGCGGCAGTTCCTGGTCAGGGACCGAACTTCCTCAATCGAGTAGGGTAAGTTGCGGGACTTTATGAAGTGGAACAGCCGTGTGACCCCTGGGTGGCAGAGGTCGTTGTGGAGGGTCTGTAGCCGATCCCCGGTGGCATTGGCACACATCCCTCATGAGAGGGCGTCGGGGGATTCGTTAAGGGCACCCGGCCGGTATATGATGTCGTACTCGAAGGTGGAGAGCTCGATCCGCCACCTAAGAATCTTATCATTTTTAATCTTCCCCCTCTGTTTATTATTGAACATAAACGCTACCAACCGCTGGTCGGTAAGTAGGGTGAAGCGTTTGCCGGCTAGGTAGTGCCGCCAGTGGCGCACTGCCTCCACGATGGCTTGGGCCTCCTTTTCCACGGAGGAGTGTCTGATCTCGGGCCCCTGGAGGGTCCTCGAGAAGAAAGCTACGGGCCGCCCTGCCTGGTTGAGGGTGGCCGCCAAGGCAAAGTCAGACGAATCACTTTCCACTTGAAAGGGAGTGTTCTCGTCCACTGCCTGTAGCGTGGCCCGCTCAATATCCTACTTAATGCTTTTGAAGGCAGCATGGGCCTCAGCAGAGAGCGGGAAAGAGGATGCTTTCAAGAGGGGACGGGCTTTATCGGAGTAGTTAGGGACCCATTGGGCATAATACGAGAATAACCCCAGGCACCTTTTCAGGGCTTTGGGAGTGTTGGGCAGGGGCAGCTCCCGTAGGGGGCGCAATCGGTCGGAGTCTGGTCCGATTTCCCCATTCTCCACCACGCTGCCTAGTATGCAGAGGCGCGTGGTGTTGAAAACGCACTTGTCCTCGTTGTAGGTGAGGTTGAGTTTTTGTGCGGTTTTCAGAAACCTCGCGAGGTTTGAGTTGTGGTCCTGTTGGTTGTGGCCGCAGATGGTGACGTTGTCGAGATAGGGGAAGGTTGCCTGCAAGTGGTGGTCATCAACCATGCGGTCCATCTCCCTCTGAAAGACCGAGACCCCATTCGTCACCCCAAAGGGGACTCTGAGGAACTGGTAGAGGCGTCCGTTTGCCTCGAAGGCGGTGTACGAACGGTCCTCTGGTCTGATAGGGAGCTGGTGGTACGCTGACTTGAGGTCGATGGTGGAGAACACCCGGTATTGGGCGATTTGGTTCACCATCTCGGATATGCGGGGTAGCGGGTAGGCGTCTAGTTGGGTATAGATGTTGACTGTTTGACTATAGTCAATCACCATCCGCTTCTTCTCGCTACCCCTCACCACCACCACTTGGGCGTGCCACGGGCTGTTGCTGCGTTCAATAATGCGCTCCTTCAGGAGCCTGTCTACCTCGGTCGCGATAAACCGCCTGTCCTCCCAGCTGTACCTCCTGCTTTTGGTCGCTATTGGCCGGCAGTTAGGGGTAAGGTTCGCGAATAGCGAAGGTGGCTTTACCTTCAGGGTAGCCAGACCGCACACTGTGAGGGGCGGCTGGGTCCCACCGAAATTGAGCGTGATGCTTTGGTGGTGGCACTGAAAATCCAGGCCCAAGATCACGCTCACACATAAATCCTTCATAATTAACAGTTTAAAATTATTATATACAGTGTCTTTAACGGACAATCGTACCGCGCAGTAACCCGCGATAGTCGATATCTGGGTTTTGTCGGCCATAGAGATCCTGCCCTGAGTAGGGACTATAGATAGAGAGAGTCGTTGTACCAGATCAGGGTGAATGAAGCTCTCTGTGCTCCCGCTGTCAATTAAACATTTAACCTTGCACCCGTTTACCTCAATGTCCACCATCGATTTGGATAGTGGGTGCGGTCTGGACTGGTCCACTGTGATCGACGCCACTGTAGAGCCCTGATCGGGACAAGATGGTGGGCCACACGAGGCCGGGTAAGATGGCGTCCACGCTGTCTGCTCGCGAGATGGCGGACCCCACGAGGTCGGACAAGATGGCGTCCAAGATGGCCGCTCCCACGGCGCGCACGCGGCGGTGGCGGTTTTGCCTGCGGTGTTCCCTCTGCACACCTTCCCAAAGTGCCCCTTCTTACCGCACTTAAAGCAGGTGGTGCCTTTCGCCGGGCACAGGTTCCTGGTGTGCTTCGGCTGCCCGCAGAAGTAGCATTTGGGGCCCCGATGCGTCACGGCGGTCATAGGGCTTCTGGGGGGAGAGCAGGGCCCCGACGGTGTTGGGCTACCGGGTGGGGAAGCAGAGGCGGCGTGGGCCGCGTGGCCTGCCGAGTAGGAGTCAGAGTTCTTCTGAGCCACATCCAACGATCGCGCTGTGTCCACAGCCTGTGTCAGATCTAGGCCCGTTTTCTCTAGCAGTCTCTGCCGGATGTAATTAGAGCTAAGGCCTGCGATAAAGGCATCCCGAATCAGTTCGTCTGTGTATACCGTGGCTTTCACGTCTTTGCATTTGCAGTCTTTGCCAAGCACTTTTAGGGTGACTAGAAAGTCCTCTAGCGACTCTCTGGGTCGTTGTGTGCAGGTAGCAAGCAGGTGCCTGGCATACACCTCGTTGGTAGGCCGCTGATAGTGGGCCTTTAGAATGTTGCAGGCATCCAGGTAGGTGGCGGCGTCTTGTATGAGTGGAAAAACCCGGTGGCTTACCCGATTCTGCAGAATCCCGAGTTTCACATCTCCGGTGGCTTTAGAGGCTGTGACGGCTTCGGAGTTGGCCATAAAGAATTTCAAGCACTGGAACCAGTGTCCAAACCGTGCCGATGTATCCGAAGCATGCGGGTCCAAATCCAAGCGTTCCGGTTTCAAAAGTTGATCCATCGTTAAAAGTTTGCTAATAAAATTGATGCGCCTCAATAACTTCAAGACTCGAAGTTAGCAGAATAAAGCAAGGCTTTTATTAGCAAAGAAAAGGTGCCGGTGTCTGCACCTAGCTTCACCTAGCGTGCTGCTGTTCTACTGCAAGACAAGCCTGGACTTGTCTTAAGTAGGGCCAGGTATGGGTGGAGCCGACACACAAAGGGGGCGGTGCCGTATACACAATACAAGGTACAAACACCAGAGCAGGCAATACAATATATACAGTTAACTACAGAGTCTGATGAATGGCATATTTCATCACAGTAGCCACTTCCTTTTTAAGTTATTATGGACTCTGCTTCCATCACTATTTCTGGTACCTGTTTTATATACTGGAAATTCTCAACCCTAGACTATAAGGGGTAGAATTTCCACAGCGGTTTCCCGATTTTCCACTATAACTTCAGCAGAAACCCCAGCAAAATGGCGGAAACGGCTATTAGCATTGTTTCTCCAGGTTTCCGCTGGTCCTGCACCAAAGTTACAGACGATCAGGAGAACCCCCACAGAAATTCCAGAGGTAAGTATATACTGCATTCATCCTACAGAAAATGCAGACAAGAGTAACAATGATGTTGATGAATCTTAAGGATGAAATCAATGGGCTGTAAGATTGTAATTATACAATAATTTTACTTTTTTTTAACTTGTCTGCTACAACTTAATTTCCTTATGTGAATCTCCTGAACTGAACCTACAATAGAGAAGTCAAATGTGTACATATGTATCTGTTATCTGTCTATAAATACAGTGAAACCTGAACAAATGGACACCCCCAAAAAATAGACACATGCAAAAAAGGGACTCTTATTGACAGTCCTTACATTGTAATGGATACAAGCTGCACCTTGAAACCATGGACACTCACAAATTATGAACTTCAGACAGCCTTCAGTGCATAAAATCCATTTGCAACTTAAAACATGGGACATTCAGGTCAGCGCAAGGCAGCAATGGGTGAAAGAAATGACTATTGTGGAATGGAAATCTCTTTACCCAGAATCCAGAATGGCAGAGAAACCACTCTATCTCTGGGATTGAATGCTTGCACGGCTTGATCCTAGGGATAGAGCAGTTTTTCTGCTGCTATGGATGCTGAGTAAAGAACTCCCCATTCCACAAAAGCCAGGAACTGCACCGGGCAGCCTTTCAAACCTCAGTTTGTCGAGCAGCGCATCATCCGACTTCAGGTGGTGGAATCCATTTTTTTTCCCCATTCCTGTCAAACATTATCAGGTATTTTTAATCTAAAACAGTATTAAGTGCAGAGCAAAGGAGCATGGGTATAGAGTGTGAAAACGGCCGCGCAGAAGGAACGCTTCGGTCAGGCTGCAAGCAATGGGCACAACGCACAAGCCGAGCACTCAAAACCCAACTGAAAACGCGCGAGCGGCTGAAGAGAGTGGGAAGAAGTAAAGCTGCAATTGGAGGATCACATCTCACTCCACCAGTACAGCCCCCTACCTACCCCACCACAGTTCGAACATTAACAGCTGCAGCACATGGAGGGAGGGGGTCCCAGACAGGGGTCTGCAGGACATTAATCCCCCCCCCACCGCCAATTTGGCTGGGATCTCCCAGGTGCTTCGGCCCTAGAGCAGCCAGCTCGCCCTGTGCAGGCTGCCAATGTAGCAGATCCCAGGATCAGGACATCCCTCCCTCAATGGAAAAGAATGACAATGAACTGGGAAATCCAATGAACAGAAAACAGAACTGGAATCACATCATGCTGGCAGGGCTGCAGAAATAGGCATGATCCCATGTGAGGGCAGAAAAAAGAAGGAACGCTGCAGAAGATACAGCCCATAGAAACATAGAAGATAGGAGCAGGAGTAGCATTCGGCCCCTCGAGCCTGCTCCGCCATTCGATGAGATCATGGCTGATCATCCAAACTCAGTACCCCGTACCTGCCTTCTCCCCATATCCCTTGATACCTTTTGCTCTAAGAAATATATCTAACTCCTTCTTGAATATATTTAAAGACTTGGCCTCAACCGCCTTCTGTGGTAGAGAATTCCACAGGTTCACCACTCTCTGGGTGAAGAAATTCTTCCTAATCTCTGTCCTAAATGGCTTACCCCTTATCCTTAGACTATGACCCCTGGTTCTGGACTCTCCGACCATCGGGAACATTCTACCTGCATCTAGTTTGTCCAGACCTGTCAGAATTTTATAAGTTTCGATGAGATCCCCTCTCATTCTTCTAAACTCCAGCGAGTATAAGCCCAATCGACCCAATCTCTCCTCATACGTCATTCCTGCCATCCCAGGTATCAGCCTTGTGAATCTTCGCTGAACTCCTTCCATGGCAAGAACATCCTCAGATAAGGTGACCAAAACTGCACACAGTACTCAAGGTGTGGTCTCACCAAGGCCCTGTACAACTGCAGCAGGACATCCTTGCTCCTGTACTCAAACCCTTTTGCTATGAAGGCCAACATACCATTTGCCTTCTTCACCGCCTGCTGCACCTGCATGCTTACCTTCAGCGACTGGTGCACAAGGACACCCAGGTCTCGTTGCACTTCCCCTTCTCCCAATCTATTGCCATTCAGATAATAGTCTGCCTTTCTGTTTTTGACACCAAAGTGGATAACCTCGCATTTATCCACGTTATATTGCATCTGCCACGCTACTGCCCAATCACCCAACCTGTCCAAATCATCCTGGAGTTTCTCGGTATCCTCCTCGCAGCACACATGCCCACCCAGCTTTGTGTCATCTGCAAACTTGGAGATATTACATCTAGTTCCCTTATCTAGATCATTAATGTATATTGTGAATAGCTGGGGTCCAAGGACCGATCCCTGCGGTACCCCACTAGTCACTGCCTGCCACTTGGAAAAAGGCCCGTTAATTCCAACTCTCTGCTTTCTGTCCGCCAACCAGTTCTCTATCCAAGTCAGTACCTTGCCCCCAATCCCATGTGCCTTAACTTTACACGCTAATATCTTATGCGGGACCTTATTGAAAGCCTTTTGAAAGTCCAAATACACCACATCTACTGGTTCTCCCTTATCTATTTTCCCAGTTACATCCTCAAAAAATTCCAGTAGATTAGTCAAGCACGATTTACCTTTTGTAAATCCATGTTGACTTTGTCCGATCCTGTCACTGTTTTCCAAGTGCTCAGCTATTACATCCTTTATAATGGACTCTAGCATTTTCCCCACTACCGATGTCAGGCTTACCGGTCTGTAATTCCCCGCTTTCTCTCTACCACCCTTTTTGAATAGTGGGGTAACATTAGCTACCCTCCAATCCATGGGTGCAGTTCCAGATTCCAGCGAATTTTGGAAGATGATCAGTAATGCATCTACTATTTCTAGGGCCACTTCCTTAAGTACCCTAGGATGTAGATTATCAGGCCCTGGGGATTTATCGGCCTTCAATCCCATCAATTTCCCCAACACCATTTCCCTACAAATACTGATTTCTTTCAGTTCCTCCCTCTCATCAGACCTATGCTCTCCAACATCTCTGGGAGGTTATTTGTGTCCTCCTTTGTGAAGACAGAACCAAAATATGCATTTAATTGGTCTGCCATTTCTTTGTTCCCCATTATAACTCCCCCTGCTTCTGACTGCAAGGGACCTACACTTGATTTCACTAATCTTTTTCTCTTCACATATCTATAAAAGCTCTTACAGTCAGTTTTTATGTTCCCTGCAAGCTTACTTTCATTTTCTATTTTCCCCTTCTTAATTAATCCCTTTGTCCTCCTTTGTTGATTCCTAAACTGCTCCCAATCCTCAGGGTAACTGCTTTTTCTGGCCAATTTATATGCCCTCTCCTTGGATCTTATGCTATTCCTAATTTCCCTTGTTAGCCACGGTTGAGTCACCCTTTTTGTTTTATTCTTATCCCAAACTGGGATGAACAACTTCTGTAGTTCATCCATGCGGTCTTTGAATGTTTGCCATTGTCTATCCACCGTCAACCCTTTGAGTGACATTCCCCAATCAATCCTACCCAATTCGCACCTCATACCATCGTAGTTTCCTTTATTTAAATTCAGGACCCTAGTCTCCGAGTCATCTCCGGATATTTGGCTCATCCAGTTTACTGTACCTACAATGACCATTTTGGAAATAAGGATACCTGTGAATAAAGGACACTTGATGTAAGCCCCTTAGGTGTCCCTATTTTACAGGTATCACTGTATATAAAAGTTCTGTGTATTGCGTGCACCTCCAGTAAATGTCACATACTTTCCTGCTACACTTGAATACAAACATATGAAAGTGTTGGACAGGAAAAGACCAACTATTCTATTCAACCTGTCCCATACAGTTGTGATGCCTTATCTTCTTCTTCTTAGGCAGTCCCTCGGAACCGAGGATGACTTGCTTCCACGTTAAAAATGAGTTCTCAGGTGACTGATGAGTCTAATGCGGGACCTACAGTCTCTGTCACAGGTGGGGCACACGGTGGTTGAAGGGGCGGGTGGGTGGGGTGCCTGGGTTGACGTGCGCTCCTTGTGCTGCTTGCGCTTGGCTTCCGCTTGCTCCCAGCGAAGAGACTCAAGGTGTTCAGCGCCTTCCCGGATGCTTCTCCTCCACTTTGTGCGGTCTTGGGCCAGGGATTCCCAGGTGTCAGTGGGGATGTTGCACTTTTTCAAGGAAGCATTGAGGGTGTCCTTGAAGCATTTCCTCTGCCCACCTGGGGCTCTCTTACCATGTTGGAGCTCTGAGTAGAGTGCTTGTATTGGGAGTCTTTTATCGGGCATGCGGACGATGTGACCCATCCATTGGAGCTGATCGAGAGTGGTCAAAGCTTCGATGCTGGGGATGTTGGCCTGAGCGAGAACACTGACGTTGGTGTGCCAACGGATTTGCAGGATCTTGCGGAGGCAGCGTTAGTGGTACCTCTCCAGTGCTTTGAGGTGCCTGCTGTACATGGTCCATGTCTCTGAGGCATACAGCAGGGCGGGTATCACTGCTGCTCTGTAGACCATGAGCTTAGTGCTGGGTTTGAGGTACTGGTCTTCAAACACTCTCTTCCTCAGGCGACCAAAGGCTGCACTGGCACACTGAAGGCAGTGTTGGACTTCGTCATCATGATACAAACACTCCCTACTCACCCAAAACCATCCTGAGAGAGATGAAAAACTGGATAAAAATTGTGGCTAATTGCGGGTGGTGAATCTGGAAAATTTCCTCTCCCACCCCTTTAGGTGACTAAACTAGGCTAGGCCAGGAGACTCCATTGACACTGACTTACTTATATTGCAGGGTATTTTGTTAATAACACCCATATTGTTATAAAACAATGGCCCAGAAATTCGGGTCGGGGGCTTCCCGCGGGTGCAAGCCCCCGATCTGCACTTACCTTGCGCGCCGGCCGTTGAGCTGTGGGCCCCCGTTGAATTCCGATCCAGGGCCTGGTCCAGCTGCCGGCGTGCAGTGCTTGCGTATCCCAGGGGCGCAGTTAGTTTGATGCATCCCCTGGGATCACATGGGCCATGGGGAGCCAATCGGAGCAGGGAATGCTCCATTCATAAGGTTGACAGGAAGAGCTGTCAAAACTTATAAATACTACGGCCCCAAAACAGCACTAAATCTTCAAATAAATTTTAAAAAACATCACATTTTTTAAATAAACTATAAATTACATGAAATAACTATTTTAAATAATATTTTAAATTTTTGAAAAAAATAATTTTATTTTCTAACGGGGCTAAAAATAAACTTACAGTGCTTTAAAGTATTTAAAAATAATAAACCTGTGGAAAAAATGTTTTAATTTTAATTAATTCACCATTTACCTTGTAAAAAGCAGGCCTTACGACTGCTTTTTACATGTCTAACTTCTGGAGGCTTACCTTCCTGGGAAAACCTGTAAAAAAAAACAAAGTTCAATGCGCACGCGCAGCCTCTCCCGCGCACGCGTTCGACCTCTGAACCCCTTCGTTCAGGGGATCGGAAGTGCCGGTTTCCCACGCATGCGCAGTGCATGCAGGAAACCGGCACTTCCATTGGGCTTACGGGTGAGTGCCCCGTGCGTACTCACCCGTGGAGACCTGAATTTCTGGGCCATTAATATATCCCTTGACTCACCAAAAGAATCACTACAGAGGATCTGCTAGGAATATATCACAGGACATACTGTTACGTACTTTCCGTAACACATTTGTGTAATTCTTAATCTTAGGCATTCCAGTCTGCAAAGGTCACTGACCAAACAACAGTTAAACTTCGATTAAGCTGAGCCTCTGCTTACCTAACAATTAGACGTGTGGCCTTAAAGGAGTACACATCTAACTCGGCAGAGTAATACATTGTTCACCTGTTATTGTATCTATCTATAATATTATAAACACAATAACCCTGAAATCCAGGGGGCCTGGCAGCACAAAGCCACTGTTGTCTGGGCGTGCAGAGGCACAAATCGGGGTGGAACTTGGTTACACCGAGTCTCTGCCCCTTTTTTCATTGATCAATGTTTCTGACTGATTTGGGTGGGCATATTATGACACAATGCAAATAAGACAATCGATTGCTTTCAATAATTTGGCCTAATGGGAAAGTAGCCAAAGTCAATACTTTATTAAATAACAACAGAAAATGCTGGAAGCACTCAGCAGGCCAGACAGCATCCGTGGAGAGAGAAACAGAGTTAACGTTTCAGATCTGGGACCCTTCTTCTGAAGAATGCTGCCTGGCCTGCTGAGTGATTCCAGCATTTTCTGTTGTTATTTCAGATTTCCAGCATCCGCAGTATTTTGCTATTCAATACTTTTTTCAGCTTGTTTCAGGTCTACTTACACTGAAACAAGGCACCTCAGCAAAATACCGCCCCCCCCCCCCACCCTCCCCACCTCCGCAACAATCAGTAAGGTGAAATGATGCAGGTATCCACCTGCAATAGGTAAACAGCTTTGGCCCTGGGCAGAGTTGGGGCACATCCATAGACTGAAATTCTGCCCTACTCTGGAGCTGCCCCTAAAGGCCTCACCTGGAATTTGTGGGCCATTAATATGCCTGGTGTGCATTTTCTTTCCTAACACTTCTCTGCCATATGCATATTTCTGTGTCACACTTCAAAAAAGCATATTAATAAACAAAGACGCTCTCCAGGACCACAAAATACCAGAGCCAGGATTTCTTCAACATCTTGACTGGCATCTGCATGAACAGCAATTAGATTGTGTAGCCTTAAAAGGGCAGCGATCTATACTTTAGCAGAAGAAAAATGCATTTACTTGGAAATTTTGAAGAGGTTCTCTGGGAGGAGACTGGCAGGACCCCTGGCGAAACCAGTAAAGATTTGGATTGGACATGTCTTCCTCAGAATTATACTATCAAAACAACGAGAAAGAAAACATTTGCAAGGTACAGAGGAAGAGAAAATTCCTAATTACGTATACATGAGTTAGAATGTCTGTAGTCTGAAACTTAAACAGGCAAAGTACCCTGACTAGTCTGATTAATCCAAATTTGTGTTTACTTAATGAAAATTAGACTTTTAAAGAGACCTTAGTAAAATAATAAACTGTGGCGTGGTATACATCTCCTGCACTTTACAAAATAGTGTATCAGCTAACCTCCCGTGAGCAATGTCAGGTATATCTATCAGTCTATGACAAAGTTCAAGCATGTTCTGGAGGTTGATTAAGAAAGGGAAAATTGATTATGAAAGTAAATTAGCAAAAAATATAAAAACAGATAGCAAAAGTTTCTATAGTTATATAAAAAGAAAAAGGGTGGCTAAAGTAAATGTTGGTCCCTTAGAGGATGAGACCGAGAAATTAATGGTGGGAAACATGGAGATGGCAAAAACGCTGAACAAATATTTTGTATCAGTCTTTACAGTAGAGGACACTAAGAATATCCCAACACTGGGCAAACAGGGGGCTCTAGGTGGGGAGGAACTAAATACGATTAAAATCACTAAGGAAGTGGTACTCGGTAAAATAATGGGACTTAAGGCAGATAAATCCCCTGGACCTGATGGCTTACATCCTAGGGTCTTGAGGGAAGTGGCGGTAGAGATTGTGGATGCATTGGTAATAATTTTCCAAAACTCCCTGGACTCAGCAAAGGTCCCGGCAGGTTGGAAAACTGCTAATGTAACACCCTTATTTAAAAAGGGTAATAGACAGAAGGCTGGAAACTATAGACCAGTTAGCCTAACATCTATGGTTGGTAAAATTTTAGAGTCGATTATTAAGGAGACAGTAACGGGACATTTGGATAAACATAATTTAATAGGACAAAGTCAGCATGGTTTTACGAAGGGGAAGTCATGTTTGACAAATTTGCTGGAGTTCTTTGAGGAAGTAACATACAGGGTGGATAAAGGGGAACCATGGACGTAGTGTATTTAGACTTCCAAAAGGCATTTGACAAGGTGCCACACAAACGATTATTGCTCAAGATAAAAAATCACGGGATTGGGGGTAATATTCTGGCATGGGTGGAGGATTGGTTATCTAATAGAAAGCAGAGAGTTGGGATAAATGGTTCATTCTCAGGCTGGCAATCAGTAACTAGTGGTGTTCCACAGGGGTCATTGCTGGGACCCCAACTCTTTACAATCTATATTAACGATTTGGAGGAAGGGACCGAGTGTAACATATCAAAGTTTGTAGATGATACAAAGATGGGAGGGAAAGTAGTGAGTGAGGAGGACATAAAAAACCTGCAAAGGGACATAGACAGGCTAAGTAAGTGGGCAGAGATTTGGCAGATGGAATGTAATACTGGAAAGTGTGAGGTTATGCACTTTGGCAGGAAAAATCATAGAGCAAGTTATTATCTTAATGGCAAGAAACTGGAAAGTACTGCAGTTCAAAGGGATCTGGGGGTCCTGGTTCACGAAACACAAAAAGTTAGTATGCAGGTGCAGCAGGTGATCAAGAAGGCCAATGGAATGTTGGCTTTTATTGCTAGGGGGATGGAATATAAAAACAAGGAGGTATTGCTGCAGTTGTACAAGGTATTGGTGAGACCACACCTGGAATACTGCATACAGTTTTGGTGTCCATACTTAAGAAAATACATACTTGCTCTCGAGTCAGTACAAAGAAGGTTCACTCGGTTAATCCCGGGGATGAGGGGGTTGACATATGAGGAGAGGTTGAGTAGATTGGGACTCTACTCATTGGAGTTCAGAAGAATGAGAGGCGATCTTATTGAAACATATAAGATTGTGAAGGGGCTTGATCGGGTGGATGCGGTGAGGATGTTCCCAATGATGGGTGAAACTAGAACTAGGGGGCATAATCTTAGAATAAGGGGCTGCTCTTTCAAAACTGAGATGAGGAGAAACTTCTTCACTCAGAGGGTGGTAGGTCTGTGGAATTCACTGCCCCAGATAAATTTAAAACAGAAATAGACAGTTTCCTAGAAGTAAGGGGAATTAGGGGTTACGGGGAGCGGGCAGGAAATCGGACATGAGGCTAGGTTCGGATCGGTCATGGCCCTGTGGGTGGTGAAGCGGGCCCAGGGGCCATGTAGCCTGGTCCTGCTCCTACTTCTTGTGTTCTAATTCTGTGTTAGATTTCAGGAGATGGTTCTATTCACAGGGATTAGTGGAGACCTCGGGAACAGGCTGCCAGCTAGGAGTCCTTCAAGAGTAAATTGGGCCTGTTCCGGGCTGGGGTGGAGATCACCTCTTACAGAAGGTAAGTACTGTAGGAAATACAGGGACAGAGTGATCTCCTGGATGAGTTTCGATCGCCTAGATGGGTCGGAGAGGAAATTCCCAGATTTTTTCTCCCAAATTGGCACATTGGGTTTTTTATCTGGTTTTTCGCCTCTCCTGGGAGATCACATGGGTTCGGGTGGGATGGAGAGTGAAAGTAGATTTGAGGTTAGGATCAGATCAGCCATGATCTTATTGAATGGCGGAGCAGGCTCGAGGGGCCGATTGGCCTACTCCTGCTCCTGTTTCTTATGTTCTTATGTTCTTATTATTTGAAACCCTGATTAAGTAACAGCCTAGACACAAATATTATTTGATACAATTTACAATGTTCAGGTGATTTTAGTATTTACCAGTGAATACAGTGTGGCAAGCTCCACTCTGACAATGGAATTGACAAGTAGCCGCAGTTATCTCTTACTACATTCTGCTGAAGATACTAGAGATTTGTTATGTCATGTGACAGGAGGGGAGAGTATGGTAGTAGGTAAAACATACCTTGTGACAAGAATGCACACTAAACCTGGAACATTCCTTCAGCTGTGAAACCCATGAACTCGCACAACTGTCACATAGAATCGTAGAATCCTACAGCACAGGAGGCCATTCAGCCCATCATGCCTGTGTTGGCTCTTTGAAAGAACTATCCAATTAGTCCCACTTTGTCACTATTAACCTATATCCCTGCAAAGTCATGGATACCCAAAGTAAATGATAAGAGTTTAACTGCCCAAGGGATTCAAATGACAGCTTAATCTTCAGCAGTTCCCAAGGCCCTAGTTTAGTTAATAACTATACACTTTCTGTGGTAACTGTATTTGTTGGCCTCGCCTCTCCATATCTCTGTAATCTCCTGCAGCCCCACAACCTTCTGAGGTCTCAACGCTCCTCTAATTCTGGCCTCTTGAGCATCCCTGCTTTTAATCGCTCCACCATTGGTGGCCTTGCCTTCAGCTGCCAAACCTGAAGCTCTGGAATCCCCTCCTAAACCTCTCCACCTCTCTTTCCTCCTTTAAGACGCTCCTTAAAACCTACCTCCATCTGCCCAAATATCTCCTTATGTGGCTCGGTGTCAAATTTTGTTTTCTAGCACTTTTATGAAGTGTCTTGGGATGTTTTACTACATTAAAGACATTATATAAATACAAGTTGTTGTTTTTGTCATTGTTTCATTGTTAAATGTATTGTATTTTCTTTAGGTTTTGGTTCTTCTTTCCATTTTGAGCGATGTTCTTGCTGGTGATGGCTGATAATACACATCATAGCATCAATATGTGATGAAATTCACAAGTTATTACTGTAATTATATCAACCAGACAATGTTGATGATTTTTAGTGCACAGATAATCATCAGAATTGAATATAGTTAAATGGTAACACAACTCAGCAGATGCAGACTCTCACTGCTGGGTCCTTGTCCATTGAATTTTCCATAGTCTCTGATTATTTTTCAAAATTTAACTTTTTCCAAGTAACTTTGCCTAAATGGAGTTCTATAAAGATTCATTTACTTCAGCAGCTTGTGGAGCAGATATGCTGAAGTGATGTCAAGCAGCAGACCCCCTTCAGCATTTCCGCTCCACAGACTGGATCACTGCTGTAAATTTAAACATCACTTTTATTTTTGTACCAAATCTGAAGACAAGTTGTCTATTTTGAATGTATTTTTTCTAAGCTGAAAATTGCAAAGCTTGACAACAAAGGTTTGAAATTGTTGAGAGTTTGCATGTTTTGGGAATGGCATGAAGTAACAGTAAGATTTTTGAACACAGTTTTAATGTTGAGACAATCTGTAAATGGAGGTGAGCCTTTGGCTTAGTGGTAGCATTCCGCCTCTGAGTTAGAAAGTGACGTGTTTGTGCCCCACTCCAGATAGTCCCGGCGAGTGGAGACTAGAATATGATCTCTAAATACTAGGCTGACATCCAGTGGCGTACTCAGGTCAGAACGGAGTAATCACTGCCTCATGGTCGTATTCCTGCCTCTGAGTCAGAAGGGTTGGGTTTGGGCCCCACTTCTGACAGATCCAGCAAGTGGAGGCTGTGAATAAAAAAAGACTTCCATTTATATAGCGCCTTTCATGACCACCGGACGTCCCAAAGTGCTTTACAGCCAATGAAATAATTTTGAAGTGTAGTCACTGTTGCAATGTAGGATGTTGTAATACTGGATCGATATCCAGCTGGGGTACTTGCAGCCGATGGATTCCCCCTCCCCCATCATAAAGGGTAGGTGGGGCTCTTTGGCCTTGGTTGCAGCCCACCTAGGAGGAGGTACTCAATAAAAACCGTGAGTAAGGCAACAGGAAGCCACCTCAGCTACCCTTCCTTAGTAAGTGGCTCAAGAATCTCATGTGTGAGACTTGAGTTAGGACCTGTCCTAGGGCAGAAAACAATGGATGGGTGGATCCATAATTGATCCATATGTGTGTTTTTTGGGAAATTGAATCTGTCCCAATAACCTGATAATCGTTGTGAATCCCAATGATGGTCATATGGTGGTAAGCTATGCAGTAAGATAGTTATGATGTTATACATCGTTTTGTAGATATAATTTTGTGCTTAACACATTAGAGAACCAAAATATAGCTGTTAGTAAACACAGTAGTAATGTAGCCAGAAAGCTAGAAATTAATGTTGAGCTGAAGTAGGATAGAGAAGCTCTGGTGCTGGGCAGGAGGGGGTAGTTAATCCTTGTGGTGGCAGATGTCAACAACAAGCAAGGATTGAAGGCATACTTCAGGTCAGATTCCACCAACATGAGGGACAGCTTTTCTCATGTTTCACCTTTCACATGCTTCCAGAGGTTTCAAAAGATCGAATTCATTGGACTCGATTTTCACTCCCTCCGCCAGGTGGAAACCTAGCAGGAGTGCTCCTCCAGGGTCCACAAAGAAACCTTGAGCATCCCCTGCCCCAGTATTCCTCTCCCTCCCTGACTAGTATTCCCCTCTCAGAGCACTTACCATGTGCTGGGGACCCTACCCCTGGGTCCCTAGCGGCAGTCTCCTGCCACCAGATTCTAACGGCCGAGCAGCCATTCCCTGCTGATAACCCATCTGCTGCTGCTCCCAGACGGGCACATTGTTCGCTTTACCGCGTTTTCATCGGGAGTTGAAATCGAGCCCATTGTGTTAGCTTTGCAGCGATGGTGTATTATGGAAACTGTAATATTTGCATACTGAATTATCATTGGCCCGCAGGCATCTGCAAGGAATACCTATTATATTCACATGTGATCACATGTTGAGTTGTCATTGGCCTGCAGGCATCTGTAAGGACTGCTATTGTTTAGAAGACCCAGGGGGTCCTGACTCCATCTTGTCCACACGGTGCTGTATGTATGTTTGAGTTCACAGACCTGATGCTTCATTAAAAGAGTTTAAATTGTAATACTCCGTTGTCCTGCAATTTATTATTTTTGTACAAAGTGTTCAAAACAAGACATGGTGTCAGAAGTGGGATTTGAAATGGACCGTTGGAGCTCCCTTACCTCGAATGAATTGGGAATCTTTGAACTTACCTAGAGAATGGAGCAAGTTCAAGCAACACATGAAGTTCATGTTTTCGCGTCCACTGAAAAGAAAAGGAGAGGAAGAAAAATGCAGTTACCTACTCCTGTGGATCGAAGAAAAAGGGAGAGACATTTTTAACACATGGTCTCTCACCGCGGATGAAGCAAATGTACTGAAGAGTTATTTTGACCGTTTCGAAGCATATGTGATGCCCAAGACAAATATGATATTCGCTAGGTACAAGTTTCAGGAGAAAGTACAAGGAGCTAGTGAGTCGTTTGAACAGTTCGTGACTGAGTTAAAACTGTTGGTAAAAGACTGTGCTATGCAGATAAAGATGAGATGGCCAGAGACCGCATCATGTTTGGAATACATTCAGCTAAAGTGAGAGAGAAACTTTTGAATGTTGGGTCCGGGCTAACACTGGACAAAGCTATGGACATAGCTAGATCGCACAAGATAGCCCAAGCACAGTTGAAAACCATAACTGGCGCCACAAGCAGCTCGAGTGAACAGCCAGTGCACACAGTTAATAGATACACACCAAAGAACACTGCCCAGAGAGCGTGTTTCAGAACAGAAAGAACAGCGAGAGTTCTAAAAATGGGCGACACAGACATAAAACACGTCAAAAACTGTGGATATTGTGGAAACAACTGGCATGGAGAAAAGGAGTACTGCCCTGCCAAAGGAAGGCAATGTATTAAATGTGGTAAACGGAACCACTTTGCTAAAGTTTGCAAGACTGTTTTCGGAAAAGCAGTACACACAGTGAGTGACAGCCAAATGCCAGATAGAGAGCCAAATGCAGAGGAACTGTTTATTGATTCTGTGTCACAGGAAAAACAGATTTCAGAGACTGAGCAAGCTTTTGCCGATATTGAGATAAGAAAACAGGGCAAAGAGGTTAAGTTTAAACTAGACACTGGATCTCAGGTTAATGTAATTCCGCTGAGTGAGTATCACAGCTTGAAGGATGAGTGTGAGCTACAGCCCACCTCACGCAGACTGACCAGCTATGGGGGTGAGCAGTTCAATGTAAAAGGCACAGGCGTGATGAAATGCAAGTACAAAGAAAGCGACATGATGTTGGACTTTTACATTGTTGACACTCAAGCACCTCCAGTGCTAGGTCTAAAGGCATGTTTAGACATGGACCTCGTCAAGCTAGTGCTATCATTGACAGCACCAGTTGAGAAGCAGACAGTCATGGAGGAGTTTGCTGACGTTTTCAAAGGAATCGGACTATTCCCAGGTGAATGCACTATTCACCTTGACCCAGCAGCAACCCCTGTGGTTTGCCCACCAAGAAGGATACCCCTTGCTCTACATAGTCGCCTGAAGGAGGAGCTGCAGAGCATGGAGAATACAGAAATTATCGTCCGGGAAACAGAACCGACAAAGTGGGTCAACACGTTAGTACTGGTTGAGAAACCACGTACAGACAAGCTCAGAGTCTGTCTCGACCCCAGAGATTTGAACAAGGCTATCAAACGCCCTCACTACCCTCTACCAACGCTAGATGACATCACATCCAAGCTAGTGGGAGCATGTTACTTCAGTGTAATGGACGCATGATCAGGATACTGGAATATCAAGCTCACGGAAGAGTCATCTAAGCTAACAACGTTCAACACACCATTTGGACGCTACCGATTTCTGCGTTTACTATTTGGTCTTATATCAGCTCAGGATGAATTCCAGCGGAAGATCGACGAAACCTATGAAGGCCTCGACGGAGTAGTCGCAATCGTAGACGACATCCTCATCTATGGCAGGAATAGAGAGGAACATGACAGGAACCTCCGTGCGATGCTACAAAGATCATAGGAGAAAGGTATCCGGCTCAACCCCGAGAAAAGCATAATCGGATCCACCGAGATCAGTTATTTCGGGCATCGCCTCTCAACTGATGGCATTAAGCCAGATCCAGAGAAAATCTCCACCATCAAGAAGATGGAGCCGCCGAAGAACCGCGCAGAGCTAGAGACAGTATTAAGCATGGTTAACTACTTAGCCAAGTTTGCCCCGAGCCTCTCCGAAATCAACGCACCCATGCGTCAGTTGCTCAAACAACCCAATGAGTTCCTGTGGGACAAACAACATGACACAGCATTTCAGAAAATGAAAGACCTAATCATCAGAGAACCAGGACCAGTTCTTGCCTACTTCGACCCCAACAAAGAGCTCAGACTACAAGTGGACGCGTCAAAGTACGGACTAGGCGCAGTATTACTGCAAGAAGGAAAGCCCATCGGCTACGCTTCCAGATCTCTCACAGATAGTGAAATCAACTATGCTCAAATTGAGAAAGAGCTATATGCAATTCTGTTTGGATGCAAGCGTTTCCACCAGTACGTCTATGGCCGACAGGTCATTGTGGAATCCGACCACAAGCCCCTCGAGTCAATCATGAGGCAACCACTAGCCGCAGCCCCACCAAGTCTACAGAGAATGATCCTTCAGCTACAGAAGTACGACTTCACAATCATTCACCGTCCAGGCAAAGACATTCCTGTCGCAGACACGCTCTCCAGAAAGTCTCTTAGCTACCAGGACAGCAGACTCAATGAAGGCATGGATGTGCAGGTACACATGGTGTACAACAACTTACCTGTGAGTGACTCAAAACTGAAGGAGATCCGAGCAGGAACAGAGAAAGATGCACAACTCACACTGCTGAGCAAAGTCATACATGAAGGATGGCCTGAGGAAAGGAGGAAATGCCCTCGGAGCATATCTGAATTCTGGAACCACAGAGACGAACTGTCACAAATCAACGGAATCGTCTTCAAAGGGGAGAAAATCATCATTCCTACCAGTCTCAGAGAAGAGATGTTGACAAAAAATTCATGCAAACAAAGAGCACGTGACTGTGAGGGTGCCGGTTAGTTCCCTCAGTAACCCCTAGATGGCACCTTCACTTGTTTGTTTCCTTTTGCTAAATTATTACTTGTTTACTTAACTGCCTTTTATCAGGTTCATTGGTTGCACCTGGTTTTGCTTGTATTTAAGTTCTGTGGTTTCTTCCCTCTGTGCTCAGTCTTGACAAGCCGTTGGCCTAGTGGTTGCTTGTCTTGAGCTCCTATGTTTGTAACTGTGTGATTCTAGTAAAGTACTTTTATTTAAGACTGCATACCTGCTTCTCGCCTCATCTGTCTGCACTTGGGTCCAGAACCAGCCTCGCCCTGACAGCAAGACTGAGCCATTATGGACCCAGCAGTGATGGAGGAATTTTGTGCTATTCTCTCCCTTCAAGGTGCTTTCCTCGGCAGCCTTAAGCAACTTCTCCAAAGCATTTCAGACAAGGTGGATACGTGGACTCAGACCATTCAACACCCAGCCGCTGTGGCTTCTGCTCAGGATGTTCCTCCTCAGTCAGTTCCTTTGGATACTACCTCACCGGTCGCCGATCTCCAAACTCACCGAGAGCCTCACCTACCAGCGCCAGAGCGCTATGACGGTCATCCAGGCAAGTGTCGCGGCTTCTTGACCCAGTGCTCCCTAGTTTTTGAACTCCAACCCTCCATGTTCCTATCACCCCGCTCTAAGGTAGCGTTCATCCTATCACTACTCTCGGGAAAAGCTGTCGCCTGGGCTACCGCTATCTGGGAGCAGCAATCTTTCGTCTGCTCGGACATTCTCCTTTTCACCGAAGAGATGAGCAAAGCCTTTGACCATCCTGTGAGTGGGCGGGAGGCAGCTAAGAGACTTTTGAATCTCCGCCAGGGCAACAGCAGCATAGCCGACTTCACCATTGAGTTCCGCACACTCGCTGCGGAATGCCGCTGGAACACCGAGGCCCTTCTCTCCACGTTTCTTCATGGCCTCTCCGAATCTATCAAAGATGAACCGGCGTCCAGAGAGGTTCCGGAGGACCTTGACATGCTCATCTCCCTTGCCATTAGAGTGGATAACCGCCTCCGGGAGCGTGGTAGAGAGAGGAGGTTCACTACTTCCACAGAGGTGAGATCTTCCGGTGTTTCGAATCGGACCAAGAGTTTCCAAGTACCCCCGAGTCCACCTGTTAGCTCCGAAGAGGGACCTATGCAACTCGGCAGAACTCGGCTCTCCCAGTTTGAGAGACAGAGGAGATTGAGAGAGGGGTGTTGTCTTTACTGTGGCCTGTCTGGCCATCTCAGAGCCACATGCCCTGAGCTTCAGGAAAAAGCCAGGAGGATTGGGAAAATATGGACAGATCAAATCCCTTCTCCTACCCCTTCTGTCTTCCAAACCCTGCTCCCCGCTCGTCTCTCTTGGGAGGGACAACAGTACAACCTCCAGGCGTTTGTTGACTCAGGGGCCGCTGGCTGTTTTATTGATGCCACCCTTGTGCGCAGCCTGAAAATTCCTTTCTCCCGCCTTGACAAGCCTTTACAAGTCACCGCCCTCGACGGCAGGCCCCTTGGTTCTGGGCGTATTCATCATATCACTGGAGTATTACATGTCCAAGTAGGGGAGAGACATCAAGAGTTGCTGCAGTTTCACCTTATCGATTCACCTGAGCTCCCTCTCGTTCTTGGACATCCGTGGCTCTCTCTTCACAACCCTCACATTGACTGGACTACTGGGACTGTGCTGGAGTGGGGTCCTTCATGTCTAACCAACTGTCTTAAGGTCTTCCCTAGTCCGCCCCGTCCTTCCTCTCCCGAGCCAGCTGATCAGCTGGACCTTGCTCATGTGCCCCCTGAATATTCGGACCTCTATGCTGTGTTTAGTAAGAAGTGGTCCACTACACTCCCCCCACACCGGTCCTACGACTGCGCCATTGATCTCCTGCCTGGCACGAGCCCCCCTCAGGGTCGGCTCTACTCTCTCTCTGGCCCTGAGAATGTTTTCATGGAAGAATACATCAAGGAAGCCCTCGCTACAGGTTTCATTCGCCCTTCCACCTCCCCAGCGGGTGCTGGCTTCTTTTTTGTAAAGAAGGATGGTGGTCTCAGGCCTTGCATAGACTATCGGGGGCTTAACAAAATTACCATTAAGAACCGCTATCCTCTCCCTTTGATGTCTTCAGCATTTGAGCAGCTGCAGGGAGCTACCATCTTCTCCAAACTTGACCTCCGCAACGCATACAACCTGGTCCGCATTAGGGAGGGGGATGAATGGAAGACTGCCTTTATCACCCCTAGTGGTCACTGGGAATACCTCGTCATGCCCTTTGGTCTCACTAACGCTCCTGCTGTCTTCCAAGCTCTGGTCAATGACGTGCTCCGGGACCTGCTGAACCAGTTCATGTTTGTTTATTTGGATGACATTCTCATCTTCTCAAAGTCCCCCCAGCAGCATGTCCAACACGTCAGACAGGTTCTGCAGAGGCTTTTGGAGAACCGTCTCTTTGTCAAACCCGAGAAATGTGAATTCCACGTCTCTAAGGTCACCTTCCTGGGCTACGTCATCTCCTGTGGAAGCGTCCAGATGGATCCTAGCAAGGTTCAAGCCGTCTTGAACTGGCTGCGTCCCACGTCGGTTAAGCAGGTTCAGCGGTTCCTGGGATTCGCCAACTTTTACAGACGCTTCATCCGTAACTTTGGCTCCATTGCCGCCTCCCTCTCCGCGTTGACCAAAGGCTCGTCTCTACGGTTTAATTGGTCTTCTGAAGCGGAACGGGCCTTCCAGGAGCTCAAACAACATTTCACCTCTGCTCCCATCCTGGTACACCTGGACCCCACCCTGCCCTTTATCGTAGAGGTGGATGCCTCGGATATTGGAGTCGGGGCTGTCCTGTCCCAGCGCTCCCCTAAGGACCAAAAGCTACATCCCTGTGCCTTCTTTTCCCTTCCCGTCATCTGAAGCCAGCAGAGAGTAACTACGATGTCGGCAACAGGGAGCTCTTGGCAGTTAAGTTGGCCTTGGAGGAGTGGAGACACTGGTTGGAGGGAGCAGAGCATCCTTTTGTCGTCTGGACCGACCCTAAAAATCTGACATATATCCAGGACGCCAAGCACCTCAATCCTCGGCCGGCCAGGTGGTCTCTCTTCTTTAACCGGTTCAACTTTCTCCTGTCATACCGCCCAGGGTCTAAGAACCTCAAACCGGATGCCCTTTCTCGCCAGTATGACCCCTCGGAAAAGGACCGGACCCCGGAACCTATCATCCCCAGTTCCTGCATCATTGCTCCCGTCACATGGGAGATTGAGATGGTGGTGCAAGAGGCCCAACGTCAGGAGGCTGACCCTGGAGGAGGCCCTCCTAATAGCCTTTATGTCCCCAGTCAGGTGTGCGCCCAGGTCCTTCAATGGGGGCACTCTTCTCGATTGACTGGTCATCCTGGGATCCGTCGGACTCCCGAGTTCCTGAAGAGGAGGTTCTGGTGGCCCTCTATTGAAGCCGACACCCGGGCCTTTGTCTCCGCTTGTCCCGTCTGTGCCCAGAACAAGACATCCCAACAACCCCCGCTTGGTCTCCTGCATCCCTTGCCCATCCCCAGCCGTCCCTGGTCTCATATCGCCCTGGATTTCATCACCGGGCTACCTCCATCTGAGGGATTCACTACCATCCTAGTTGTGGTCGATCGCTTTTCTAAGGCTGCTCACTTCGTCCCTCTTGTCAAGCTTCCCTCTGCCAGAGAGACTGCCCAGCTGGTTGTCCAGCATGTTTTCCGCCTCCATGGCTTGCCCCTGGATGTCGTCTCTGACCGTGGTCCCCAGTTCTCATCCAGCTTCTGGAAGGCTTTTTGTTCCCTCCTGGGCGCTTCCGTCAGTCTCTCCTCTGGGTTCCACCCACAGTCGAAATACCAGACTGAGAGAACCAACCAAGATCTGGAAATGGTGCTAAGAAGCTTTGTGTCCTCCAATCCTTCCACCTGGAGCAAGTATCTAGTCTGGGCAGAGTATGCGCACAATACCCTTCAGAGCTCCTCCACGGGCCTCTCACCTTTCGAATGTCAATATGGCTTCCAACCGCCACTCTTTCCTGAACAGGAGAGGGAGGTAGGAGTCCCGGCTGCCCAGGGGTTCGTCCAACGCTGCCGCCGTACCTGGAGAAGGGTCCGATCCGCCTTGCAGCTCACTTCTTCTCGGCAGAAAGTGCAGGCTGACCGACACCGCCGCCCAGCTCCTTGGTTCCGGACCGGACAGAAGGTCTGGCTGTCTACCCGGAATCTTCCGCTCCATGTGGAGTCCCGCAAGTTGGCTCCCCGGTTCATCGGACCGTTTAGGATCTTGGAAAAAGTAAACCCAGTGGCCTACCGGCTCCTCCTTCCTCGGTCGATGAAGATACATCCCACGTTCCACGTCTCTCACCTCAAGCCGGTACTTACCAGTCCCTTGGTCCCTGCTTCCAGACCTCCCCCCCACCCCCGCCCCGCATGATCGACGGTCAGCAAGCCCACACTGTCCCTCGCCTCCTTGATAGTCGCCGGGTTAGGAGGAGCATTCAATACCTGGTCGATGGGGAGGGTTATGGTCCTGAAGAGTGTTCCTGGGTTCCGGCCTGGGACATTTTGGATCCTGAACTCATCAGGGATTTTCGCCGTCGCCACCCTGATCATCCAGGAGGAATGTCAGGAGCCGTTCCTAGGAGAGGGGGTCCTGTGAGGGTGCCGGTTAGTTCCCTCAGTAACCCCTAGATGGCACCTTCACTTGTTTGTTTCCTTTTGCTAAATTATTACTTGTTTACTTAACTGCCTTTTATCAGGTTCATTGGTTGCACCTGGTTTTGCTTGTATTTAAGTTCTGTGGTTTCTTCCCTCTGTGCTCAGTCTTGACAAGCCTTTGGCCTAGTGGTTGCTTGTCTTGAGCTCCTATGTTTGTAACTGTGTGATTCTAGTAAAGTACTTTTATTTAAGACTGCATACCTGCTTCTCGCCTCTTGGGTCCAGAACCAGCCTCGCCCTGACACGTGACATTATGTTTTGGCCTGGAATGTGCAAACACATTGAGGACATTGTTGGAAAATGTTCCATTTATCTAGAACGCCGCCCATCAAATGTCAAAGAGCCCATGATACCTCACCGTATCCCAGACAGGCCCTGGCAGGTCGTCAGCTGCAAGCAAGTGCAGGCAAAACATGTACAGAGACAGCAACACCAAAAGAGATGCTATGACAGGTCAGCTAGACTACTGCTGCCGCTGCACAATAGAGTTATCCTTGACTTGTGAACTGTCAAAGGGTGTAGGCGGATCGCTGCCCTAAAAATACTGTACATCGTTATTGAAACGTTGAGATGTTTTCAGTGCTAGTTAAATGTTGATTTACTTATATGTTGATGCTACTGAGAACATTATGTAGAAGAAAGGTTCAAAATAATGCATAACATTTTTCTTTTAAAAGAAAGGGGATGTAACATTTGCATATTGAATTATCATTGGCCCACAGGCATCTGCAAGGAATACCTATTATATTCATATGTGATCACATGTTGAGTTGTCATTGGCCTGCAGGCATCTGTAAGGACTGCTATTGTTTAGAAGACCCAGGGGGTCCTGACTCCATCTTGTCCACACGGTGCTGTATGTATGTTTGAGTTCACAGACCTGATGCTTCATTAAAAGAGTTTAAATTGTAATACTCCGTTGTCCTGCAATTTATTATTTTTGTACAAAGTGTTCAAAACAAGACAAAAACTATGGCCTAAAACTTCGACGTCACCGTGCCCATTTTCAGGCCAAAATGGGCACCTAAGCAACCAATATGGTGGGCGGGGCATGCATGCTCATTACGCACCAGAAGTGCACCGCCCTCCATTTTGGTGACGGCAGAAAAATAGGCATCCAGGGCTCGTGCCTGAAACAGGTGCTGGAACCTTTTCATATGCAATAGTTGGCCAAATGCCTGTTTGAGGCCCCCATGCAACAGATGCTGGAACCTTTTCATATGCAATAGTTGGCCAAATGCCTGTTTGAGGCCCCCATGCAAAATTGGGCTGCCCTGAAATCGGCCAGCACCGGGTCATTCGGCCCAACCAGTCTGTATTGACGTTTACCCTTTACGTGCACAAACAATTCTAATCACATTAATCCACCTTGTTCCTATATTCTTTCATCCCCAGATTGATATGTTTTTTTAATGCATAGTGTGACAAAAATATATTGTTCAAAACATTATTTTGCATTCTAAGACTTAAGCAATTTATACAGCCAACACTGTGGTGGTTGTTACTTTACTGGTTTTGTTTAATATCTACACATTATGTTTCTAATAATGCAATTCATAGTAATAATAACCCATTGAATTATTCATTGCAGCTTTTATTACATTGCTGTTCAGTGTGGTGAATACTAATATTACAAAGTTTAAAATATAGAGGTGTAGAAGTATCGTTTCAATGGATTTAGAAAAATACCAGCTTTTTGAGTATAAGTGTGGACCGCAGTGATACACAGCACATCAGAGAAAACAGCTCTCAACTGTCCCCATTGCCTGATGTACAGATAGTTTCACAAAGTAGCAGCTTTGTGTTAAAAAAAAACAATTTATATTCTATCACACAATCTATTGTATGTGACCCTGTGAAATGGTTTTGATAAATCCAGCCAGTTAAGAAAAATGCCAGTTATAACAATCAAAAAACATTCCCTGCTCTGGGCTGGAACACTGCAGGCTATAAGTTGGATGACCTTGCTATATTCTTTGCCAGCACTGTTGCCTCCCACCTCATTCCTTCAACCTGGCAGGCTGTTTGCTCAAGATATTTTCAACTTTGCAACTCAGCTGACACATCACTGATGAGCATAAATGTATCAGTGGATGTCTCACTGAAATGGCTCAACCCAATCACAACCCACCATGTGAAACATGCTGGTGTAAATTGGTTACTGTGCACTACTGCCTGTAAAAGCTACATGTTCTGATTAGACTCAAGATTGCATATTCTCTGCCTAGTTCACCACAGAGAGGTTCAGGGCAATTCAAACACTCTCAATAAAGTGACATACTGCGGCTCTATGGAGGGAACCTGCTCCCGGAGGATGGCAGTTTAATGCTCCATTGCACACAGAGCACTAACAGATGAACAGCAAAAACCTGAGATAAATTGTGGACAGCTATATTTGAGTGGGTCTGTTCCAGGGCTTCTTATCTGCAGCCAGTGAGTTTGTTTCACCTATATGGAGATAAAAGCAAATGACAAGCTGCTTCACTGAGTTCCCATCAGGTGATTGCTAGCATTCTCGATAAAGAATGAAAAAGGCCCTTTATTATTTAAGTGAATATGACAAACAGCAAATCAAGCTGTAAAACTGTCTTCTGGAGCAGAATTCATCTGCCTATTACACAGCTACCAAGCTGATTTCTGCACATTAAGGTTCCTGACAGTCTCCTACTTTGTCATGTGGGCAGTAATGAAATAATCATAGCTAATTCAAAGATTATATAGGCACATGAGAAAGCTTTTGAAGGGGGTTGTTTCTTCAAAGGCATTCTGACATAAAAGGAGCCTGTAAAATAATTTTTTCAGAGGAATCATAAACAAAACATATGTGCAGTCTCAAGTTGTTTCATTTTAAAATAATCAATATATTTTCTTTTTAAAATATTTTAACAAAGCATTTCTTGAGCACAATGCAACCCTGGAGCACCAGGGAGCAGGTACACAAAGTTAAGCAGGCAGTGAAGTCCATTGTTCTTAATTCTAAAAGATAATACAACATTTGCTACATATTTGGTTCAAGATTTGTTTCATAAAGTGTTGCATTTTTTATTATTGCATTACAAATGCAAGTGTTATTTCTTACCTCATTGCAGCCTCCCCATGGAAGGACCTCAAACACTGGACCTGAAATTATACTGTATTAGAAGTGCAGAATGATATCTCAGAGAGTGGCGGCCTGTCTTAGGAAGAAACCACACAAGTAAGTGGCAATGGGCATTGCCAGCTCTTGGCTAGGTTGCTGTTTATATCTTTGAGTGTGACCTTTAACAGATGACTGCCTACACCACATTCCCCAAATCAGATTCATGTTTGGCACATTTCATCCCTCAGAAGGAACCAAAGCAATTTTCATTTGAGTGTGAGCCTTGTCAGCAGCCTCGTTGGGTGTCCCCTACAAGCTAACAGTTGACACATTCACTGCCAGCACAAGAAAGCAGAACTATTACTGTCCTGGCTAATGAATTACTGTAATTCCGTATAAAAAGTTTGTTAGACAGTTCCTGTCTGCTTGACCATATGACCTTAGTAATAATCAGTGCCCAGTGGGTAACACTCTCGCCTCTGAGTCAGAAGGTTGTGGGTTCATAGTCCACTCCAAAGACTTGAGCACAAAAATCTCGGCTGACACTCCAGTGCAGTACTGAGGGAGTGCTGCACTGTCGGAGGTGCCGTTTCTCGGATGAGATGTTATACCGAGGTCCCATCTGCCCTCTCAGGTGGACGTAAAAGATCCCATGGCACTATTTTGAAGAAGAGCAGGGGAGTTATCCCCGGTGTCCTGTATTTATCCCTCAATCAACATCACTAAAACAGATTATCTGGTCATTATCACATTGCTGTTTGTGGGAGCTTGCTGTGCGCAACTTGGCTGCCGCGTTTCCCACATTACATCAGTGACTACACTCCAAATAAAGTACTTCATTGGCTGGAAAGCCATTTGAGATGTCTGGTGGTCGTGAAAGGCGCTATAGAAATGCAAGCTTTTCTTTCTTTAAACAAGTCATCATTAGTCAGAAACTGTCGTCCCCTTGCTGTAAACTTGGACACAGTTCTTTCCTTTTGATACTTTCTGCTGCCCAGACTCTTCAGCCAGAGATGTACAATGGCCAGCTATACAATTTTCCTGACAAGGTGTCATCCAGTCAAGCTTTAAATGTAGAGTTAACAAACAACAAGCAGCTGCTGTGGATTTGACAACTCAAATTACAAAATTATAATGAAGACGAATAACACTCCAGACAAGGCCACACGCATTTCATTCTGAGGTGAAATTACAAACTGATGAAATGCTGTGCTGTTGCTAGGCAGCCACCAGCAGGTAGGGAAACTGATTTCCTCCATATTCTTCCAAAAACACCATTTCAAGACAAAGACTTAGATTCCCTGCCTTTTCTGGAAAAATTCCAACCATTCCGTTTTAACATCCCAGTAATTAATATAGCACCTTTAACGTAGGCAATGTCCCAAGGTGCTTCACTGAAGTGTAATCAGACAGAAATTGACACAGAGCCAAATAACTAGATAACAGGAAGGGGTAACTAAAAGCTTAGTCGCAGAGGCAGGTTTTAAGAATGGTTTTAAAGGAAGGGTTGGGAAGTGGAGAGGTTTAGGAAGGAAATTCCAGAGCTTAGGGCCTGGGCAGCTGAAGGCATGACTGCCCAAACGGTGGGGCGAAGGCAGTGTAGGATGTGTCAAAGGCCAGAATTGGAGCAACGCAGTGTTCACAGAAGGTTGTAGGGCTGGAGGAGGTTACAGAGATAGGGAGGGGTGAGACCAAGAAAATTTGAACACTTGGATGAGAATTTTAAAATCAAGGTGTTGTTAGACCAATGTAGGCCGGTAAGCACAGGAGTGAGCGGAACCTGGTGCGGGTTAAGATACAGGCACTAAGAGATTTGGATGAGCTCAAGTTTACGGAGGGTAGAGGATTGGAGGCTTGCCAGGAGAGCATTGGAATAGTCGAGTCTGGAGGTGACAAAAGTATGGATAAGGGTTTCAGCAGTGGGTAGCCTGTGTCAGGGACGGAAATGACTGATGTTATGGAGGTGATGGAGAGAATAAGGGATTGGAACCTCAGCTTGGCGTCAATTAGGATGCAGAAGTCACGAACAATCTGATTCAGTCTGAGACAGTGGCCGGGGAGTGGGATGGGTTTGGTGGTAAGGGAACAGTGCTTTTGGGGCTGGGGGAGACAATGGCTTCGGTCATCCCAATGTTTAATTGGAGGAAATTGCAGCTCATCCAGGACTGGATGTCGGATAAGCAGGTATACAACACAGAGGCAGTAGAGAGGGGGTAGGTAGTGTCATCAGCTTAGTGTCATCAGCGTACATGTGGAATCTGACATCATCTCTTCAGAAGATGTCACCCAGGGGCAGCATGTAAATGAGGAATAGGAGAGGGCCAAGGATAGGTCCTTGGGGGACTCCAGAGGCAATGGTGTGGGGGCAGGAAGAGAAGTCATTTGCTGGAGATTCTCTGGCTATGACTGGATAGGTAAGGGTAGAACCAAGCAAGGTAGTCCCACTCAGCTGGACAACAGAGGAGAGGTGTTCAAGGAGGATGGTGTGGTCAACCATGTTAAAGGCTGCAGAAAGGTTGAGGTGGACAAGGAAGTATAATGCACCATGGTCACAGAGGATGTCATTTGTGATTTGGAATAAGATGATTTCAGTGCTGTGGTAGGGCGGAAACTTGATTGGAGAGTTTCAAACATGGAGTTGCAGGAAAGATGAGCATGTGTCTGGCAGGCAACAACACATTGAAGGAGAGGAAAGGGAGGCCAGAGATGGAGCGGCAGCTTACAAGGACGGAGGGTTCAAGGGTGTTTTTTTTTGAGGAGAGGATTGATGACAGCAACTTTGAAATGGAGGGGGGACAGTAACTTCGAATGCTGGAAATCTAAAATAAAAACAGAAAATGCTGGAAACACTTAGCAGGTCAGGCAGCATCCGTGGAGAGAGAAACAGAGTTAACGTTTCAGTTTGATGACCTTTCATCAGAACTGATTACAATGTCAGCTAGCAATGGGGGTCAGGAAAGGAAGTTAGGAGGTCAGCAGTTTAGTGCAAATAGGGTCAAGAGAGAAGGAGGTGGGTCTCATAGACAAGATGAGGTCAAAGAGGGCATGAAGATAGACAGGAGAGAAGCTAAAGAAAGATGTGGGTTCAGGGCTAGGGTGGGGAGGAACCTTGGGAGAAGTTTGGTTTGGTGGGCAAGGGGAAAGTGGGGAATGTGGCAGAGGCATGCATGGTCTCAATCTTAGTGACAAAGAAGTCCATGGCAAGGGAAAGGGGTTAAAGGAGATAACTGGTAATGGAGCAAGTAAACTGGGGCTATCTTTGCACTCCAGGATAACCCAGGAATAGTAAAATGTTTTAGCAGAGGAAAGTAAGGCCCCATAGTGCTTAATGTGGTCCAGCCACAATTGGTGATGAATGGCTGAACAGTTGTACACCAGGTACATTCAAATCTGCAACCCTTGAACTTGAGAGACCAAAGATGGAATCCCACTTTCCATCTTCAGTCTCTCAACTTCAAGTGATGCAGACTTGAGTGCACCAGGGTTACGCCCAGGGTGGGAGTGATAAAGGGGAATTTAGAATAATAAAGATACTTAATCACACACTAGTAAAGGAATAATTTGATTTTATTTCCTTTGCAATTTTTCAATCAAGATAGAAAATGCTATGACGTAGAAATACATAGGATATACGGCACAGAAACAGGCCATCCAGCCCAAGCTGGTGTTTATGCTCCACTCGAGCCTCCTCCCATCCTTCCTCATCTAACTCTATCAACATAACTCTCTATTCCCTTCTCCCTCATATGCCTATCTATCTATACTATTCACCTCAACTACTCCCTGTGGTAGCGAGTTCCACATTCTCACCACTCTCTGGGTAAAAAAAATTCTTCTGAATTCCCTATTTGATTTCATGGTGACGATCTTATATTGATGGCCTTAGTTTTGCTCTTCCCCACAAGTGGAAACACTCTCTCTATATCTACTCTAAAACCTTTTATAATTTTAAAGACTTCTATTAGGTTACCTCTCAGTCTTGTCTTTTCAAGAGAAAAGAGACCCAGCCTGTTCATCCTTTCCTGATATGCATACCCTCGCATTTCTGGTATCATCCCTGTAAATCTCTGCACCCTCTCCAGTGCCTCTAAATCCTTTTTATAATATGGCGACGAGAAATGTACAGTACTCCAAGTGTGGTCTAACCAAGGTTCGATACAATTTTAACATAACTTCTCTACTTTTCAATTTAATCCCTCTAGAAATAAACCCTAGTTCACTTTTGTTATGGCCTTATTGACCTGTATCACAACTTTTAGTGATTTGTGTATGTGTACTCCCAGATCCCTTTGCTCCTCTATCTCATTTAGATTCTTATTTTCCAAGTAGTATGTGACCTTTTTTAAAAATTTATTCATTCACGGAACGTGGGCATCGCTGGCAAGGCCGGCATTTATTGCCCATCCCTAATTGCCCTTGAGAAGATGGTGGTGAGCCACCTTCTTGAACCGCTGCAGTGCGTGCGGTGAAGGTACTCCCACAGTGCTGACCTTGTTGTAGCGGTTTGGTACAATTGAGTGGTTTGCTAGGCCATTTCAGAGGGTAATTACTGGGAATGGCAGCATAATGGTTATGTCACTGGGCTAGTAATCCAGAGATCTGAACTAATGATCCAGAGACGTGAGTTCAAATCCCACCACGGCAGCTGGGGAATTTAAATTCAGTTAACAAAATAAATCTGGAATAAAAAGCTAGTATCAGTAATGGTGACCATGAAACTAATGGATTGTCGTAAAAACCCATCTGGTTCACTAATGTCCTGTAGGGAAGGAAATCTGCCGTCCTTAACTTCTCTGGCCTAGATGTGACTCTAGACCCACAGCAATATGGTTGGCTCTTAACTGCCCTCTGAAATGGCCTAGCAAGTCACTCAGTTGTAACAAACCGCTACGAAAAGCAATAAGAAGAATAAAACTGATGGACCACGTGCCATCGACCAAAGCAGCAGCTTCGGACACGAAAACGGCACACTCAGCCCAGTCGACCCTGCAAAGATGTCCTCACCAACATCTGGGGACTTGTGCCAAAATTGCGAGAGCTGTCCCACAAACTAGTCAAGCAACAGCCTGACATAGTCATACTGACAGAATCATACCTTTCAACCAATGTTGGAGACTCCTCCATCACCATCCCTGGGTATGTCCTCTCCCCTGTCGGAGGGACAGGTCATACCCACCAGAGGTGGCAGCACCATGGTATACAGTCAGGAGGGAGTGGTCCTCAAAATTAACTCCAGACCCCAGGAAGTCTCATGACTTCAGGTGAAGCATGGGCAAAGAAACCTCCTGCTGATTACCACCTACCGCCCTTCCTCAGCTGATGAATCAGCACTCCTCCATGTTGAACACCACTTGGAAGAAGCACTGACGGTAGCACGGGCACAGAATGTACTCTGGGTGGGGGACTCCAATGTCCATCTCCAAGAGTGGCTCGGTAGCACCACTACTGACCGAGCTGACTGAGCCCTGAAGGACATAACTGGGCCTGCGACAGGTGGTGAGAGAACTAACAAGAGGGAAAAACCTACTTGACCTCGTCCTCACCAATCTACCTGTCGCAGCTGCATCTGTCCATGACAGTATTGGTAGCAGTGACCACCGCACAGTCATTGTGGAGACAAAGTCCCGTCTTCACACTGAGGACACCCTCCATCGTGTTGTGTGGCGCTACCACCATGCTAATTGGGATAGATTCAGAACAGATCTAGCAGCTCAAAACTGGGCATCCATGAGGCCATCAGCAGCAGCAGAATTGTATTCCACCACAAGCTGTAACCTCATGGCCCGGCATATCCCTCACTCTACCATTATCATTAAGCCATAAAAATGAGGTGCCAACCTGGGGAAGCTGCAAGACAGGACTACATGCATGCAAATGACAGAAGCAGCATGCTATAGACAGGGCTAAGTGATCCCACAATAAACAGATCAGATCAAAGCTCTGCAGTCCTGCCACATCCAGTCGTGAATGGTGGTGGACCATTAAACAACTAATGGGAGGAGGAGGCTCCGTGAATATCCCCATCCTCAATGATGGTGGAGCCCCGCACGTGAGTGCAAAAGACAAGGCTGAAGCATTTGCAACCATCTTCAGCCAGAAGTGCTGAGTGAATGATCCATATCAGCCGCATCTGAGGTCGCCACCATCACAGAAACCAGTCTTCAGCCAATTCGACTCACTCCATGTGATATCAAGAAACAGCTGAGAACACTGGATACAGCAAAGGCTATGGGCCCCGACAACATCCCAGCTGTCCTGCTGAAGACTTATGCTCCAGAACTAGCCATGCCTCTAGCCAAGCTGTTCCAGTACAGCTACAACACTGGCATCTACCCGACAATGTGGAAAACTGCCCAGGTATATCCTGTCCACAAAAAGCAGGACAAATCCAATCCAGCGAATTACTGCCCCATCAGTGTACTCTCAATCATCAGCAAAGTGATGGAAGGTGTTGTCGACAGTGCTATGAAGCGGCACTGACTCACCAATAACCTTCTCATCGATGCTCAGTTTGGGTTCTGCACGGACCACTTGGCTCCAGACCTCATTACAGCTTTGGTCCAAACATGGACAAAAGAGCTGAAATCCAGAGGTGAAATGAGAGTGACTGCCCTTGACATCAATGCAGCATTTGACCGAGTGTGGCATCAAGGAGCCCTAGTAAAATTGCAGTCAATGAGAATCAGGGGGAAACTCTCCACTGGCTGAAGTCATACCTAGCACAGAGAAAGATGGTTGTGGTTCTCGGAGATTAATCATCTTAGCCCCAGGACATCACTGCAGGAGTTCCTCAGGGCAGTGTCTTAGGTACAACCAACTTCAGCTGCTTCATCAATGACCTTCCCTCCAACATACGGTGAGACGTGGGGATGTTCGCTGATGATTACACAGCATTCAGTTCCATTCGCAACTCCCCAGGTAATGAAGCAGTCCATGCCCGCATGCAACAAGACCTGGATGACATTCAGGCTTGGTCTGATAAGTGGCAAGTAGCTTTCATGCCACACAAGTGCCAGGCAATGACAATCTCCAACAAGCGAGAGTCTAACCACCGCCACTTGACATTCAACAGCATTACCATCGCCGAATCACCCACCATCAACATCCTGGGGGTAACCATTGACCAGAAACTTAACTGGACCAGCCAGATAAATACTGCAGCAACAAGAGCAGGTCAGAAGCTGGGTATTCTGTGGCAAGTGGCTCACCTCCTTATTCCTCAAAGCCTTTCCAACATCTACAAGGCACAAGTCAAGAGTGTGATGGAATACTCTCCACTTGCCTGTATGAGTGCAGCTCCAACAACACTCAAGAAGCTCGACACCATCCAGGACAAAGCAGCCAACTTGATTGGCACCTTATCTAGCACCTTAAACATTCACACCCTCCACTACCATGACTGCAGTGTGCACCATCTACAAGATGCACCACAGCAACTCACCAAGGCTTCTTCGGCAGCATCTTCCAAACCCACAACTTTTACCAACTAGAAGGACAAGGGCAGCAGGCGCATGGGAACACCACCGCCTCCAAGTTCCCCTCCAAGTTACACACCAGCCTGACTTGGAAATATATTGCATTTCCTTCATCGTTGCTGGCTCAAAATCCTGTAACTCCCACCCTAACAGCACTGTGGGAGTACCTGCACCACACGGACTGGTTCAAGAAGGCAGCTCACCACCACCTTCTCAAGGTAATTAGGGATGGGCAATAAATGCTGGCATTGCCAGCAACGCCCACATCCCATGAACTAATAAAAAAAAGTTAAGAGTCAACCACATTGCTGTGGTCTGGAGTCAGACTGGGTAAGGACGGCAGATTTCCTTCCCTAAAAGGACATTAGTGAACCAGTTGGGTTTTTCCGACAATCTGGTAGTTTCATGATCACCATTAGTGATACTAGTTTTTTATTCCAGATTTAGTTAATGAACTGAATTTAAATACCCCCAGTTACCATGGTGAGATTTGAACTCACGTCTCTGGATTATTAGTCCAGACCTCTGGATTACTAGCCCAGTGACATAATCCGCTATGCTAACGTACCTCCTTATATTTCTTATCAAAATGCAATACATCACACCTATCTATGTTGAAATTCATTTGCCAATTATATGCCCATTCTGCAACTTTATTAATGTAATTTGTTGCAGTCCTCCTCAGTGTTGACTATCCCTCCCAATTTGGTGCCCTCTGCAAATTTAGAAATTGTGTTTCGGATTGCAAAGTCGGAATCATTAATATAAATTGTGAACAACAATTGTCCCAGCACTGATTTTTGTGTGACCCTACTTCCCACCTTCTGCCACTCTTAATAATTATCCTTTATGCCTATTCTCTGGTTTCTGTCTTGCAGCCAGCTAGCTGTCCATTCCGCTACTTATCCCCGACTCCGCATTCTCTGACCATATTCATTAGTCATTCATTAGTGGTGTCTTATCGAAGGTCTTTTGGAAATCTAGATAAATTACATCTACTACTTTACCCTTGTCTACTCTCTCTGTTACATCTTCAAAAAATTCAATGAGGTTGGTCCAGAAAGACTTTCCCTTTTGAAATCCATGCTGACTATTCATTATTATATTTTTGGTTTCTAAATGTTTTTCTATTTTCTTCTTTAGTAGTATTGTAATCAACCAGATTAGCAGTGCAAATCTTTTCTAAATACCAACAAAAACGTAATTAGAAACTAGAAAGTATGTAATTAACCAATTAATGCTACTGTTAATAGATAGAAATAGTCAGTTAATGGAGCTTAATAATCCCATTAACAGATCTTGCAGATCTGAATAATATGCTCCAGGTTCATCAAATCACAAAAAATGTCCATTGCATATTTTCTAGTTTTCATCATTCTATTATTACCACTGGCAATCTAGGCTGTTGTTCACTTGTTTGTACTTTTATTTAGCTGCAAGGAACAAGAGGGAAGACATAAGAAATCCTTTCCATTTTTCCAATCTAGCTACCATTCTGTGCTAGGGTGAGCAAGTGTGGTAGCTGAGGTAATAAGGCAAGTTCTTAGTTTGTCTGAAATGAGAAGTTCCACTTTGTATGCTAAATCATTGAAACTAGTTCCTTAGAGTCAACGGGACTCTAATTCACAAACACAAGAGCGATGAACATCATAACAGAAGGATTTTGTTTCTTAACTTGTCCCATTACCATCTCCTTTTGTCTTGCACCATCATCCCTTTTGTCTCTTAATCTCTCCTGCCCTCCACCATATCACAGACCTTTCCTTTTGTTCTTTCCTCCCCTCCCCCCTTTCCCTGCCCCTGCACCTGCTTAAAAACCTGTTCCACCTCCAACTTTTTCCAGTTCTGACGAAGAGTCATCGACCTGAAACGTTAACTCTGTTTCTCTCTACACAGATGCTGCCTGACCTGCTGAGTATTTCCAGCACGTTCTGTTTTTATAACAGATGGATTACCTTTTATATATTGCACTGACCACTACTTTAGATTTTACATAATGCAGACACAAAGGACTTGAAAATATGCACAACTCTATTTGTGAAGATACCGTCCAACATCAGAAACAAAAACAGCTGCTATATCTAACCAAACAGATGTTGTTTTTCTAGCTAAAGTTATGCAACAAAATGTATTTCATTTTACAAGCTATAAAAAGTCACAGTTATGTATAAATGGATTAAATGCGCCATGATTTTAATATACTGACCTAGATCATAGAAACTGTTACAAGTACTTTGAATTGCTTTCTATTGTTTGAGCTTCCTTCAATCCAGCTGTGCTCGCATGCTGCTATATAGGACAGATCTCAGAATCAATTACCCATGCCAGAAACTAACCAAAAGCCCCAGAGCTTCTGCTGAGAGTAGGATTTGACCTCTTATTAACACTAGCAACCCTGTTATTTTTTTCTTCTTCGAGGTGATAACTAACTACATTCACGAGATGGCTCAGCAGATTTCCTGACGAAAAAAATAGATGAAATTGTCCTTGTACGTAAAAAAAAAAATGTACTTAAGGAACACAGCTGAGATAAAAACACAAGCTCCTGTTTTCTCCCATCTGGGTAGACATGCTATGTGCAAGGCATATAATTGCATCTGTTCGCATCCAAGTACTCACAAAGACTAATAAAACGTTTTGAATACAGAATGGTATTTGATGCTTCCAGCAAGGAAAAATAATTTCTGCAGCTTATTAACATAAATTGATGCTATCTTGTAAAGTTATTATCATAAACATTTAAGGCAAAACCAAATGGACTAAAGCTTTCAAAGTCACTGGAACCTTTTGAAGCTTAATTACAATAGAATCTTACAGTTATACGGCATCTCAGGGAGAAGAATGTCTTAGAGCACTTCACAAGGAGAGAGCTGAACGGCAAGTAGGAAATGAAAGAATTTTGCGGAGGATGAGAGAAGCAAAGCCACGGCCAAAGAGACAGGGTTAGGGGTAGATTTTCAGCTTACCGCCCGGGTGTAAATCTGGCATTGCGGAGCAACTGCATATTATTGAAACCCCCTGACTTTAATTTCCATTGGCTTCAACGGACATTTCAGGGTTTCTATAACAGGCCGCCGATCTGAAATCTTGGGGAAAAAATTTGTTAAAACAGTTGATTGTGCAACAATTTTTTATTTTTGCACAGTGAGAGTCTAGGGAGAAGGGAAAGTGTATAAGATGGCATACCTGAAGCTTAGAAAGGAGGAAAATTCAGAGACTCACTGACCGTAGTAGTGTCAAGACAGGTTGTGGTAGGGAAATTGGAGGTTAGAGGTGAGAGAGGGTTTGTCTGTGATAAGCTTTTTCTCAAATCCTATTCAGGTGAGAGATATCTGTTAGCAGATCCTCCACAGATATTGGAGCGATATTTTAGCTTTGGATGGAAATGGGCTTTGTCAGGAGTTAAAATTGTTAAGGAGAAAAGACAATTTTAAGCATGTAAGCAAATTAAGCGGGGAAAGGGCGGGGGAGTGAGACTAGCTGAAGTGCTCTTGCTGTAAGCCGGCACGGGCTTGATGGGCCGAATGGCCTTCTTCCGTGCTGTAACCATTCTATGATTCTATGATTCTAAGATTTTGGAGCTATGTTTAATGGTAGAGGAGGTCAATAATATTGATAGATGATGAAGGACAAAGGGTAGTGCCATGATGTAAGAGGTGGCAATTGTTGGTTAGACTTGCAAGGAAGGACGTAAAGAAATGACATCTTTGAAGAAAGGAAAGCCATTTTTTATTGCCCCATCAAGAAATAGGGAAGAGGTCAAGATGCAGTTACTCAGCCATTGCACTATGGGAGGAAAGTATTCTGTGTGCACTGAGGGAAGGAATCTTTTGGAATTTGATGAATGTAGAGTAGAAACATCAGCCAAAGAACAAGTACAGAAGGATGATAAGTGGAAGAGATTATTGATATGAAGGAGGAACAGAGCAAGAGAGAGGGCAGCACCCTTGGAACCAATGAGTTAACAGGAAAATGAATTAGAGGATGAGCTATAAATATTGCTTTGGTGAGAGACATATTATGATGGTTATGTAGGAAGCAGGGCAGGCTGAGGGAAGTAAGGAGTTCCTCAATTGCAAGGCCCTGGGGAAGATTAAGTTAGAATACAGGGAGATTGTACAGTGGCCTAGATTTTCCACTAGTCAGCGCAATTTGCCCGAAATCGGCCAAAACAGTGTGAAAGATCGAGGAACTTCAAGCTCAAATTACATCCAGCATAAATCGCTGGTTTAAAAAACATCATGCTGGAAGCCAGCCCCGCCCACAAAAATGGCCCTGCCCCCAGAGAGAATTAATGAGCATGGCGAGTTTTCCCCAATTACACCCGTTTGCAGCACTTTAAGGAGGCTCTTAAGATTAAGCTTTTTTTTAGGCGCAAAGGCACTAGTAGGCACCTTTTAAAAGTTTTTAAGTATTTGAGTTTACTAAGAAACTGACTAGTGTACACCGATGAAACTAGTAAATGGTTCCGTATAGTTTTTTAAAGTCATTTTCAGTGATTTAAAATCAGGTTACTCACAGGTGGTGGACTGGACACTCTTATTAAAAGTGCTTATTTTTTGTGATAAACCCATTTTCAGCTGTATTAATAAAACTGCACCAGGTTACCACTCTTAAATACATCAATGAATATGTTTTAATGGAAGGGGAAATAAAAATTATGTTCTATTATGCTGCCCAATCGCGCTAGTTCAAGGAAGATTTTATGTTTGTGATTATGAAATTTGGACCATAACTTCACTTCCCAAAACCTGACCAATTTCAAGGGCAATTTGCACCCAGATCGCCAACTGCATCCGAAGCGGAAACTCTATCCCAGTGTGTATAATTGTGTGTTTGGTGGGAGAAAGTGCATCACAGTCAGCAGTTTTATATCTATTACATCTATTATGTTGTGTTGATTATATTTTTCTAGCATAATATAAAGGATCTGTATAAATGGCATGTATCCTGTACAATGGTTCATATATAATGTATACATAAAGCCAGTTGCTTTATATATAACTAAAGCTTTGTAACTTAATCCTGCACAGAAATGCTTTACAAAAATATGAGTAACATGTGCCACAACACACTTTGATGTATTCTATCTTTTATTATACAAACATAAACACCTGCAGCTCGCTGTTGCTCTTGGTGGATGGTAGAGGTGTTTGATGATAATCCTGCAGTAAAGCTGCACAATTACTGTCAGTGTGATCTAGCACAATTTTCCACTTTTGGTGCGATGGTAAATATTAGCAACCAATCAAATCAAAGCTAAATGTAAAGTAGTTTTAAGCTTAATGATTCAGAAATCAGCTCCTTGACCTTCGTAAATGCGATCAACTGTATCTCCTCTGGCAGAGAGCAGTGAAAGATGGTGCAGCTGGGGTGGGAAGTAGTAGCATTTATTCAACATTATTCCAAGGTGTTACACTTGCTTCCAATTAAATAAGCAATATAGGCAAGCCTAATGACTCACATTAAGGACATAAGATTGTTGTTACTTCCAGAGGAGCCCACACACTATTTATATGTAGTTACGATTTACCGAATAATTCTATATTCCTACATTTCACTCCAGAAAGCAAGTAGTCTGTGTGACTCTTTGCAGAAGGTAGACATAAATAGCTGTTGGCAATTGGAAGAATGGGGCTGATTATGTGGTGGTGGGATTGCTGTACAAAGCACTAATATCCTAATGACCTTACTTGGCAAGGTCAGGTTATTTAACAATTAGATTACATTCCCTGTTCACGTTTGCCAAGGTATAGGGGATGTGCTGATGGAGGGTATGGGCTATCTGATGTGAACCACAAGCCTTTAAAGAGATGTGTTCAATTAAAGGTAAGTGGCTCCATAGGGGCAAAAATTCTTCCAGCCTTCTGAAAGGCCGACAATAGTTTGAATCATAGAATTTTACAGCACAGAAGGAGGTTGTTCAGTGCTTCATGTCTGCACTAGCTTTCTAAAAAGCACTTAGTGCTATTCCCTATCCCGTTCTTATATTGCTTTAAAAATATTTGTCAGCCTTTCCAAATACCACATAATGGGAGAAGTAGTGGCAACTAAAAGCAAGAGAAGGCAATAATGTAGAGGCACATAATGGAGTGGCAGAGAAGCATGGCATCCAGAATCTGTTTGATGGCTGGTAGATGCACTACTGCATGAGATGGGTGTGAGGAAGTTTACCCTGTTCAGCACTCCAGGGTGCCTTCCATACAAGACAGCAGTGCATCAAAGTACGGACAGGATTTGGGAACGGATGTAGGAAAAGTGGCATATTTTAAGGAACCTGGCATGGTAGGACTACCCAACAGTACTATGCAACAGCAGATGGCTTAAGATTGAATGTCACAAAACGTTCCACATTTACTGCTCACCCATGCCAAGCCTTCACACAACCTTACAGATCTCCCATTACATCTCATGCATATCCATACTACAGCAGGGCACACATTCAAACTGCAAATTAGAAATGAAAGCCTCGTCGTACACATATCTCCCAAGGGCTTCACACATCAAACCATTGCAATACAAAAATAATCATTTACTGACACCAGGCATGGGCTTTAGGCTGGGCATATGGCAGCTTCTTGTACTTTGGAAAATTTACCATTGTGGTTATATTGAGCAGCCATCTCCTGCAATTAGTGGAAAAGAAGATGAAAGGGCTGGCCATGTTTGATATACTTGTAGCACATTAGCTGATATTGGAGTACTAGCTGGAAATGATGGCATAGCAGTTATGGGAAGTGGTGACCTTGCCAACCATTGGCAGAGCCATCCCTATGTTGTAAGTGGCTGCAGGTGTTTTTGCTACAGTTGGGAAGATCTGTAACTGACTTCCTGCTCAATCCTCTGGCATTAGCAGGCAGATGTCCCAAGAACTTTACACATGATGTGCTCCTTGCTGATCTCCATGGCATGCCAGTAAGAAAACAGTTACATTCTGAGTATATGTGTAATTATTAATAATGGTTATCATTGTAGTTGTGTAATTATTATTTGTAATGGTTATCATTATATGCTTAATTCCAATGAAAGCCAATAAATGCCTTTGAACCCTATTATCTTGTCGAATAACTTATAAAATTATAAGTGAGAACATCCATTCCCCTTCAATACCTTGTTTCATCATCTCAAACATGAAATATTATCTTTGAAGCACTTCAAAAACAAACTTGCCTTAAGGAGTAAAAAAAAAATGTTCTCGCATTGTTTATAAAAAGTCAGAAATTGCTAATGGAAAACATTGTACTAAAATGCTACTGAAAACATCACAAAAATATGTGCCATTTTAAGCCCTCCTTCATTCATAGATCGCCCCATACTCTCATTCCTAATAGGAGTACTAAGTAAACCTGGGTCATACCCTGCAGAATTGTCTTTTTGTTCTTGAAAAATGTTTGCATTAAATCGGGGGGTTACAAGGCTAAGTTAGAAAACAGGTGCAAGCACTCCAGCATACATAGTGCAGAAAACGGTAGAACTTCAGCCCAATGGAAATGGGCCTGGGCCTTGCTCTCCCAGTTCTGCACTCTCCCTGTGTTCCTATCATAGAAACATAGAAACATAGAAGAATGGAGCAGGAGTAGGCTATTCGGCCCTTCGAGCCTGCTCCACCATTCAATGAGATCATGGCTGATCATCCAAATTCAGTACCGTGTCCCTGCCTTCTCTCCATATCCCTTGATCCCTTTAGCCTTAAGAAATATATCCAAATCCTTCTTGAATATATTTAATAAATTGGCCTCTACTGCCTTCTTTGGCAGAGAATTCCACAGGTTCACCACTCTCTGGGTGAAGAAATTCCTCCTCATCTCTGTCCTAAATGGCTTACCCCTTAACCTTAGGCTGTGACCCCTGGTTCTACACTCCCCAACCATCGGGAACATCCTTCCAGCATCTAGTCTGTCTAGTCCTGTTAGAATTTTATAAGTTTCGATGAGATCCCCTCTCATTCTTCTAAACTTCAGCGAGTACAAGCCCAATCGACCCAATCTCTCCTCATACGTCATTCATGCCATCCCAGGTATCAGCCTGGTGAATCTTCGTTGCACTCCTTCCATGGCAAGAACATCCTTCCTCAGATAAGGCGACCAAAACTGCACACAATACTCAAGATGTGGCCTCACCAAGGCCCTGTACAACTGCAGCAAGACATCCTTGTTCCTGTACTCAATCCCTCTCGCTACGAAGGCCAACATACCATTTGCCTTCTTAACCGCCTGCTGCACCTGCATGCTTACTTTCAGCGACTGGTGAACAAGGACGCCCAGGTCTCGTTGCATTTCCCCTTCTCCCAATCTATTGCCATTCAGATGATAATCTGCCTTCCTGTTTTTGACACCAAAGTGGATAACCTCGCATTTATCCACGTTATATTGCATCTGCCACGCTTCTGCCCAATCGCCCAACCTGTCCAAATCATACTGGAGTTTCTCGGCATCCTCCTCACAGCACACACGCCCACCCAGCTTTGTGTCGTCTGCAACTTTTGAGATATTACATCTAGTTCCCTCGTCCAGATCATTAATATATGTTGTGAATAGCTGGGGTCCAAGGACTGATCCCTGCAGTACCCCACTAGTCACTGCTTGCCACTCAGAAAAAGAGCCATTTATTCCAACTCTTTGCTTTCTGTCTGCCAACCAGTTCTCTATCCAAGTCAATACCTTGCCCCCAATCCCATGTGCCTTAATTTTACACGCTAATCTCTTATGCGGGACCTTATTGAAAGCCTTTTGAAAATCCAAATACACCACATCCACTGGTTCTCCCTTATCTATTTTACCAGTTACATCCTCAAAAAATTCCAGTAGATTCGTCAAGCACGATTTACCTTTTGTAAAGCCATGTTGACTTCGTCCGATCCGGTCACTTTTTTCCAAGTGCTCTGCTATTACATCCTTTATAATGGACTCTAGCATTTTCCCCGCTACTGATGTCAGGCTTACCGGTCTATAATTCCCCGTTTTCTCTCTACCAACCTTTTTGAACAATGGGGTAACATTAGCTACCCGCCAATCCATGGGTACAGTTCCAGAGTCTATCGAATTTTGGAAAATGACCAGCAATGCATCTACTATTTCTAGGGCCACTTCCTTAAGTACCCTAGGATGTAGATTATCAGGCCCTGGGGATTTATCGGCCCTCAATCCCATCAATTTCCCTAACAACATTTCCCTACAAATACTGATTTCTATCAGTTCCTCCCTCTCATTAGATCCTATGTTCCCCAACATCTTTGGGAGGTTATTTGTGTCCTCCTTTGTGAAGACAGAACCAAAGTATGTATTTAATTGGTCAGCCATTTCTTTGCTCCCCATTATAAATTCCCCTGATTCTGACTGCAAGGGACCTACGCTTGACTTCAACAATCTTTCTCTCTTCGCATATCTATAAAAGCTTTTACAGTCAGTTTTTATGTTCCCTACAAGCTTACTCTCATACTCTACTTTCCCCCTCTTAATTAATCCTTTGTGTGGTGTATGTGCCTTTAAGAGCCCCTGTGTACTGTAATGCCGGTAATGGCCACTCGGGCTATATAAGCCTGTATAGTGTCTTGTATCTGTTAGTTCACCTCCAGACTTTGTTCAGTAAACACCTGTGAAACCAACTCCTGCATTCCATGTCTCCATTAACACACGGATACAACAGTGGCGACGAATTGGAAACGGACTTACCTGCAGTTCGGCAGCACCTCAAGGAGATCGATTCCTCAGACGAAAGTCGAAGAAAAACAAGAAAGAAAAGAGAAAAGGGAAAGGCTGTGGTTTCACCGGCTGGCCGAGCTGGTGGCAGGTACTGCAGTGGTCCTTCCTGGGCGGTGGGCTGGGGCTCCATCGGCTGGCTCTGCAGCGGGGCCGAGCAGCGAAGGCGGAGGCAAACAGAGATAGAGGGGGGGAGCACTCGGGAGACGTCCGGCGCTGCAAAGCAGGTCGGCGTTCGGACCAAGCAGAGGGAGGGAAAAGTCCCAGAGAGTCCGGCGGGAATGAGTCTCCAGCTATTTAAAAAAAAACCTATGTAAATAAAAACCATGGAGAACAGCGTTGTCAGCAGCAGCAGTGGCGGGAAAGCGCAGGAAGCGCCATATTTTTTCTGCAGGGAAGAAAGGAAAGCGCGGGAGGCGCCTTTTTTTTTCAGGATGCCTAAGGCTGGCAATATTAATGCTTTCGATAGTGATATAGAGGATAGGACCACATATGTGGAAAGAGTGGAGGTATATTGCACAGCAAATGAAATAGAAGATGATAAAAAGGCATCAGTACTTCTAAATCTAATGGGCGCAAGGACATACGGGCTGTTACGAAACTTAATCACTCCAGCCAAACCAAAGGACAAGAATTTTAAGGAGATTGTTGATACCCTACAGGAGCACTTAAACCCAACACCGCTGCTGATAGCGGAACGATTCAAATTCTTCAAGAGGAATCAGCACAAGAATGAAAGTAACGCTGATTACCTCACCGAATTAAGGAAGCTGTCAAAGCACTGCCAATTCGGGGCACTCTGGCAGAATCTCTTCGAGACAAATTCGTCTGCGGTCTCCTAAGTGAAGGAACACAGAAAAGGCTACTTTCTGAGAAAGATTTGACACTGGACAAGGCTTTCAGTATGGCTGTATCATACGAAGCAGCAGCAAGAGGAGCTGCAGAGATACAGCAAAAGCCACAGGACTTCGGCACCCATGAAATGACACAGGGTTTCGAGAGATGTTATCGCTGCGGCAGATCCACCCATGACCAGAGGGACTGCTGGTTCAAGGACAAAGCATGCAGGCAATGCGGAAAGATTGGACACATTGCATGTGTATGCTGATCTGGACACAAAAAATCCACGGACAGGAAAAAAATCAATAAGGAAAAGTACAGAAAGGTACAAATGATGACGGACAGTAGCTCCGAAGACCAGAAGAACGATAGCGACTCCGGAAACAAGAGACTAAGCTGTCTCAAATTACATAATGTAATTGCCAAAGAAGATTACCAGATATTTGGGTTACCCTCACGATAGCGGGGTCCCCAGTTAAAATGGAGCTAGATACAGGATCAGCTCTGACTGTCATAAGTCGACGGGATTACGAGCGGCTATTTCCGCATATACCTTTGAAAGGCACATCCATTATCTTGAAAACATATACGGGGCAGAAAGTATGCCCCAAAGGGAAAATAAAGGTGCCTGTTGTATACAACGGCAAGGAAATACAGAAGTTGTATTTATACGTTCTGCAAGATGGTGGTCCACCGCTGTTGGGACGTGAATGGATCAGGAAGATACGTTTAGATTGGCACTCCATTCAGGCACTGACGGTGACCAGTAAGAAAAAAATGATGATGACGTCATACCTGAATGATTAAAAGACATCTTGGCCAACGCCAAGGAAGTGTTTCAACAGAAACTAGGAACCTTGAAAGGCGTCACCGCCTCAATAAAAGTGGAAGATGCTGCAATTTTTAAGGCAAGGCCGGTGCCATACGCAATTCATCCAGCAGTCGAGGCAGAGCTGGAGAATTTGGAAATGGCAGGCGTATTATCCAAGATAGATTGGAGCGAGCGGGCAACACCCATCATCCCGGTCATGAAGAAAACGTTGAATAATGATAAATCTGAAGAACAGAGAAAAATTCGCATCTGTGGGGACTTCAAGGTGACTGTAAACCCGGTCCTTCACACGGTACAGTATCCTCTTCCGAGGATAGAAGATATTTTCGCCTCAGTATCCGGAGGAAAACGTTTCACCAAAATTGACTTGGCTCAGGCATATCTACAGATGAAGGTTGAAGAGGCCTCTAAAAAGTATCTCACGATAAATACACACAAAGGCCTGTACCAGTACAATCGACTGGTTTTCGGAGTAGCATCAGCTCCAGCTATCTGGCAAAGAGCTATGGAGCAAGTCCTCCAAGGGATTCCGGGGACTCAATGCTACCTAGACGACATCCTTGTAACAGGAGAAAACAAGAACGAGCACCTTGCCAATTTGGAGCAGGTGCTCACTAGGCTGAGAGAACAGGGCCTACGAGCAAATCGCCCCAAGTGTGAATTTTTCCAGAAACAAATATCATATTGTGGCCACATAATTAACGAAGAAGGGTTGCATAAGTCACCTGATAAAATTGAAGCGGTCATAAAAGCCCCAGCACCTGAAAATGTCTCACAATTAATGTGGTGCATGTGCTTTAAGAGCAATTATGGTGTATGTGCCTTTAAGAGCCCCAGGTGTGCGTAATGCCGATAATTGCCACTTGGGCTATATAAGCCTGTGTATTGTGTATATCCTTTAGAAACCCCCCCCAGACTTGCTTAGTAAATACCTATGAACCAACTCCTGTCTTCAGTGTCTTTATCTACACACGGACACTACAGTGGCGACGAAGTGGAAACGGACTTACCTGCAATTCGGCAGCACCTCAAGGACATCGATTCCTCCAGCGTCCAGAAGACTCAAGGAAGTAAGAGAAACTGTGGTTTCACCAGCTGGCCAAGCTGGTGACAGGTACTGCGCTAATCCTTCCTGGGCGTCAGGCTGGAGCTCCAGCGGCGGGCTCTACAGCTGAGACAGGCAGCGAAATCGGAGGCAAGCAATAACGGACTGGGACGGTGCACTCGAGAGATGGCCGGCGCGGCAAGCAGGTCAGCGTTTAGACCTCCGTCGGGAACGAGTCTCCAACAGTGAATAAACAGCGTTGTTATCGGTAGCAGCGGCGGGAAAGCGCGGGAAGCGCCATATCGTTGCTACAGAGAGAAAAAAAAAAGCGCGGGAAGCGCCATATCTTTTCTGAAATGCCTAAATCTGGTAATATTGAGGCTTTTGATGGCGAAATAGAAGATTGGACCACATACGCGGAAAGAGTAGAGGTTTATTGCACTGCAAATGGAATAACAGATGAAAAAAAAGCTTCAGTACTTCTGAACTTAATGGGCGCGAAGACATACGGGCTGTTACGAAATTTAATCACTCCAGCCAAACCAAAGGACAAGACTTTTAAAGAAATTGTTGATACCCTGCAGGAGCATTTAAACCCAACACCGCTGCTGATAGCGGAACGATTCAAGTTCTTCAAGAGAAATCAACACAAGAATGAAAGTAACGCTGATTACCTAACCGAATTAAGAAAGCTATCAAAGTACTGCCAATTCGGAGCAGGACTATCGGATTATCTTCGAGACAAATTTGTTTGCGGTCTCTTAAGTGAAGGAACACAAAAAAGACTGCTTTCTGAAAAAGATTTAACATTGGACAAAGCTTTCAGTATGGCTGTATCATACGAAGCAGCAGCAAAAGGAGCTGCAGAGATACAACAAGAGACACAGGACTTCGGCACCCATAAAATGACACAGGAGTTCGGAAGATGTTATCGCTGCGGCAGATCCACCCATAACCAGAGGGACTGCTGGTTCAAGGGCAAAGCATGCAGGCAATGTGGTAAGATTGGACACATTGCACGGGTATGCCAATCTGGACAAAATAAATCCACTGACAGAAAACAAAAAATCAATAAAGAAAAGTACAGGAAGGTACAAATGATGGCGGACAGTAGCTCCGAAGACCAGAATAGCGATAGCGACTCCGGAAACAAGAGACTAAGCTGTCTCAAATTACATAATGTACTTGCCAAAGAGGATTACCAAACCATTTGGGTTACCCTCACAATAGCAGGGTCCCCAGTTAAAATGGAGCTAGATACAGGATCAGCTCTAACCGTAATAAATCGACGAGATTACGAGAGGCTATTTTCGCATGTACCTCTAAAAGACACATCCATTATCTTAAAAACATATACGGGGCAGAAAGTCTACCCCAAAAGAAAAATAAGGGTGCCTGTGGTATACAACGGCAAAGAAATACAAAAGTTGTATTTATACATTCTACAAGATGGTGGTCCACCGTTGTTGGGACGTGAATGGATAAGGAAGATACGTTTAGACTGGCACTCCATTCAGGCACTGACGGTCACCAGTAAGGAAAAAAACAATGATGACATCATACCTGAACGATTAAAAGACATCTTGGCCAACGCCAAAGAAGTGTTTCAAGAGAAACTAGGAACCTTGAAAGGCATCACCGCCTCAATAAAAGTGGAAGATACAGCAATTCCAAAAATTTTTAAGGCAAGACCGGTGCCATACGCAATACGTCCGGCAGTCGAGGCAGAGCTGAAGAATTTGGAAAAGGCAGGCGTATTATCCAAAATAGATTGGAGCGAATGGGCAACACCCATCGTTCCAGTCATGAAAAAAACATTGAAAAATAACTCTGAGGAACAGAAAAAAATTCGCATCTGTGGAGACTTTAAGGTGACTGTAAACCCGGTCCTTCACACGGTACAGTATCCTCTTCCGAGGATAGAAGATATTTTCGCCTCACTATCCGGAGGGAAACGTTTCACAAAAATTGACTTGGCACAGGCATATCTACAGATGGAGGTTGAGGAGACCTCTAAAAAGTATCTCACAATAAACACACACAAAGGCCTGTACCAGTACAATCGACTGGTTTTTGGAATAGCATCAACTCCAGCTATCTGGCAAAGAGCTATGGAGCAAGTCCTGCAAGGGATTCCGGGGACTCAATGCTACCTAGACGACATCCTTATAACAGGAGAAAACGACAACGAGCACCTTGCCAATTTGGAGCAGGTGCTCACTAGGCTGAAAGAACGGGGCCTACGAGCAAATCGCCCCAAGTGCGAATTTTTCCAAAATCAGATATCATATTGTGGCCACATAATTAATAAGGAAGGGTTGCATAAGTCACCTGAAAAAATTGAAGCAGTTATAAAAGCCCCAGCACCTGAAAATGTTTCACAATTAAGGTCATTCCTGGGATTAATAAATTACTATCATAAATTTTTACCGAACTTATCAACTATTCTACACCCTCTTAATGATCTTCTACAGACAGGAGTGATTTGGAAATGGAACGAAGACTGTAAACGTGCCTTCCATAAATGTAAAGACTTAATCACATCCGAGAAAATTTTGGCTCATTACAACCCATCACTACCAATCAGACTGGCGTGCGATGCATCCCCTTACGGCATAGGAGCGGTATTGTCCCATAGATTCCCTGATGGCTCGGAACAGCCGATAGCTTTTGCGTCACGCTCATTGAACTCAGCTGAGCGTAACTATGCCCAGATAGACAGGGAAGCACTCAGCCTGGTATGGGGAGTGAAGAAATTCAACCATTACCTACACGGACAAAAATTTACCTTGCTGACTGACCATCAACCCCTCATCTCCATATTCAACCCTAAAAAAGGTGTCCCCATTATGATGGCACAAAGACTACAGAGGTGGTCCCTTTTTCTAGGGGCACACCAATACAACATTGAATACAAAGGGTCAAAACAGCATGGGAATGCTGACGGTTTATCACGCCTACCGTTGCCAACGATAGAAGAGGCACCTACAGTAGACCCAGTAGAGATATTCCACTCTACCATAGTGGAATGTCTACCGGTGACAAATTCTGCCATTGAAAGGGAGACAAGAAATGACCCTACTCTCTCACGGGTCTACGATTTAACAGTGAAGGGATGGCCAGCACATGGCGAACAACTGTTGCCAGCATTCTCGCAAAGAAGAGAACAGCTGTCAGTGTGCCGAGGAACCTTGATGTGTGGATCCAGAGTGGTGATTCCACCCAAACTCCAGGATAAAGTGCTAAAGGAGCTTCATGAGGGGCATCTGGGTGGAGTGAAAATGAAGAACCTAGCTAGGGCGTTTGTATGGTGGCCAGGTATCGATGGAGACATCGAAGACATGACCAAGAGCTGCCTAGGATGCCAGAAGGTCCAAAATGCTCTGCCACAGGCCCCTCTACATCCATGGGAGTGGCCCTCATCTCCCTGGCAAAGGGTGCACATCGACTTTGCTGGTCCATTTATGGACTCAATGTTCTTAATCGCAGTTGATGCACACTCCAAGTGGCCGGAGGTAATAAAGATGTCCTCCACCACCACGGAAAAAAACCATCACAGTATTAAGGACCATATTTGCCAGGAATGGGCTGCCGGAGCAGATATGTTCTGATAATGGACTGCAATTTGTGTCCGAAGAATTCAGAAAGTTCTTAAAGAACAATGGGGTAAAGCACTACACGTTCGCCCCATACCATCCCGCCACCAATGGATTGGCTGAAAGGTTTGTCCAGACCTTCAAGAAGGCCATCAAGGCCATGGGTAATGAAGACATAAAACTTCAGCACAAGGTGGATAACTTCTTATTTGCATATAGGAATGCAACGCATATGGTTACTAACCAAACTCCCGCCATGATGTTCTACAATAGAAACCTAAGATGCTGGCTGGATTTGGTCAAGCCCAACATCCGAAGGGACGTGGAGAACCGACAGTTTCAGGGCATGAATGAAAGGCCAACTAGGGCCTTCCAGATAGGCCAACCGGTTTTGGCCCGGGACTACCATACCGAGAAATGGCAGCCTGGAACTATCTGCACACGATTAGGACCACTGATGTATACCGTGGACATCGGAGACAGCATAATAAGGCGCCATGCTGACCAAATCATCAAGTCATCCGAAAAGGGACAACCTACACCACCACTCTATACATCTAACGATGAAGTAGAGATACCCATATCTACCTCCGATCCGGTGATACTGGAGCCCGAAGAACCCGACACTGGCCTTCAAGCCGAATCAGCCTTGCCAGAAGAACCTACTACACCACCAGAAACTACTACACCCCCGAGGCGTTATCCGGACCGAGTCAGGAAGCCTCCTGAGAGACTAACTTATAATTAATTAATACAGCAATGTATATTATTTTGCATATAACATGTAATTAATAATTACTTAAAATATGATGTACTAGTTAGCTAGAAGGGGAGGAATTGTGGTGTATGTGCTTTAAGAGCAATTATGGTGTATGTGCCTTTAAGAGCCCCAGGTGTGCGTAATGCCGGTAATTGCCACTTGGGCTATATAAGCCTGTGTATTGTGTATATCCTTTAGAAACCCCCCCCAGACTTGCTTAGTAAATACCTATGAACCAACTCCTGTCTTCAGTGTCTTTATCTACACACGGACACTACAATTAAGGTCGTTCCTGGGATTGATAAATTACTATCATAAATTTTTACCGAACTTGTCAACTCTTCTGCACCCTCTTAACGAACTGCTACAAACGGGAGTAATTTGGAAATGGAGCGAAGACTGTAAACGTGCCTTCCATAAATGCAAAGACTTGATCACGTCCAAGGAAGTTTTGGCTCATTACAACCCATCACTGCCAATCAGACTGGCGTGCGATGCATCCCCTTACGGCGTAGGAGCGGTATTATCACATAGATTCCCTGATGGCTCGGAGCGGCCGATAGCTTTTGCGTCACGCTCATTGAACTCAGCTGAGCGTAACTATGCCCAGATCGACAGGGAAGCACTCAGCCTGGTATGGGGAGTGAAGAAATTCAACCATTACCTACACGGACAAAAATTTACCTTGATGACTGACCATCAACCCCTCGTCTCCATATTCAACTCTAAAAAGGGTGTTCCCATTATGACAGCGCAAAGGCTACAGAGGTGGTCCCTTTTCCTAGGGGCACACCAATATGACATAGAATACAAAGGATCAAAACAGCATGGGAATGCTGACAGTTTATCGAGCCTACCGTTGCCAACGGTAGAAGAGGCACCTACAGTGGACCCAGTGGAGATGTTCCACTCAACCATTGTGGAATGTCTACCAATAACAAATTCTGCCATTGAAAAGGAAACGAGAAATGACCCGACTCTCTCATGAGTCTACGATTTAACGGTGAAGGGATGGCCAGCACATGGCGAACCATTGTTGCCAGCATTCTCGCAAAGAAGAGAACAGCTGTCAGTGTGCCGAGGAACCTTGATGTGTGGATCCAGAGTGGTGATTCCACCCAAACTCCAGGATAAAGTGCTAAAGGAGCTTCACGAGGGGCCTCTGGGTGGAGTGAAAATGAAGAACCTAGCCAGAGCGTTTGTGTGGTGGCCAGGTATCGATGGAGACATCGAAGAAATGACCAAGAGCTGCCTAGGATGCCAGAAGGTCCAAAACGCCCCACCACAAGCCCCTCTACATCCATGGGAGTGGCCCTCATCACCATGGCAAAGGGTACACATCGACTTTGCTGGTCCATTTATGGACTCAATGTTCTTAATCGCGGTTGATGCACACTCCAAGTGGCCGGAGGTAATAAAGATGTCCTCCACCACCACGGAAAAAACCATCACAGTATTAAGGACCATATTTGCCAGGAATGGGCTGCCTGAACAGATCTGTTCTGATAATGGACCGCAATTTGTGTCTGAAGAATTCAGGAAGTTCTTAAAAATCAATGGGGTTAAGCACTACACGTCCGCCCCATACCATCCCGTCACCAATGGATTGGCTGAAAGGTTTGTCCAGACCTTCAAGAAGGCCATAAAGGCCATGGGTAATGAAGACATAAAACTTCAGCATAAGGTAGATAACTTCTTGTTTGCATACAGGAATGCAACACATGTGGTTACAAACCAAACTCCCGCCATGATGTTCTTCAATAGAAGCCTAAGATGCCGGCTGGATTTGATCAAGCCAAACATCAGAAGGGATGTGGAGAACCGGCAATTTCAAGGCATGAATGAAAGGCCAATTAGAACCTTCCAGATAGGTCAACAAGTTTTGGCCTGGGACTACCGTACTGAGAAAAGACAGCCTGGAACTATTTGCACACGACTAGAACCGCTGATGTATACCGTGGACATTGGAGAAAGCATAATAAGGCGCCATGCTGACCAGATCATAGAGTCATCCGAAAAGGGACAACCTACACCACAACTCTATACGCCTAATGATGAAGCAGAGATACCCATCGTATCTACCTCCGATCCGGTGATACTGGAACCAGATGAACCCGACACTGGCATTCAAGCCGAATCGACCTTGCCAAAAGAACCTACTACACCACCAAAAACTACTACACCGCCGAGGCGTTATCCGGACCGAGTCAGGAAGCCTCCAGAGAGACTGACTTATAATTGATTAACTGCAGCAAATGTGTAGATTATTGTTCTTGTAATATGTTAATTAATGATTACTTAAAATGTTATGTACTGGTTGTCTAAAAGGGGAGGAATTGTGGTGTATGTGCCTTTAAGAGCCTCTGTGTACTGTAATGCCGGTAATGGCCACTCAGGCTATATAAGCCTGTATAGTGTCTTGTATCTGTTAGTTCACCTCCAGACTTTGTTCAGTAAACACCTGTGAAACCAACTCCTGCATTCCGTGTCTCCATTAACACACGGATACAACACTTTGCCCTCCTTTGTTGGATCCTAAACTGCTCCCAATCCTCAGGTCTGTTCTCTCACTGCAGTGCTACCCTTATAAGAATATACATGTAACAGATGTCTCTGGCATCCTCCATCTGATACTCTCAAGACATGTCCTGGCCACCTATTCATTAGTAGGTTTGGAGGCAACACTTGGCACAGTTGAATAAGGCAACACCTGTTTATTAAAACAGAGCAATGGGTTAGCAAAACAACACAATCAACTTCACTGCATGGAGCCAAGGAACAGGGGGGGATAAATTCGGTATCGCCCCGCTTGGGGCGCTAGTATTCGCAGAACGCAAAGTTTAGCGCCAGGCGCAACTTATCGCCACCTCGAGCGATATTAGGTTGCAGCGCCCCTGAAGGTGATTGCGGCGCTAAATCAGGTGCTGCACGGTACTCTTAAGGCGCTAACCCGGCTGCGCTACTCAATTTCTCGGCGGCCGGACGCAGCGCAGGTGCTGTCAATAATCGATTTCCCCGAGACATGCTGGCGCCGGCCAGCTCTTAAAGGGGCGGGTCAAGTAACATCAGCAGCCACACTCTACGCCTTGTAGGCCTCAAAATCGGTGGTGACCTACCTGTGGCGTTCAAAACTTCCAAGACATGGAGAGGGTCAGGCAGAGAGCGGAGCGCTTTAGCGATGGGGCATTGGATGACCCGATTGGCGCAGTGGAGCACCGGCGAGCTGTGCTGTACCCCGAGAATGGCAGTAGGCCTCATCAGAGCGAATACCACAGAGCTTGGAGGGATGTTGCCCAAAGAGTCACCTCCAGCAGCGTGGTGCCCAGGACTCCTGTGCAATGCAGGAAGAAGTTCAACGACCTCACTCAGGTCGTTAGGGTGAGTGCCTTTTTCACATTCATCTTCATCCCTCCATCTGCACCTGACTTTATGGCCAGAGGGTGCGCGAAGTCCCAATGGCCATCTGCCAGCCAGCACCCATGGCCCTTTCTGGAAACACACATGCACATTCAGCTCAGTGCATAATGTAAGGGCTATTCTACCATGGGGGGCATGTAATGTCAGCTTAGGGTAGCATGTTTCATCACTTCCCGTCCTTTCTCCTGCAGGCCAAGCTGGCCAGGAACCGTAGGGAGCAGCTTCGTACCGGAGGAGGCCGGCCTTACCTGCAGACCCTCATAGACCTCGAGTAGCGAGTCCACCAGATTGTTGGAAGCCGGATGAGTGGTCCTGTCACCTCTGGAGCTGCCGACCCCATTGTGCACAGCGATGGTAAGGTCATCACATTTTTGAGCTCTCTCCTTCCACTTCTTCCCCCCACCAGCATGCTTTTTCACTCTGGACCCATGTCAGAGCATTGCAGCACTCATGCATCCCTTGCTGCCACCCTGTCCTTTTGCTAAAGCCACTCTTCAACCTCCCTGCTTTCAGATGCTGCATCACCAGCTCGGGAGCCGGGCCCTCAAGCTGCCACTGCCACTGACTCCGGAGGCGACGAGCAGGAGGAAGCCTGACCATCCCTACCACCCTCAGGTGAGCCAGCCCCTCTGCAGACTGGGGAGACTACTTCCCTGGAGGGGAGCGGGGGGGGGGAATGCTCTGAGGAGGAACCAGTTCCAGGAACCAGCGGGCTGCAGCAACGCAAGGGGGGTAGGGAAGCTCGGGGGCTGCCTCCCTGGAGGGCGAGTCAGGCCGTGAGTGCTGCTGCACAGAGCGCAGAAGAGGTGTGTGCCCTCGCAGAAATGAGCGCCCAGGCTGGGCTGAGGCACACTGAGCTCATGGCTGCAGTGGCAAGGATGCCTGAATCCATCGAGACACTGGCAAGGAGTGTCCAAGACTTCGGCGCAGCACAGGCAAGGAGTGAGCAGGAATTTGGGGCAGCACTGGAAAGGACTGTCCAGGGCTTTGGGACAGCACTGGAAAGGACTGTCCAGGGCCTCGGGACAGCACTGGAAAGGACTGTCCAGGGCTTCACCGAAGCACTGGCACCTGCCACACAACTGCTGAGTGCTGCCACGCAGTCATTCGCTGGTCTAATGCAGACGCAGATTGAGGCCACGCGACCACTGACTGCTGCCACCCTCGCTGGATCAGGCAGGATTACCCGGGGCCCTTGCAGCACCACAGCAGGCCAGCAATCTGTGGACCATCCAATTGCTGCGCATGCTGCAGTGCTGCCCCGTCAGAGTGCCAGTGTGTCAGCCGACCAGGGAGCTGCTGTCCGCTCTCAGGATGACAGCATTCCTGATGCCACCACTGGCACGTCTCCACTGCAGCTGCCACCACCTGCAGGACAGACTGCTTCCACCCATGCACAGATGGAGCAGTCAGCAGCCAGGCCCTCCAGGCCCAGAGGTCGTCCAGGCCGTCCCTCAGGGGCATCTGCGCTTTCGGACAGTCAGCAGGCCTCCCCCAGCCTTGCTGCAGCCACTGGGGTCCCATTACGGAGGAGCTGCAGGGAGGGAAGGGGCCAATCTCGCAAGAGAAGCAGATCACCATCAAGGGGGAAAGAGTGGAAGGTGCTGCTGAAACGACTTATTTGTAGAAATCAAGGCCGAAGATGCTGGTCTGAATGTTAGTTATGTTTTGGACAGTTTCCCGGGTGTGCGAGGCACTTATGTGTCAGTGTGGTAGTTTTGCTTTCAGTTGCCATTGCTTTGTCTTGTTGGAAGGAAGCACATTTTGTACAATAAAAAGCTTTCTTTATTTACAATGGCCATGCCTGCTATTTACATGCATTTTGCCCTTCACAGGCTTTGGGGTATCAGAACGGTTCCATTCGTCTTTTTGGAATGTCAGCATGCATTCCGTGAGAGGGGCCTAGAAGCGACTTCTGATCAGCCTCTGACGGACGGCCCTTCCAGTTTGTGCCTCCCTCCCATCATGATCTTGCTCCTCCTCCTCCTCCTCCTCCTCTGCTGGTGCTTCAATGTCTGGTGGCATTGGCTGGGTCTGTAGGATAGCGAGGTTATGGAGCATACAACATACAACCACGAAGTGGGAGACTCGCTCATGCGAGTACTGCAGGGCTCCTCCGGAATGGTCCAGACAGCGGAACCACTGCTTCAGCACGCCGATTGTGTGCTCCACAATGTTCCTCGTCGCCTGATGGCTCGCATTGTAGCATTCTTCAGCAGGGGTGCTGGGCGAACGGAGCGGGGTCATCAGCCACGGGCACAGAGGATAGCCCTTGTCCCCGAGAAGCCAGCCTCCTGGGTGAGCCGGGGCCTCGAAAAGGTCTGCAACAGAAGTCTGGCGCAAGATGGAGGCGTCGTGGCTGCTGCCTGGGAACTGCGCATTCACTGCGAGGATCAGCTGTCGGTGGTCACAGACCAGCTGGACATTCAAGGAATGGAATCCCTTGCAGTTGCGGAACTCCTCTGGATTCAATACAAGCGCCCACAAAGCCACGTGCGTGCAGTCAATGGCACCCTGCACCATGGGGAAGTCTGCTATTGCTGCGAAGCCCTCTGCGCGCTCCCGCTGCTTGTCCGGGGTCATTGGGAAGGAGATGTACTGCCGCCTCCTTTTAAGCAGGGCATCAGTCACTTGACGGATGCTGCAATGCACCGCAAACTGCGATATGTTGGCTATGTCCCCAGTTGCGGCCTGAAAGGAGCCGCTTGCGTAGAAATTTAGGGCAACAGTCATCTTCACAGCCACCGACAGAGATGTCCTGCACCTTATCTGAGGCTGCAGATCTGGCTGAAGCAGGTGGCACAGCTCAGTCACCACCTCCTTTCTAAAGCGCAGCCTTCTGATACACTGCTCCTCCGACATGTTCAAGTAGGAAAACTGCTGTCGGAAAACCCTGGCAGCATAAGGTCTGGTGTGGCGACGTCTGTTGGCCCTCCTCCGTCTGGCCAGGCCTGCCCCTCTCTCCCTGCGTCTCTGTGCCCTTTCCAGATGATTTAGCAGCAGGACGGTCCCCTCCAATGCAGCCCCCATAATAAGTGCGCACAGAAAGTCTCCCCATTTGATATGCTCACCAACAGCAAGGTGATGGTCAGAAGGCTGAAGTTCTTCTGCCAGCGCTGGCTCAGTGGTGAAATGGCTCTCAATGTGCAGCTCAGCAACTCTCTCTAACTCTCGAAGAAGTTGTGCTCCAAAAATGGCTGCCACTTTTATACCACAGCAGTCCCTTTTAAAGAACACCCCCCCAGCCCCACAGCAACTGGGGAACGTTCCAGGTAAGCTGTCCTTATTAGCACCAGGCAGAACGGAGGGGCGCACCACTGGATTTCCGGTCCGGAGCGCCCAAAAGGCGTTGCACACTGAAATGATGTCATGATCTGCCTGCGCCCGTGAGCGGGTGCTAAGGTTTAGCGCCGGCGCAAAATGTCCGCTCAATATGGGAGGAGGCGCAGGGTTCGCTGCGCCCGGGCGCTAGTTGGTTACCGCCCCACTTCTCGGCCTCTTTAGGCGCTAATAGGTGACGCAACAAACCGAATTTCTCCCCCAGGGTTTCAATCAAACTAAAGTTGTACTTGGGAAAAAATCAACTTTCAAACATACTCAAATTTTTAGTTCTTGGAGTCACACAGGCACCACATTCTTTGTTCATTGGCCTTTTGCGGAGCAATAACACTGGCATAGACCAGTTGGAGCGAATGGCCTGTTTCTGTGTTGTAGATGTAATTTTTTCATCTATTTGTCACAGTTCAAAATTGTTATATCTCTTAACAATATAATACTGTATTACTTGTGCTGTTAGTGATAGAAAGAGGAAAAGAAGTTCAGGGAAATAGAGTTCCCAGGTTACTTCCAGGTCAGTTATACCTGAGGTTGTGTTCTGGGCTCTCGATCAAAATCCACTAGGGCATCCCAGGATTATTGGCTTCCAGACTTTCAGTGCCATAATAATGACTCTGTAATTGCCTGAATGAGGATGCAGGAGTTGCTCTTATCAATATTTATTTTCAGGAGTTAATATGAGCAAATGTTCCAAAGGCTAAGACAGGAATGGTCCTCATTATTTTGCAAATCCTTGGCATTGACATTGTACTGTGCAACATTAGTAAAAAAAAGTGAAAATGCTGTAAATGTTTCTGAAACATATGGTTTTCGCAACATTACACAGTCCAAAGGAGCTAAAGTGTTAGACCTAGGAGGCTAAATGGAGGAGGCTGCAACTTGCTGATCTTCTCATGGCATTATTTTTGAACTCCAGATTACCCTGCACATGCTACTGAACCTGAAGTAAGAAATACTGGATGAATGAAAGAAGGGAAAAATTGTTTGAAGCAGGCAATGTCCCTTTTTAGTAGAATTAAGTTGCTGTAAGGCAACTGTTCGCAGTCTCTGTGGTGCAGAACCATGCAAGATTGAAATAGTCTACTCCCAAAACTGAAAATATGTACAAATTTCTGAATGTCGACCTGCAATCCTCAATGCTTTGTTTTTGGGTGTTATTAGACTATTGGAAAAATTAACTTTTGGTGACTAATATCGAGGGTATTGTTCGCAGTCAAATGGGCTGAGACTGTGTCATGCAATATTAATAACAAATGCATTCAGACATTCATCTGTAATGTCATTGTCTGATATTTTAACAAATGCATAAACCTGTAAATAAGTTACAATATTGGAGAAAGGAATTTCAGATGAATACATTAATAAGTTTGTTACAAGTATCACGCAACCCAATTCAACTTTGCCTATTACGGCTTTAGTGTTTAGTTCACAAAGCATGGTGCGATCCTACACTTTTATATTTTAATTTTTTTACTTGTCTAAACTAACTAGTCCATTACATATACATTCATATTATGGATAAAAGAATGATTAGGCAATCAGGGTACAGTCACCACTCATTTACAACATAGCAAAACTGATTATGGTAGCAGACACAATAAGCCGAGATAAGGTTTTACATTAAGTAGTACTGGAGAGCAATGTGAAATGTCTGTAGTGCTGTTTAACATGGTCTAAAACTGCCATATATTAATGCTAAAAATTGTCATGTGTAATAGCACAGTAGCATCTTTTCTATCATTCTGCCCTCACATTGGGATCTCAGTTGGCTCATAATTATATCAGTACCACACTTTCTATCAAATTACTGCCAGGAAGGAACACCAAAAAATAGTTACCTCCAAGTGAAAGAAAAGAACCTTTGATACTTTTTAACCTAGTCTCACTCACGTGTTACTAACACTTGCGTGTTTGACTACTTCATACATGTTTATTCATGCGCAGTGTGTGTATTTTAGAGGCAAGCATTCATTTTGAGGTCTTTAGCTCAAAAACACGATTAAATTATTCCTTAGATCACAGAGAAGTCTAGACTGATAATGCGCCACCCTCAGACTACCAAAACAAAAAGTGAGTACAGTCCCATGCATACCAGGGAGATGGATCTGTACTTGAATATTCCATCAGTAAGAATTCTTATTAAAATCCATAAAAATTGCATATTTGTTTAGCATTTTTGTACTTTAAAAAAGGAATGCCAACAACTTTCAATTATATAACATCTTTAACATAAGAAGCATTCCTCGGCATTTCACAAATAGGTGTAAGGGAAATAGAAGAGAAATAAATAAAATATCAATTACCTTTGTTGTTGTAACTTGAGACATAGCAATTAGTCACTGTGTAAAGAAAACTTGTGTTGGGATAGCAACTGCACTTGTGCAAAGGAATATGTAATCTCATGACATAGAACACCATTTTGTTTTTAGAAAAAGGTGTTGCATCCAAATCTTAATTTTTTTTTAATATTTGTTTTTGGGATGGGGGCGCCGCTGGCAAGACCAGCATTTATTGCCCATCCCTCATTGCTCTCGAGAAGGTGGTGGTGAGCCACCTTCTTGAACCGCTGCAGTCCGTGTCTTGAAGGTACGCCCACAGTACAACTGAGTGGCTTGCTAGGCCATTTCAGAGGGCAGTTAAGAGTCAACCACATTGCTGTGGGTCTGGAGTCACATATAGGCCCAGACCGGGTAAGGACATTCGTGAACCAGATGGGCTTTTACAACAATCCAGTAGCTTCATGGATCATCATTACTAGGAGTGGCTTTTTTATTCAATTAACTGAATTTCAATGCCCTAGCTGCCATAGTGGGATTTGAATTCTTGTCTCCAGATCATTAGTCCAAGCCTCTTGTAACATAACCACTATGCTACTGTACCCCTAGTCTTGATTGGATATTTGTCAGTAGGGCTATAATCCCTGTTCAAAGTCACTATGGGTTCTCATTTTCGTTTGGCAGTCACCTTTTATTATTATTTATTTATTTGCTTTTCCCAGTGCTATTTCACTTTTTACATTTCTTGCTGTTCCATCCATCATATGTTTTTCCTTTAACCATTTCTTTAATTAGCTGACAGACAATGGGGATGATTTCCATCTCACTATCACTAAAACTTTTAACATGAATGGGGTGGTAGCAGGACAAAAATTAAAATAAAACTTCTGCCTGAAATTGCGGGTTTTTGACTCGATTTTTGAGCAGGCCTAAAATTGGGTGGACAGCACTCCCACCCAAGGCAGGCTGGAGCCTTATTTCAATATTTAACTTCGAATCCTACAGTTGTGGGATGCTGATGCAATTACCAGGTACCAATGGGCAGAACACGACGCAGAGCAATCTAACCAACGGTTTAAGCAGCCGCTGCAGGGCACTCCGAAAAGGGGGGCAGAAACCATGGTGCCATTGATTTTTTTGTGGGGTATCCCTGGCCCCCACAAATATCTTCCCACCTGCTGCCAACCTCTCAGTGGCTCCCTCCCTGGATTGCCTCCACAATCCTTCAACATTAAGCTTCAGGCCCTTCCCCTTCCCGATCAGTGCTGGTAGAGCTCACTGGTTTGATTCAGATGAGACCCAACCATGAAAAGGGATCGGGCAGCCAGTGCAATTGCTCCACCCGCTACCCGTCTGATATGTGCTACATTTGAAAATCAGCCCTAATGTGTACCTGTAAGCAAGCAATCCAGTCAGTATTTTCATCGCTTGAAATGGAGCACTCTACTAATGCATAATGCTTTAGTTAGCCAGTCCAAAAAAAGAGAAATGTAACCACCAAAAATAGGCAATCTAATCTATGGATTAATGTCATAACCTTCAGGTTAAGTTCTCTACTGCTACAATTAATAAGTTATGTTTCCCATAAAGGTTCTTTGATGTCCATTGTGACCATAATGACCATTTTTCTGGCCTATCAATTATGCACAGCACAATGAAGCAAACACTGATGCATATGTGTGCATTTAATGGGTGTATTATACATGTGTATTTATATAAAATATATATAATTCTCCTCTGATAAAGTGATCAGTCAGCTATTTCAAGTTATAGTAAATGTTTGCGAGTTGACCGCTTGATATCCATAAGTTACATCTCCGATGGGATGTGAGTGAATTCTCAGCTTTTACTGTTGCAGGGGTTAAACTGAATGTGACTCTTTCTTTGGTGGAGATGAAGCAAGATAACTAGTGCCTGGTAATAAAAGTACTGAATAATAATGTTTTGGCTTCTGTTGTTAATATGAAAATGAGAAGTAAGAAAATATGAAATGAGAAGAAATTGGGGTAGAATGTTCACAAGGGTTCTTCTGATCTCCCATCGTAACCTCAATAGAAACACCATAAACAGCTGTTTAAGTCTTTTCTCCAGGGGTTCCCCTGATTTTCTACCAAAACTACAGTGGGGGGGATCAGGAAAACCCCCATGGAAATTCTACCCCACTTGCTCTATCAAGCCTGGTCCTTGTACAGCTCATTGCACAATTTGACATGCCCTGGACTCTATCTTACTTAACCTTCTTAGGGAGAAGACTTACGACAGATGACATTTCCAAGTAGGCAAAGCTCTGCAAAATTTCTCCTTAACCTGAAAATCTAATCAAACTCTAGGTTATCAACATAACTTGGTAAACTACATTAGTCAGTGCTGACCAGTTATATTCTATCGATTACATTTCCATGGTCACAACAGTATAGTCTTTCATTGAGCATTTAATCACCTACATCTAAACACATTCTTACAACCTACTGCCCCATTCTTAATCAAATGTTTCTCCAACTCTTTCTAAAAGAACTTAACTGACAGAACATTAATTGCATTTTCAGAGAGTATATTGCACATACCTACTACTCTGCAGAAAGAAAAAAATCAATCTGGGGGAAGAAGTTCCCCTGCTTAGCTCCAGCAGTTAAGGCCAGTTTCGGCAAAAAAATGGCAGCCGCCTCGCTTCTGCCCACATCCAGCGCGGGCCACAGCGGACACCATTTTAGGAAGGGCCAAACAAGAGGCGTCGTTTACCCACATCTGAAGCAGGCGTTAGGCCATTAACGTTTTCAAATAAGGGGCCTAACATCTGCTTCTGCTACCCCTTGCAAATTTGGTTTGCGTCTGAGGCAGCCAGCGCCAGCGATGTTTACTCTGGGGAAAACCAACGCTAAACAGCACTGAATTTAAAAAAGGTAACTATTTATCATTATCATTATCGTTGCCGCTCCCGGTCCCGAGATCTCCAACTTCACTCCCGACTCTGACCTCCAGGCCACCTCCCCGATCTTCCTCCGACCCCCCAACAGCACTGCAGGCCTACCGATCTTCTTACCCGACCCCCGACAGCCCTCCGATCATGGACTCCAAGGCCCACCCGTTCCTCCTCCAGACCCATGTTATGCAAACCAATCACTTACCTGGAATTGGAGCTTCAACCTGTGTGGGCTCCTCCAGTGCCATCGACATGACAATGAGGTCCGAGGCTGAAATTCCCAGGCTCCTTGGACCTTCCCATTTGAGTGCGGGCTGTCAGACTCGGAGGGTAAAGTGCCCAAAATTGGATGCTACCGAATTTCTAGGCCCTAATATCTAATCTCACGCTAGGTTTGTTAATTGTGTGCTCAAATCTAGTTACGTGGTCACAATCCATGAAAGATAACCTTCTCACATCTAAGTTATCCATGCTGTGACAAAAATTGAGCATTTCGGTCCATAGTTTATGGGAGTTTCCTCCATACTGCATTTCTTAGCTTAAAAACAGGAGTACAATTTCCATTAGGGTTCTCTTGACCTCCCACCATAACTTCAGTGGAAGGTGGGAAAAAAAACCCTGAAGAAACCTGGGAAACAGCTTTTTAGACCATTTCTCCGGGAGTTCCATTGATCTCCTGCTGAAGTTATGGAGGGAGATCAGGAGAACCCCCACAGAAATTCTATCCACAGTTCTTTTGAAGAAAGATACTACCCTAACATTGAATTCTGGAACTGCATGCATTTATTCATTTGGCTCTTCTTGAAGAAGCCAGTCATGCTAATACTGTCGGTTACTAACTGACATATACATCTGCGAAAACAGCCACACAAGTGCTGGAAACAATTACAGTGCATCGCCGGGGTACTAAGCCATGATATAATCTGATCAGGATAGCTACAACAGAAACAGCATTTGTCAGGTGCCTCAAGTGATCGTCAGCATAACTTTGTGCACTTGGCATAGAGCTAGCTGTTCATTGTCCAAGTAAAGTGCTTTAGTGATGTAGACTGACTTCTCAAAGGTGGGATTATATTTTAAATGTCGTTATGGGTTTAAGGGTCAAAGGGGGCAAAATTGGGGGCGCTAACTGCAAAATGTTTGAAAAGTTAGCGCCCAGCGCTAATGATTCTGAACCTCACCTAAATTTCCTGACTTCGCCCCAGGAAGGGAGAGGGGCATTAAATCAAGCGTTAATGTCGTCAGTGGGGTGCTACAGGGGCGCTAACACCAGAGAGCTGCCGAATTTCAGGTGAGTTCCAAACAGATTTGATCACTTGCGCTGCTTCTTTGCAGCTTTTAAAGGGGAGGTCCGATCATTCACCAGATGCTCATTTGCAGATTTGCTTGCTTCGAGGAGAACAGACACAGACTGCAGACCCTCTTCATTGCTCTGAGAAGAACTGCCTAATAACCAACAAATCACACCCTAATGCAAATGAAGATTCCTTATTCAGCAGCAAACTCTGAAATCTCAAACACGCTTCCAATAATCAAAAGGCGCTCTTTGCTTCTGAGCAGCAAAAAGTTTGATGTCCTGGCCGACACAAACAACAACCGGAAGTGGACGCCTTTAAATAGCGCTCCTCCACAGGCCTCCCGACTGGAAAACGCCTGACGAACCTGTCGCTAAAAAACAGAGGTGCACAGGCAGGCGAAAAATGGGAATTTTGCATTGGAAGAGCTAACAGGGCGATGCGCCCGGAGATGACGTCATGATCTCCGGGCGCAGAAGATCGGGGTGAAAACCGGTAGTGCCGCCGCTAACCTCCTGCCGAATTTCGCGGGAGGTGTGGTTATCACCTCAGGGACGCACAAAGCCATTTGCGCCCCATTAGTGCCTCCTATCGGTGGCGCAAACGAGGGGAATTTCGTCCCCAAACACTTTTCATACATCAGTTGGTGCCAGTTTTGACCCAGTCGCCATGGCAACAGAGGCAAAATATGGCTCTCGATAAGATGCCTATGCAATTCTGAAAAAGGGAAGGGTCAGAATGGAATGGCTACTCCCATCAAAGAGCTGGTTAGTTGAAAAGATTTTCATATTGACTGGATACTTTCACAAAATGGTCAATAATCAAAACCAAATCCTTATTTTTCTACCTTGTCTCCAAGATGTATCTTGCCAGGAATTTCTTCGAGAATTCTCTCATTCGGCCGCTGTAACTTCAGCAGAAGATCGGTAGAAATCCTGTTTACAAAGTGTATCCGGGGTTTCTGCCATTTCCTGCCAAAGTTATAGCAGGAAATCAGGAGAACCCTCAAGGAAATTCCCAGTGCATGTTTTGTGATTGCTGTTCCAACTGTATATTTATCCACATTAAAATTCATCTGCCATTGTTTTTTCCATCTGCTAATTTGGCCAGATCCCTTTGTTATCAATCTCCATTACATCAGTCCTCTGATCCATTCTTTGGTGTCACTAATGAATTTTATATAACTAGAGCTACCCTCCTCTATATTGTACACAATCCCATGGTGCTAAACATTACAACAGTGACTCCACTTCATAAGAAAAGTACTTCATTAACTGTAAAGTGCTTTGAGATGTCCGGTGGCCTTGAAAGGTGCTATATAAATGCAAATCTTTCTTTCTTTCTTTAAACAGTTTTGTATAGTGTTCCAATAAAGGAAATTTGCAGTTTTATATGAGGAGAGAAAATGGCAACATGTTAATTAAATACATTTTTAAAACGATGATGAGTAACACTTCTAAAATCCAAATAAATGTTTAAGTCATATGCATTCAGTAGTGTTAAGTTACCGATTGCCTGTTGGCTCGAAGTAACATTATCCCAGGGACTATTGCTATGATCTAGGTTCACTAAAGGTTCAGGAGGCTTTCTGATGAACCACAGAACAAACCACTAGAGATCCTCCCATTGCTAAGGCTAAACATGCCACTTTCACATCTGGTAGTGTAACATTTCTTCAGTTGCTCCATTGGCCAAGATTATTTTTATTTGCCACAAAAGCATTTCTTCTTCTGATGCCAACATTGTTTTAATATCATGGCTTGCACAGTATAATATACTAAGCTTCATGAGTTGCCTGGTTCTCGGACAGCAACAAGGACCCTAAGGTTCGCTAAATTAAGTATTGATCTTGGTGCTCAAGTCCAAAAATCACATTTCTTCCCAATTATTGTTATTTAACTTTCCCATCAACAAAGTGAGAGCCTGAAAATGATATTGACCAAAGCTGGCAAACTAACAACGCAACCTTTGCCTTCCTTATTGGAGTGATATCCTTTCATAGACTCATAGAGAATCATAGAAAGATCATTTGGCCCATCGTGTCTGTGTTGGCTGACAAAGAGCTATCCACCCTAATCCCACTTTCCAGCACTTTGTCCGTGCCCTTGTAGGTTACGGCATTTCAAGTGCATATCCAAGTAATTTTTAAATGTGATGAGGGCCTCTGCCTCTACCACCCTTTCAGGCAGTAAGTTCCAAACCCTCACCACCCTCTGGGTGAAAATAATTCTCCTCAAATCCCCTCCCCTTTTCATAGCATTTTTAATTGCTTTGCTGCAATAATTTGCAAACAATACACTGGGATTTATCTCTAGGGGTATAGATTTCAAAAGTAGTGAAGTTATGTTAAACTTGTATAGGACCCTGGTCAGGACGCACTTAGAGTACTGTGCACGGTTCTGGTTTCCATACTAGAATAAGGACATAGAAGCACTGGAGAAAGTGCAACAAATGGATGGAATGTTACCAATTGTGGGAGAATCTAAAATTAGGGGCCGTAAATACAAGATAGTTATTAATAAATCCCATAAGGAAATAAGGAGAAATTTATTTACTCAGAGAGTGGTTAGAATGTGGAACTTGCTACCAGAAGGAGTGATTTGAGGCAAATAACTTAGATGCTTTCAAAAGGAAAATAGGCGAGTACATGAGAGAAAAGGAACAGGAAGATAGTCTGGAAAGCTGAGATGAGGTAAATGGAATGGGAGGAGGCTCATGCGGAGTACAAGCACCAACACAGACTAGTTGTGCGATATATTCCATGTAATTCTGTTGTTTGTGCCCTTGGGCAGAAATTCAACTTGCAGCAAACACACGTGCAAAATGGGCATCGCTCACGCGGTTGATTGGCAGCTCGCTGATTGAGTGGGCGTTGGGGGGGCGGGGCTAAGTCGGGCAGCTGTGACCCCATTTAAAGGCAATCTGCCTCTCTCGGTCATTGTTGCAAAGTGAAGATGGCGGCTAAAACATGTTCTGCAAGGGCACTTCGATTTTCTGCTACCGCTCTGGAGGTCTTCATGAGGAGGTGGCCAGAAGGAGAGAGCTGCTCTTTCCAGCTGATGGGAGCAGAGTGCCAAAGAATATTGCCCAGCAGAGGTGGTCAAAGGTGGCAGAGCAGGTTAATACAAGGAGCATGGTGCTCAGGACCTGGCTTCAATGCCGTAATAATGCAATGAACTCACCAGAGCTGCTAAGGTAACACTCCGACTCACATCTCTCTTACTCCATCCTTAGCCTTGCACCACCTGTAGCCCCAGCTCTCTCAAGTCTTTCCTCTACCATTTCCATTCACTCTCCTCCATCACAGGCAGCACACTTCACTGAACCTCCTTCTGCTGTTACTTTTACACTCCATACCTGCTACTGATCTCTCAGTTACACCCCTCACTTCCCCACACCTGTGGCATCTTTCATGCACCATTCACACGGCTCTACCCTGACACGCACATCTTCACAAGCTTTCAGCAGGCCACACGGTAACACATTCCCTTTCTTCTTGCAGGACAAGCTGCCACACAATACCAGGGAACAGATGAGAACAAGAGGAGGGCCACCATCCGTACAAATCCTGTGCCCCTTGGAAGAGACTGCATTGGAACTAGTGGGCAGAGGGCGAGGGTAGAGGATAAGCTCTGTAGGGTGTTTGGCCATCTTACCTTCCTTTTCTCTTCTCACTGAACTCTCTCCCTCAAACACTCTGTATGATAACCTGGTGATGTTTTGAGCTCGCACTCATCTGTCTCTGCTAACCCTTATCCTTCTCTTCTCTTCTCTTTCCAGGTCCATCACAACTAACAGGCTCACTTCCAGGAGTGGAAGAGGAGGACAGTCCTCCTAAAAACACACTGTCACTTGACCTTACCCTTTCAGGCACTAGCGCAGACATTGGCACCCGCATGGACTGGAGGATTCACCAAGCACAAGTGTGCAAGACCAAGGGCAGGAAGATAGGAACAACCTTACAGGAGGGCACAGAGGTTGACTTCAAAGGTGCAGCCATGGCTATGCGCTACCAACTTTTCAGTCCATTCGACTGCCTGCCAGTAAGCCTGTGCTCAATGTCGGACAACATGGAAGAGTTCACCTCTAACTTGTGTGGGGTCACCACGCAGAGCATGGAAATGATACAGTCAACTATGGAGCGCGTGGTTACACTATGCTCACTGCAGTGGGGTCCTCAGTTATGGAACCTATGGTGACAGCTCTGACTGCTTTGGTGAAAGCTCAGGCTGTTGACATTATGGCCCTGGGTTCGAACATCTCCTTCAGCTTGCATGGATAGGGACTTCCAAACTGTCACATCACTTCTGTGTTCTGTTCTCATGCAGAGCAGTGGGAGTGCTGAGGCGGAACCCCATGAAAATGGCAGTTGCGCCTTGGGAGAGGCATGGACTGGTCATCTCTAAAGGTGGCAGCACACCTGCTCCCACACCAGCCCCTCCACCAGTGCCCACACTGATGTCAGATGGGAGATTGGGCCAGACTGCCCAGAGGTGTTGCAGTCTGCAGCTGAACCCCCTAAAGCCAGAGCTCCTTGAGGTCACCCACCACGGCCATCTCACGTGCACTCAGTGGATAAGCAACCACCTTCCACCTCCCATGTTGCATCCACAGGATTATCGCACCTTGTAGGAGTACCATATTAGGCAGAAAGGAGCGCTTGGGACAGGCACTAGGGGTTGGCACAATCTTTAATATTCCAATTTGTTTGATGTCAATTTTAAAATGAACCACTTGGAATCAGATTCTTTGGTATAGACTGTTTCTGTGGATTGATGTTTCTGCAGCTCAGGGCCCTGTTCCTGCTTCACTGCCTCCATGGGGAAAGAGATGAGCTTGTTTTGCTTGGCGATGAGTGCATTTGTGACTTGCTTGATGCAGGCATTGCACTGCAAATTGACTGATGTTGCTAATGTTACCTGGTGAAGCCTGAGGTTTAGAAATTAATGTCTACAGACATCTTGTGAGTCACAGGCAATGAAATATGTGACCTAGAGCTAGGCTGTAGTTGGTGCTGCAACAGGTGACGTAGCTCTGCTACAACCTCCTTGGTGAAGTGGAGCTGTGGGACACGCTGGTTGTCAGTTAATTAGAGGCGAGGTGTTCTGTTCCTGTACACTCGCGTGGTGTAAGGCCTTCGACACTCTCCCCTCCTGCGCCCTCTTCTCCCAGCAGCTGTAGGTCTTTACATTGACTTGCTGCTCATCCTCCTCCTCATCCTCCAGCCCCAATGGCCCACCAAGGAGGACAGCCATCTTGAAAGAATAACTGTGCACAAGTCCTGGGGCAGAGATTCTCCTGCCGCTCCAAAAAATAACTTGCAACAATTTTTGAAATCCGCTAGAGTAACTAACTGAGCCAGAAATAGACATAAGTCCACAAGCAGTCTAAAGCCACTAACCAGAGAGTTATCTGAATGCAGCTCCGGATACCTTTAAATAATGCTGGTGCAGCTTCCTTCCGACTGCTGCTGGCAAGGTTTTGTGTGTGGGTTTTAGAATGAATGACTACGGCGCTCCAAAAGGTCAATTTGGCAGAAGGGCCCTTAACCAGGCAACCAGGCACCGGACCCTAATTTACTTATATTTAATAGCCCCCCTGCTGTTTCCATGCAGGCGTCCTCGATGGCTATAAGTCGCCCAGGTCAATAGGCATCTGATAACTTCCGATGCAGTTCAGGTGTGACAGATCACAACGTGAAACTCAGAGGTCTCACTTCAATTTTATGCCAGCAAAATGGGCGGCTGTGAGTTGCATTTCTCTCCCATAATTATAGGTTTTAATAATTAAATGCTATATGCCTTCATTTGTTTCATGCTAACAAAGCACCATTTACAAAAGAAAAACGGGCCAGAATTTACTATAGCCAGCGAACAAACGGTGACTTGTCCTTGCCCGTTTCATTTCCATCAGACTTTGCACCAGAGGTTGCTGTAAGAGGGAGATGGAAAAGGCACGGCGCCCTCTACAGGGCATCTGGGATCTGTCTGAACAGTGCAAACAATTCTGTATCTCCTTAACCAATTAGATTGAAGTATCCTGATATCGCCCATGTAAGGACTGAGAAGAAAGTGTAAGTTAGAATGGTGAATTAAATGTCAGGTCAGTTAAAGAAAGGTAAAGAAAGCGAAATACAGAGAGGGAAAGAAAGACTGGATTAAGAGAGGGAGAGAAAAAGAGAGAATTTAATTTAATTAATTTTTAAAATCTCCAACAACAATTAAAAGCTGAAGGAATGAGACGGCGCACTTGTAATAGTAAATTTTCAGTGTCAGAGAGGTTGTTTGGCAGTAATTAAGACTTAACCACACCGTTTAAAAAGGGTACTTAGACTGAAATGATGAGTTTGCTTTGTATCTACCGTGCAAATAAGCAACTTAACATAGTTCAATGCATTTCAATGGTGAGCCAGACAGCGAGATGCCATTTTCGCAAAGCTAACAGCGGAGCAGCACACCTCGAACAGCAACTTCTGGGCTTTACCCTTTAACCGCGCATCTACCTTCTCCTGAAGTTGCTGTGTGATTTCTGCATAAATAACGGTGAGCACCGTTATCCTCACCATTAATGTGACAGGTAATTCTGGCCCAACATTTCTACTTGATATTACAAACAATGCATCAGAAAGTCTCCTTAGTAAAACCTCTGGAAAATAAAATGATCTACCTGCAAGTGCTCAATTCCTTTTGTATGTTCTTTTTCCAAAACTGCACCAAGACTCGTAGGTTGCTGCAGTGCCTATCAAATTTGCCTTCGTTTTTTTGTAATATTTACCCTTTTTGAAACGCATGAAAGACTGCAGCATGCCTTCTGCAAAGGCCCTGCTCTTCCGTCAACAGATCCCCTCCAGCAGAGACTTAATATATCTGATTTGTCAATGTCATCACCACTGCTAATCTCTTCTCAACCCACATCAGCTTTGAAGTCTGAAAACTATTCATTCTGCAATGCATTTGCAGTTTGAAGCTGCTAGCTGGGGACAGAAATTCATTTGAAAATAATGGAGAGAAAGAATTTGCTTTCAGTTCAGATGGCAAGAGAAATAAGCTGGGAAGAGTGAAACCACTGCATTAAAAAAATATATATATATAATTCTCCAATATTTGTTTGGAGGGTCAATTTTATCAGCAAAACAATTTCAATAGTGAATGAATGAACTGCTCTCAAAAGAGCAAATATTGAATTGTTCAACATTCAAAGTATGTTCTATCAGTGTGTAATAAATCATTCTTTCAGAAATGTGCTGAAGACTTTTGAAAGAATTACAAATTATGACATTGGAGGATAAACTAGGACAGTATAGCACGGCATAGATTGTCAGATAGTTTACTTTTATCCCTTGAGCAATGAAACTAAATTTAGAATTTAAGCATTCGACATGTTTTTCTGCTGCACACTCAATCTGAATTTTAAGATTGTATCTGGGGCCAGCCCAGAAGCTGTGCGAGAGGGTTGTTATTTTGTCTTGGAGATCTGAGTTATAATCTCCTATGTGACTGGCATTCAATCTTAGGTTTTTTTCTAGAGTTCTCGAGGGCAAATTGTACCACTTTTCCCATGAGGAGGGGGAGAAATCTAGCTCGAGGTGGGGCAAGGACCTCCTTCTGCACTAATCCGGTGAGTTAATCAAGGAGTAGCATTGAAAGCATCTAGAAAGACTTGCATTTATATAGCGCTTTTCACAACCACTGGGCATTCCTTAAGCACCTTACAGCCAATGAAGTACTATTTGAAATGTAGTCACGGTTGTAATGTAGGAAACGCAACAAGCCAATTTGTGCACAGCAGGGTCCCACAAACAGCAATGTGATGACGACCAGATAATCTGTTTTTGTTATGTTGGTTGAGGGATAGAAATTGGCCAGGATACCAGGGAGAACTCCCCTGCTCTTCTTCAAAATAGTGCCATGGGATCACCTGAGAGAGTAGACAGGGCCTCGGTTTAACATTTCATTTGAAAGATGGCACCCCCAACAGTGTAGCACTCCCTCAGCACTGCACTGGAGTGTCAGCCTAGATTTTTGTGCTCAAGCCCCTGGAGTGGGACTTAAACTCACAACCTTCTGACTCAGAGGCGAGGATGTTACCCACTGAGCCACAGCTGACAGGTATGGAACTGTCGCCAGCTGCACCAAGCTATCCTTCCAACAGGGGAAGGAGGAGAGATGCGTGTGGGGGAAAAAATCAAAAAGATGTTTTAAAAGCTATTTAATATTGGTACACTGCTAAGGTTAGGTAGCATGCTTCAACATACCTTAATCCTTCTGGTAACACAGACAGGTTATCTTATTGAGGAGCAATAGGGCTACCCGTGCTGTGCACGAGATAATTCACTTGCAGTATTATGTTGTTGTTAGATGCTATAACACATGTTAAGGATTGACCTAGTTGCACACATACTGTGAACATGTTTATCTTTACAATGGCTAATTGTTCATGTCAGCTGTGGCTCAGTTGGCAGCACCCTCAGCCTCTGAATCAGAAGGTTGTGGGTTCAAGTCTCGCTCCTGAAACCAGCACAAAAATCTAGGCTGTTTGTGGGAGCTTGCTGTGTGTATGTTGGCTGCTGTGTTTCCTACATTACAACAGTGACTACACTTCAAAAAGTAATTCATTAGCTCTGTGGGACATCCGGTGGTCATGAAAGGTGCTATATAAATGTAAGTCTTTCTTAGATGCCTGCAGTTGGCTGAAATTATGGCCTATGTACTTGGTTTTCATTCAGAATCAAAAGGTTAATTTTAACCTAACCCACTTGGCAGGAAACTGACGCAATCAGATCGGCCGCCCATTTTACACACCGACCGAAGTATACAGCTGGGCAAGTTAAGTCAAAATGACCCAGGCTTGATAAGTTTTCCAATTCAGATCCATACAAGAGACATAAAGGCAAAAAATAGTTATGAAAAGTTAAATAAGATTAAATCATAAAGAATGGAAGAAAAAGGATGGGGGGAGTGAGGGGATTAGTCACCTGTCATACACCCAGCTCAATTTCCCTTTTTATTGCTTTCAATAGAAAGGTAAATCAGGCAGGGTGTATAACTGGTAGCTAATCCACCGGTTTTTAAAATAAAAACAGAAAATGCTGGAAATACGCAGCAGGTCAGGCAGCATCTGTAGAGAGAGAAACAGAGTTAATGGGGGTGATTTTGCCAATGGGGGCACGTTGGAGGCGGGACTGCTGCTTGTTGGGTTTTAGTCCCGCCTCCATCACGCTATTTTCCCTTGATTGACCTTGTTAAGCCCGCCCAGCGGGAAGCCAGTTACAGAGAACGTCTGCGTATGACGTTTCATCTGTCAAAAGTTTTTGGCAGATGAATTGTCATCGTTTGACAGATTTGAGAAGCTGTCAAAAACTGACATTCTCTGATGTTCAGTGAATTCTTGTACTCAAGGCTCACCAAACCTCTTTTCTGAGCAGAAAGCAGATGGCTGCTGCATCGGAGAATGCAGCAGTTATTCTGTCATCTCTGCCATTGAGATGCAGAGCCTCCGCATCCCCAACGACTGAAGCCTGCAGGAAGAAACAAAGGTAAGGAAACTTTTTTATCACTTTTCACTCACCTCACATACTTACCTCTCCACACTTGCACCCATCACTCACCTCCACAACGCACTTTTGGACCCCTCCGACCCCCTCCGACCCACTGCTCGCCTCGCTGACCCTGGCAGGGTTTCCTGACGTCGGGAAGCCCGCACCTCCGCTGGAAAAATGGGGATAATCCTCTTAACTGCCTGTTACTGTTAACTACCTGTTAACAGGCAGTTAAGTGGCTGTGATCCCCTTCCCGCCTCCAGGAGACAGAACCCAGCGCGAGTCGGGTACCCGCCTCCTGGGAAGATGGCACGGAGGCAGGTTGGGGGTGGGATGGGTGCCCGCCCCTAGATTCTGCCATTTTCCTGGCAGTCCTGCCTCCAAACCCGCCTCCCCAGGGCTGGCAAAATCACCCCCGATGTTTCAAGTCGATGACCTTCGTCAGAACTGCTAGTTTCTACCCCTGCTGATGCTGCAAATGACCTCCTAAGTATTTAAAAATGTTTCATATTCTGTTAATTTTTTAGCTGTTTAATTTTTGTAGTATATGGTTAATATTACAGTAATAAGGTTACTCCTCCAATCTCTAATTTCCGTTTCATAATCAATGCGCGACCTATAAACTTCTCTGACCCGGGAAGACTAGTTTCCCTGCACCTTCCAGCAATCTAAGAGTTAATTCATTTTCAAAATAAAATGGCCAATCAATTAAAAATAATCATATTACTAATTCTTTTATGAAGGAAATATGCAACATTGAATATTTGGAACTATTGTCATTTTGACAAGCAAAACCATTTTGCTTTGACAAGATGAATGGTTGCATTTAATGTGCCTCAACTCATCAACATACAAACTGCACAGTAAAGTTACTCTTCACCTATCTATATCTTTCTCACCAGAGTTTATTATGATGTTCATGTTCATTACTTGCGCCATCTCCAATTTGAAATTCAGTCCATTTTAAAATGGAAGAGAAGGTGCTTTAATAAGGCAGAACACAGAGAGAAGTTAATAAAATGGCATGCAAAAATATGTGCAAATTTTATCAACTTGTCATCTGTAATAAAGATAAATGTTGTGTGGGGAAATCCACTATCTGTAAATCTTATAATCCTTCCTCTTACATTCCACAGCCGCAGAAACTGCTGAACTACCACAAAATAAAGCTATTCAATCTTGTAGATAATACAATAGAAGACTGAAATATGCACACTTGGTGAAATAAAAATGTTCAGTTTTACTGTCAGGATTTGGGTTTTTCAGTGAGCTGCCTTTTATCAAGCAGAAGCAAATTCACATGAGGCATATAAATTGGGTTTGGAATCAAACATTTACATAGCACAGCCGTTTGCAAAGGAATGTGCTTTTTTTTTAGTAGAAATAAGAAGAAATACTACAAATGCTGTAAATCTGAAAAAGACAAAGTGCTGACAATGCACAGCAGGTCAATTAGTATCTGGAGGAGTACAGGTTAATGTTTCATGTACAACCTTCATTAGAACCTTCATTAGTTCTGATTAAAGGTCACCGTTAAAAGTTGACCTACCCTTTTCTTTTATATGTTGATTAACCTACTGTGCGTTTTCAATATTTCTGGTTCTTATTGCACCTCTGTAGCCTTGCAATGGTATATTTGTCTTTGAAGGTTTATATTTTGGATTCATTCAAAGGTGTGTGGAAAAAGAAAGTCCGTTTGATAAGACATGAGGAGAAGACAAGGGGAAAAAAAATCTTTTCTACCCACTGAGCACATGAAAAGGACTCAGCAGAGCTGAGACTGCAGGCATCAGGCAGCTCGTACTTCCTATGTGCCCATGTGCATCCGTGTGTTGCTATAAAGTCTCCATTGGGGAAACTTTGCATGAAAATCTGTACTTTTTGAAACCAATTAGCCACTACATTTTTTCTTCTAAATTACTTGGAGGTGGGGGGGAAGCTGAAAAAAAAAACTACAAATGGGAATAGCTGCTTACCAACCAAAATTTAATAGCACACAACTAACTCCCAAGCAGACAATAATTCAAAGAGAGCCGTTTTCAACCTAGAAGAACTGGGCTTCAAGCCACTCCCTTTTCTGATCTCCCATCAGAAATCCTTATTAATCCTACTGAGGTCAATTGAATTTTCTGTGAGTGTCTATCTGGTCCCGAATTATAAAACCCAGGTTCAGGCAAAGTTCCTTCTTGTGTACTTTTAAAACAAGAAATCACAAGTGTTCACATAAATATCTGAAACTGTTGCCATAGAAACTAGACCCACAGCTTATTTGATTCTACTCATAACCTGCATGGGGGTTACGCTTTGTGGCTCTCGACTACCAATGCTGGAAACATTTTTTAGCACCGTACACAGCCCCAACCCTCTGCTGCTGACTGCTCATTTTGTTATCAGCTGCTCTTGGTCTGCTTAATGACTTGTACATCTCCTGCATGGATTTATTTTTTCACAGAATCAATCACAGAATCACAGAATCTGCAGTGCAGATAGAGGCCATTTCGGCCCATCGAGCCTGCACCGACACATATCCCACCCTATCCCCGTAACCCCACGTATTTAATCCCCCCTAACTCTAAGGGTCAATTTATCATAGCCAAATCAACCTAACCTGCACATCTTTGGACTTTCTTTGAGTTCATCCTTTCTCTTCATTCTCATTCTCAATCCTCACTTGATCTTTCCTCCCCCATTCTTCTCTCATTTTATGGAGCTCCCCGATGTAATCACTGACTGAAATTTCAGCGGAATTGACCTCTGGTGACCAATCCATTCCACTTCCCAACTCTACAAAATACTTTGAAAAGGCACATTACAGCTCTAGGTCAGTGCAAAGTGGTTTTACTTCAAACTAACACTCAGAACTTCTTCTGTGAACCCAGTCAAACCCAACCCAATTCCAGAACAAAGGAAAAAGTCTACTTTGTTTCCCTCTGCAGTCAGGTTGGGTTTCAATTGCAGATTTACCCTACAACTTTAGCATTGGTGCAAAGGAAAATTGCTTCACACCAGGGCTGCAGTTGTGATATAAATGCAGGCTGAAGGGAATTTCAGGAAAAGGAAAATATCCATGGCCCAGAACTTCGGGTCTCCACGGGTGAGTACGCATGGGGTACTCACCCGCAAGCCCAATGGAAGTGCCGGTTTCCTGCATGCACTGCGCATGCGCGGGAAACCGGCACTTCCGTTCCCCTGAAAGAAGGGGTTCAGAGGTCGAACACATGCGCAGGAGAGGCTGCACGTGCGCATCAAACTTACGGTTTTTTTGCAGGTTTTCCCAGGAGGGTACGTCTCCAGAAGTTAGACATTTAAAAAGCAGTCGCAAGGCCTGCTTTTTACAAGGTAAGTGGGGAATTAATTAAAATTAAAACATTTTTTCCACAGGTTTATTATTTTTAAATACTTTAAAGAAAGGTAAGTTTATTCTTATAAACAAATTATTGTTTAAAATAGTTATTTCATGTAATTTATAGTTTATTTTAAAAATGTGATGTTTTTTTAAATTTATTTGAAGATTTAGTGATGTTTTCGGGCTCGTAGTATTTATAAGTTTGACAGCACTTCCTGTCAAACTTATGAATGAAGCATTCCCTGCTCCGATTGGCTCCCCATGGCCCACATGATCCCAGGGGATGCATCGAACTAACTGCGCCCCTGGGATACGCAAGCACTGCACGCCAGCAGTTGGAGGAGGCCCAGGGTTGGAATCCCAGGGGGGCCCACAGCTCAACGGCCAGCGCGCAAGGTAAGTGCAGGTCGGAGGCTTGCACCCGCGGGAAGCCCCCGACCCGAATTTCTGGGCCCATGTGTCCCAACAAACCTGCCCTTTTTTTAGTTGATCGTGACCTCGACTTCCTGCCTTTTCACCAGATACTTCAATCTCCATTCTTCAGCAACGTATCTAGCTTTTTCTTGAGCCCACTTATATCTCTTGCCTTCCCTCGTAGCTTATTCTTTATTGGGCCACCACTTCTCGTGTGAAATAGTTCTTCCTGAATTAACTTTTTACTTATTCTGGTTTTTTTTAAATGATGCCCCAAAGGATTTCACCCCTTTGTCACTGTAAATAATTGTAGAATCAATTTTATCCATCCCCTGAATAATTTTGAAAACTTCTATTTAGGTTGCTTCAAAGTTATCTGTTTTCCAACAAAAATGGGACTGATATTGAATGGTACAGCTGACGTACCACAGTCACACTTAAAGGTTCTGAATGATGAGGCCCAAAATCATACTGTACATCAATGTAGCTAGTACATGGTCCTGTATAGTTTTTAAAGTCATTTTCAGTTACTTAAAATTGGGTGGTGGAATAGACACTCTGATTAAAAATGCTTATTTTTTATGATAAACCCATTTGCGCAGTATTAATAAAACTGCACCAGGCTTCACTCTTAAATATATCAAGAATTTTTTTTAATACAATTAAAAAAAAAAAAATTTACATTCTAAAACGTTGCCCGATTGCGCTGGTTCATGGCAGATTTTACATTCGGCAATATGCAAATGAGATTGAGCAGCAACCTGAGCAAAAAAACACTTCTGAAAATTTGCACAATTTTGAGCGCAATTTGCACCCGGATTACCGATTGCGACCAAAGTAGAAACTTTTGGCCGCTATATAAATGCAAGTTGTTGTTAGTAGGGTGAGGGCTTGCTTGCCAACATGCTGTTTAACCCTTTCACTTTTAGAATGCAGATGCTATGCTAAGTTTTGCCTGGTGTGAAACTCTTTCCAATAAATGTTTTTCACCTTTTTCTTTTGGCATGGAATCCCGCTATTTATTTTCTCCTCACACCCTCCCCAACTGCTCGCTCCAAACCACACATTGATTTAATAGGGTTAATCTGACAATAAAAAGGGGTTAGAAACATAGAAACATAGAAGATAGGAGCAGGAGTAGGCCATTCAGCCCCTCAAGCCTGCTCCGCCATTTAATGAGATCATGGCTGATCATCCAAATTCAGTACCCTGTCCCTGCTCTCTCCCCATATCCCTTGATCCCTTTAGCCTTAAGAAATATATCTAACTCCTTCTTGAATATATTTAATGAATTGGCCTCAACTGCCTTGTGTGGTAGAGAATTCCACAGGTTCACCACTCTCTGGGTGAAGAAATTCCTCCTCATCTCAGTCCTAAATGGCTTACCCCTTATCCTTAGACTGTGCCCCCTGGTTCTGGACTCCCCGACATCGGGAACATCCTTCCTGCATCTAGTCTGTCCAGTCCTGTTAGAATTTTATAAGTTTCAATGAGATCCCCTCTCATTGTTCTAAACTCTAGCGAATACAAGCCCAATCGACCGAATCTCTCTTCATACGTCATTCCTGCCATCCCAGGGATCAGTCTGGTGACTCTTCGCTGCACTCCCTCCATGGCAAGAACATCCTTCCTCCGATAAGGCGACCAAAACTGCACACAATACTCAAGGTGTGGTCTCAACAAGGCCCTGTACAACTGCAGCAGGGTTACTCCGGCGCAGGCTCGATGGGCCATTCTATGACTACAGCCTAAGAAGCAGTCAGCCAAACTACTCCAAAGCCTTGGCCAAACTACCCTGAAGTGCACAAAAGCAGCTCATGGATGGAGCTTCCTCTGATTGTTTTCCTATCCCCTTTTCCAGTGGTGGAGCTGAGAGCAGGAACGGTGGAGCAACGGGGTGAGAGAATCAAACCTGCAAACCATCATGCTACATATTGGAGTTCCAATGTGCTACACGATCATGCTATATGCCAATACCGATAATTATTTCATGGTTTTGTTAATATTTCTGTTGAGCTATACTTGCCTTGTCTGTTTCGTTCAAAAAATGTCACACTGTGGCGGATTCACTAAGGGACTCCGATCAATTGTATATAATTCCCTTTAATAATATGTTAGCTACAGCCTGAGTCTGTATCTTTGTTTTCACTGTTTACATGTACAGAGCACGATCACTTTAATAGTGCGGGTAAACGCGATGACGTCACGCCGTTCATCACGTGATCCCCCACCGGCAGGAAAAACGTGATGACATCATGACATCAGCCACGGGACCGCCCAAGCAGTCTTCATGGAGCCTCTGAACTGACTAGACCTATATTCGATGTTCTCCTGTAATTATCCGTTAAACTCTATGGCCTAGAAATTGGGTTGGGGCGCCAAAGTGGCGCAAAAGTCGCCTGAGCGCAGGATTTAGCGCAGCGTTCGAGGCTTTAGCGATTGTCAGATATTCAGTTCCATTGCCCCTAGAGGGAGACGGGACGAGGCTCGAGGTGCTCCGCGTCCCTCTTAGGGCGCTGAAACTGAATATCGCAGTGCAACGTGCCACAACGCCACACGCTGCGGCACGGCACGCTGCGGTACTGCAGGCCTTCCTCCAATTGTTAAGGGGGAGGGGCCTGCAACAGTGCGATCCCCGCTCGCGAGTGCCAGCAAACGAGCCCGGCACCAAGGATAAGTGCCGGGCTCTCGGGAAACAGTCCGCAATGCCGCGGGGGGGGGGGGGGTGGGCATCAGGAGGCCAGGGACGGAGGTGCTGGCAGGCGGCCGCCGAAAAAGGCGGTCGCCCCGCACCTCCACCTTAAATTGTGCCGCTGCCGGCACAGTAAGGCCCCGTGATACGGGCGCGGGTAGCGAACGGCGCAACTGCGGCGTTCGCTACCAAATATCGTGAACGGGGCGCGAATGGGGCACTGCGCACACCGATGACGTCAGCGGTGGCGCCGCAGCGCAAATGGCTAACGCCACCATTAGCGCCCCTGCTGAATATCACGGGAGGCGCAGCCAGTGGCGCTACAGCTACTGACTGCCTCTTTAGGCGCTAACAGGTGGCACTACTCACCCAATTTTTCCCCCTGTTAGTTTTCATTAAACCTCATTTATTTCATCGCCTGAGTGGACCTCAGTCTTTTGATAGGAACTAGACATTCCTGCAACACAAGTGTGAAATGTTAATGTTGAAAAGTAAGCAAAATTGTGGCAAATAGAGAAACAGGCTAATGCTGTCTTGAATTAATTTGCTCAATCTGCAATTTAGGTATAGGTTAGTGGAAGGGTTAAGCCCAAAGAAAATGTGGCGTACTCGCTCATCTGTGCAATAGGAGAAAATAATGTAAAAATCTCCTGCCTAGTGACAGATCTTCTTTTACTGAGTTGTTGTGATCTGGAATGCACTGCCCAAAAGGTTGGTGGAAGCAAATTCAATAATAACTATCAAAAAGGAAGTGGATAAATACTTGAAGGGAAAACATTTACAGGTTTTGGATAGCTCTACCAAAGAGCAAGCTCGATGGGCCAAATGGCTTCCTTCTGTACTGTATCATTATAAAATTCTATGATTTCATTGCTATATTTCAGCCCTGTGCAGAGCTGTCATTGTAAATCTCCTCTCACACCTGGTGTCAGTCATGGATGTGTTAGAAGAAGCTCAATAGAGAATTCTGCAGCTTGGCATCAAGTCCTAGTCTGGATGATTGGGAACTGTTTGAGTCAGAAAACATAAATATGGATTGAGCATAGAGCATTGATCAACATCCTTGGCCTCTCTAGCCTCCAATAGAATTCTTGCATCTTCTCTGTTGGCAAATCTGCCTCCAAGTAGTTCAGTTTCTCCTGTTGTGCCAAACACGTAGGCAGCGATTTCCCAAACCTCGGCGGGTCCAGGGCGGGCGACGTCTGTGGCAGGTCCCGACCCCGCTGCTGGCTCCAGCCAGCTCTGTAGAATCATTATATTGATTGGGCTTGTTAAGCCTGCCCAGCGCGTTTGCCAGCCAATTGAAGGAAGCGGGTCTGATGATGTCATTTGATGACATGTCATCAGCCAGTTTCCTTAAAGGGGCCATGTGCAAATTGATATTGACAGTTGTGCTGTCAGTGATCTACAGCATTGAGGTGCTGCAAACACTGACAAGTGCTGCACAGAGGTGCAGGGCTGCTTCCAGGCTTTCCCATGTCTCCCTCCATCTGTTAATGGAGGGATTCACAGCATGCCGGGAGATTCTCATCTCTTTCAATGGGCGGAAGAGACCTGCCCAGGAGATCAACACAGCCTGGTTGCACATTGCACAGGAGGACACAAGCAGGGATGTCATCAGGAGGACCAGGTTGCAGTGGTGCAAACCTTTCAATGATCTCAGTAGATCATGAACGTTAATGCAAAGCCACACTCAACCTCATCCTGCTGTGCCACTAATCACATCCCCATCACTCTGGCTTGCCTACCCTACTCCTGCACATTCTTACTTACACCAACTTACCTTGCACCTCCACCCATCCCCCTCTATCTACATTATCACTTTCCCACCTCTCCAGCCACCCTTCACACTCACCCTCATCCTAGTGCAAGCAGACCAACTAACAACACACAGGGGTAGGCACTTGGATGCCAATGTTCATGTAAAATTTCTGTTAATGTGGTGTCAAACATTGAAACCTTTATTTTCAACACTTTGCATTCTTGGACAGATTTCTGTGCACCTTTGGAAGTGGCTTAGTGAGTTGCAGTGAATGGTGAGACATTGGGCTGGATTTTGTCATTGGGGGCGGGTCAGGTGGTCGGCGGGTCCCGCCCCTGCCTCCGATGTGAGGTGGGACAATTGAGCGATTTTGCCCTAATTGGGCACTTGATTTCCAGTGTGTGGGAACCCCTGGCACAATGAGGCTTTTGGTCCTGAAACTTGCCTCCGATGATGCCATCTATGCAGCTGCATTTAAGGCCTGCAAGCAGCCTTGGTTCATTTTCTGCCTAACTACTTTGTTGCTGAGACTTCTGAAGGATTATTGATGCAACCATGGCAAGCTCAAGGCTCAAGTGTGCAACTTGATGAGGACTACCTCCAAGCCCTGGTGGAGGGAGCAAGAGCACATAAGGAAGTGCTGTTTCCTTCTTCAGGGAGGAAGAAACCTCCCCAGCAGACCAAAGCTGTGTGGCTGCAAGTGGCAGAGGAGGTCAGTGCCATCTCAATGTGCAGCAGAACCTGGCTGCAGTGTAGAAAGAGGTTTCATGACCTTCTCCACACAGGACAAGTGAGTATTACATCACCATGACCCTCAATCTGATCCCCATCGCCTCTCATCACCAGCACCCTGCATTGTCAACCTTCTCCTCCACTTCCCACTTGGCCCTTTCATCCCTGCACCCTTAACCATTCCCTCCCTCTGTATGTTCACATTCACTTAACTATTTGACTATGCTGCCCTCACACTCCCTTTCACTGTTAAGCTATGACAACAACTTACAACACACGGGGAGCACCCTTGGTCTTGGGACCTCACTCCGTCTTTGTGTCCTTCTAAGCATCTATGCTATGGATTCTCTTGTGAAGGAATAAGCCATTTAGCTATTCAGAAAAATATACCATTCTATGAAAGAATTCTAGCCTTATTAAAACATGACAAACTAGGCCTGGAAATCTGGAAGCCTCAACAATCTAAAACTGTTACAGCATTCTGGTAATAGAGATAAGATAAGTTGTTGACACTGAATCAATAACCTTATTGAAACAGGAGGTTGGAGGCTCCCGATGGTCTGAATCTTTAGGGGCAGACAATGGTACATCCTGGTTAAGGTGTTCTAAAGTACACTTCATAAACAGGCACATAAAAGAAGCAGAAGTATATGGCTTCGTAAAGATGACATCAAGTGAAATGCACCTGCTGTTACACCATTTTTTATGATAAGCTCCAAACACCTAGGATAGAGACACGATTCTTAATGCTACCAGCTGAACTGACGGTAAGAATAGCAGAAGTCAGCAGAAAAATGACTAGAGATAATTAGCTTACATCAGCAGAAAACTTCAAAGGAAATACCACTGAAAAAGGATATAAATATTGAACTTTCAAATGGGATGGTAGACTCGCTGTAAAGGGGCAAAGCGATTCTCGGCTTCAGAGGCAGGCTCTGTAAGTCTACACCCCTTTGTATCTCAGGGATCAATGGTACTGTATTTGATTTTGGTGGATATCCTGGAATAAGACTAAGATCTGTAAAACTGTAGAGAAGTTAAGATTTCTAATAAGAATTGTAAGCTTACTCTTTTTGGAACTGTTAATGATGTGATTGAAACACCTACTGTAATTACATGTAGGTTCTTTAATAAATCTATATATTTTTAGAATTGTCTCATATAATACTTCTGTATCAAACTCGCAAACTCAATCTCTGTACGCTCTTTGGTGAGCAGTTGCAGAATTCTGAGGGAGTTTTCCAGACCCTCATAATATCCAGAACGTTACAGTCTAGCTAAACTTATTAAAAGTGCTATCTGGAGGATGGTAACATCTTCAGGTTGTTCCTTTCCTTTAGGGAGAGATAATCTGGACCTTTAGACCCAATTAAGCGTCTTTAGGATTCGGCTACCTCAAACTTTAGTTGAAAGTGAACTTCTGAGGAATACGCCTGATCCGGGGTAGCCCTAAAGGGGCTAGGACTAGTAATTATCCCTTCACTGTACACTCACGCCTTCATTCTCACTCAAACTCCACTTGTGTCCCTCATTGCAGGAAAAGAGAGCCCACAAAAAGAGGGAAAGGGCGAAGACAGGAGAAGGGCCACCTTCAGTAGCCCAGCTCACCACCTGGGAGGAGGCGGCCCTGGAGATCGTGGGAGCCGAGGAGGATGTGCAAGTGGGGGACGGGCAGACGGGCGCATCAGAGCAAGTTGGCGACAGAATAGTTTTTCATCTCTCCCTCATTGACATTACATGAGCGACTGATCTTGTTTCTAATGCTCAAACAGATTGACTTATGATCATCTGAACAATTCAACGTGCATGCAATGTTTATCTCACATGTCTAACGCTTTCCTTTAATCCCCCATAGGACCATCAACAGGCCCCCCTCCCCACTATCCAGGAGGAACAGCCTGAGCCACCAGACTCATTAGAGGAAGCTGCAACATCTAAGGGTGCAGCGTCAGCAGAATTAAGCGCACCCAGCACCAGGGCAGACACTCACACCTCGGTGGGACCTTCGGGAGATAGAGTAGTGTTGTCACCTGATGTATCACAGCTCACAAATGAGCATTAGCAGATGGTGGAGACAGGGACAGCAGTGGAGAGTACTCGTCGGTGGGCACAGGACTCTCCCAGCTCGGCTCAGCTGCATGTCGACCCTGTGCCTCCGGGTCCATCCAGAAGGAGAGTGGTGCTGGAACTCCAGGAACAGGTGCAGGAGTCTCTGGCAAGTTTTGTCTCCAGGGTGGAGCGGATGGAGGAGTCCATCGTTAACATGGGCAGAGCCTTTGTGGAGGCATTGGCGCATGAACGCATCACCACGGAAAGGATGGCAACCTCCGTGGAAAGGATGGCTACCTCCGTGGTAAGGCTGGCTACCATAGAGGAGAGGATGGCTATGGTAGAGGAAAGGATGGCTAGGGCCATGGAGGACCTAAGTCGCCAGGGTCTTGAAAACAAGGTCATTGTTCAGAATAGACTGACATCTCTAGAGGAGCGATGGTCAGCTATTGAGCAGAGAAACCAAACCTTCGTGGAAATCCTCTGGAGCAAGCCTGCCAGTGCAGAAACAGGTCCTCATGGCTCCCCTGAAGTGCAGCAACATGCTGTCAAGCCACTTGCTAGCTCTGAAGTGGGGCTGACCTATGAGAGGGATGTTGGTGGCAGACAACAAGGAAGTTGAGGCGCTTCTCCAAGCGCTCACACGACCATGCCACTGCAGTGCGCTCGGTCAGAGCCCTACCAGAGTCCTCACCCAACTGAAATGGGCGTCTCAGCTCCTGCACAGTCGCAGGAGCAGCAGACTGTTGGCGAGCCCTCACAGGCTCGCAACCCCAGAAGATGCCTGCCAAAGGTGTCGAGGCAGGAGCAGCATGAAAGTGAACAAGGGGCCTCCACATCTGCTGAAGCCACAGGGGAAGCACCACGTAGGAGCACGCGTAAGAGGAAGATAAAGCACAAGTAGTCACGAGGGTAGTCACTTGGGTGTTCTGTTGTGTTTAATTCTGAAATGCCATCCGTGAATTTATGTGATAAAATGACTTGATGGCAAACTCTTGACATTGTGGGCTGTGTCATTTCGCAAATGGGACTTCCACATTGAGGGCTCAGAGTGACTTGGAATTGTTAGTATGGTGGTCAGAGAGATAGGAAGCTGCAGGTTCTTGTCTATTGTCAATGGTGTGGTAAGAAGGTGTGAGGCAAATGTGTTTCATTGGGCAGTAAATCTGGCCAAGATCAGTGCACCCCTTGCATCCCAGTCAGCAATGTTCTTGCGTGCTGCTGGCGCTGGTTGATCCGCCTCCACAAGCTGTTCGTTGTCACTCTCCTCCTCCTCCTCCTCCTCATCTTCATCTGAGGAGGCTAAGTGATGAGCCACTTGTACCTCAGGCAGCTGCAAGCCATGATGCTGTGCCATGTTGTGAAGTGCACAGCAGACCACGACGATTCTGGAGACCCTGGCTGCTGAGTACTGAGGGCTCCACCTGATCTATCAAGACATCTTAATCGCATCTTCAGCAAGCCGATGGTTTGCTTGATTATGGATCTGGTGGAAATGTGGCTGGAGTTGTAGCTCTCCTCAGCTTCGTTGGATGGCCTCCTGAACGGCGTCATTAGCCACGTATTCAGGGGATAGCCCTTGTCTCCATGTAGCCATCCGCAAAGTTGGTCTGGCGGACTGAAGAGCGGAGGAACACTAGACTGTCGCAGAATGAAGGAGTCATGGCAACTGCCAAGGTACTTTGCACAAACATGCAAAATGTCCTTATTGTGGTTACACATCAGCTGCACGTTGAGGGAGTGGAAGCCCTTGCGGTTGACAAATATTCCTGGATTGTGATGGGGTGCCTTAAGGGCCACATGTGTGCAGTCTATGATGCCCTGCACCCTTGGAAAACCTGCCAGATTAGCAAATCCAACCGCACGCATCGTTACACTTGCTTGGCCCTTGGAGAAGTTGATGTAATTGTGTGCATTGGCAAAAAGGGCATCGGTTACCTGTGTGATGCAAGTGTGTGCGGCCGTCTGGGAGATGCCGCTGATGTCTGCTGTTGATCCCTGGAATGAACCTGAAGCAAAAAAGTTAAGTGCGGTGATGAATTTGACGGCCACTGGTAAGGGGTGTCCACCCACTCCTCTGGGCTCCAGGTCTTGCTGCAGCATTGCGAAGATGTCACCCACTACCTCTCGTGAAAGTCTGAGCCTCCTTTGGCACTGCTGCTCAGTCATGTTGAGGTAGCTCATCCTCTGTAAACCCTGTTTTGGGGGTATCTCCTGCGGCGACGTCCTTCCCTGCGCTGGCACCTTCTGGCCTGTGAAGCTTCAGATGGGTGAGCAGCAGGTTGGTGCTCCTGTTGTTGCTCCTGCTGTTGGTGCTACTGTTGTTCCGGGTTCTGCTGCTGCCACGACTGGTCTTCATCCGAATTTGAGGTCCAGGAGGAAAGGAAATAAATGGTTCCCATGCTGCAGGTATATACCTTAATTGAGGAAGCGCTCAGTCAAGGTGGGGAGAGGGGTTTGCCAAGAGGTCACACTGGAGATGGATCTCAGCTTCAAAACTTCCAAAATGAGCAGGCCTGCTAAAAGTTCTCCCAGACCTGAGAAAACAAAGTTCTGCCACCTGCAAATGGTCATTGTAGAAAGCTCCTTTTTAATGGTGGAGCTGCAGCTGTTAGTAAGCCATCCACTTGTGAGCCCGCCAGGATTAACTGGCGTGTTCCAGGGGAGACGTGCAGCACGCGGGAAATGTGTTAAACTCAGAAAGGCCTCTCAAAATGGCATTATAGAGGCACTTAAGTGGTTGTTAAGGGCCTTAAAGGCCTATCCCGCCTCTTGGAGTCGGGACCGAAACGGGGCCTGAAAGCCCGCTTTTGGGAAAGTTGCACAGAGGTGGGCTGGAGGCGGGATCGGAGCCCGCCGCCATTTTTTGGAACTTTCCCACCTGACCCGCCTCCAAACCCACCTCCTCGGGCCTGTCAAAATCCAGCCCATTATGTACCCGCCCCCCCCCCCCCCACTCCAATGGTGATGAGTCTGAAAGGAATGGCTTGGGCATTGTAGGGATGCTTTATGGTGTTGGTGTGTGGTGGTGCCAACTTGCCGCATTATATGGCAGGCAGGGTGTACAGCATCAAGTGAAGTAAATGTGGCCATGGTGAGGCCATCCCTGGCATCCCAGGCAGCAATGTGGTCAGGTGCTGATGCCTTCTGCCCTGTGCCGCATCAGTTGATTGCGAAGAAGGATGGTGTTGTTGGTGCTGCTGGTGTGTCTGGTGCTGCTGGTGCTGGGATTGATCGTGGTGGGATTCTGAGGACCAAGGTGAGAAAGTTTCAATGGCACCGATGCTGTTGGAATAGATGGCAGGTGAACTTGAAATAACAGAAGTGATCTGTCAATGGTGAGAGACATTGTTCCAATGAGGTAACACTGGATAGAGAGTTTGCTCCAAACACTTGCAACCTGCATAAAGCGCAATCTTGTCTTCCAAATGCAGTAAGCAACAGCTTCTGAGCTTGGAAAGTGAACAGCTCTGAGGTGGGAGCTTATATAGCACATTTACAGCTGTCAAGTAATGAGATGATCCCATGGTCATACAACTCCCAATCTGCTTACCTAACGTGATCCCCGAGCAGCGCGGGCCCTGTGGGCAACCTCATAAAATGGTAAGCTGAGCTCAAAATACTGTTTAATGGACTGTTAACAAGGTCATAATGACCTGAATGGTCTCCCCCACCACTGCATGTCGGGTCTGCTCAGCGCTGACAGACCCTACATCTGGGAAAGGCGCGTGGCAGCGGGTTGACAGCGGGTTTCTGACCTGCTGCCAGGAAAAAAAAAATGTCCCACCCGACCCGTCACCAAACGCGCCCACTGGAGAGGTGAGAGGGTGGAACAAGGTAAGACGCTCAAAGGAGAAGAAGGTGCCGGAAGAGTAGGGGAGAGACTAAGGCGTGATTTGGTGATCAGGATCACAACGGTTTGAGTAGGGCAGGTGGTGGATAGTATAGCCATTTGGGTGCCTTCAGTAAGTGACACAGTGTCAGTAGGACGTGAGACATCTGATGGATCTAGAAGGAGGGGAATGGGAGAAGGGTTAGCACATAGTGGCAAGAATAAACAGTAGCAGATGAATGGCAGCACGATGCCCCAGGTGACCATACTGATTGTGTGAGGTGAGAGTTAAATGTAGAGGGAAGGAAGGGAAGATGCACAAGCACTCTGGTCTGTATCTTCAATGCTGCATGCCTCCTCTCTGCTGATTATGGCGATGGCCACCTCCTCCATCGGTATGAGCAAGTGAACTGAGGCAGGGCCTGCTCCTGTTCTTGTAACCTCCCTTCTGGTGTATGTCAGCTTGTCCTGCAAGAAGAATGCGTGCCTTGTTGAAGGGCTTTGAAGATGTGTGTGGCAGTGTAGCGTATTGTGTCTGATGACAGGAAGAACCAGTAAGTGTGGCGAAGAGAGGGAAGTAGTTGTGAGAGCAGTAACAGGTCATGAAATACAGAAGGAGGTGGAATGAAGTGTCCTGTTGTGATTGGAGGATGAGAAGTCGGGAAAGGAAGCTCGCTAGGGCTAAGATTAAAGTAGGGTGGTGTCGGTCTGTGTAGAAAGTAAGAGAGATGTCAAAGAAACACTTACCATGGTGATCCTGGTGAGGTAATTAAATTTTTCCCTGCATTGCTGTGAGGTATAATGTTGCTGGCAATGTTGTGCTCTACCACCTCTCTCTGTTGTAGTTGGCAAATTTGCCTGGGCACTCAACTCCAATCAGAGTGTAAGAGAACCGCCTTCCTGCTGCTCATTTGCTCTGTGATCACCTCCATGGCACAGTCACAAAATCTGGGGGCTCTGGACGAAAGCATTTTTCTAGAGCTTTCAGAAAATCAATTGCTACTAGCCAGCTTTGGAGAATGCTTTAAGAGATATTGCATTCTGCCTTTAAGTAGCAATAGCCCCACCGGATTTCCTGCTCTTCTAATCGACGAGCTTTCCACCAACATTGACCCCTATGTGACACAGCTTTAGTACACTGCATCGTCTTACACGGCTCCCCTCATAATCTGGTTATTTCTTGAAAATCTAGTTTCCACTGCTCTTCAAGAAATATGATTGTATACCTGCACATCTGCACAAAGCAGAAGGTAAAAAGGGATTTTGCACAATGTGGTGTACACTGAATTTAACTGACATGTTAGATACCCTATAATTGGGAACTAACATCAGCTAAAAGGTGACTGGGCAATGACAATGGCTTGGTGTCTTTAATATTTGTTCCTTATTTAATCAAATAAAGTGTTGTAATATAGCTATTAAAATTAAAAACTGCTGATTTCCAGTATTGTTAATACTCTTTATAACGAGCATCTAAAATCCTCGAAGGCAAACATGTCATAATTGATTATACTTCCATGATACCATATACAGTACTCTCGCATATGGCAACTCTAGAGGCATCTTCACTGCTGCCCCAGTGACAGTTTCCCTCGGGCCAGTCGGAATATTTCCTGTGAATGCTCAGAGACCTCGGGCTTCAATCCACAACAGACTCTCTTGCTCTCAGGCAGATCACTGAACATATTGAGACGATGCCCACCAGCAGCAGGCATGGTTTGATGTGAGGCAGCTATCTCTCAAGACAATTCAATGCTCTGACCATTCAGCCCTCTGCGTAATTGATGGTAGATGTGCCTGAAAGTGGCAGGGGCACGTGTGGCAGAGGCAACTGCAAGACCAACTCATGACCCGGCACAAGGTGCTACAGGGCCACCCAAATCCAAAGCAAGTCCCACAGAAATCCTGCAGCCAGATGAGTATACTTACTCATTTCACTGGGAATCACTTAGAATAAGTCACAGGTTAAGAGATAGAATTTGCACACAGCACACCAACTAAGGGAAGCACCATGGGAAAAGACACCAACATCACTTACACATGACACAAAGTAGATGAATAATCAGGTTGTACCTTATTTGACTTTTATTTGTTTTTTCTCTGATGGTGCAGAATAAGGTAGCAGCTCAGAAAAGGATGACATTTATTGGAATTGTTGTAGTAGCAAGGATAATTTGGGAGGGGGGAGAAGGTTTTTTGCAACATTTGATTGAGTATACTAAAAGGCCAGCTCAATCACTGAGATTAATATGTCTAGTATGAGCATCTGGTACAAGATTTTTCCTGGTTGCACGGGTGGGCTAGTAGGGACTTCCTCCTGTTCAGTCCATGCATCCTGCTCTGGCCTTGATTACCACTTGACCTCCTCTTCCATGATGGAGTCTCGTTGCAAAGCAAAGTTTATGCAGCATGCGAACAATGGTGATGCTGGAGGCTGTACCGTAAGGGGTTCCCTGCTCTGTCAAGTCGTCTGAAATGATCATTCAACATCTTTATAGTATGTTCTATAATGATCTTGGCAGCTGAATGGGTCTTGTTTTTATCTGTGCATAGCTTGTCTCCATGGCTGGCACAAGGGGTCATTAACCATTTGTGAGTAGAGTAACCTTGGATCCCAAGCAGCCATAAATGTAGAAGTAACGAGGCTCTGGCACATTCTACCTGAGAGCAAGGATTGCTGGTGGACATCCAGGTGTGCAATTTCCAATGTTGTGTTATTTGAGCTGGGACCTGATGGCTTCATTAGCACCCAAGTTCCAGACCTGCTTACTCTCATTTTTGCCAGTGGATACATTTCTGCAGGCTGGAATATTTGACCTTTAATGAACAATGTCCCAGAATTTGTGGTCAGTGGTGAAGTGGCGGTGCTCACCACTGACCTCGAAGAAAGCTGCCCACAAAGATCTAGTGATCTACGTGGCATCGATTTCAGCTGACCAAATCCTGAGGACTGGATTTCACTTACCGAGATGAGTTTGGAGCGGAACTGCTGCTTTCTGGGTTCTAGTCCTGCCCCCAGCGACGTCCAACACACAGACGCTATTTTCCCCTGATTGGCCTTGTTAAGCCCGCCCTGTGGGCTTGCTGGCCAATTAAGGGGAAGCCAGTGTCAGATGATGTCAGTTGATGACGCTTCATCTGCCGGTTTTCTTAAAGGGACATGAACCATCTATTTTTGACATGATTTGACAGTGTTTGACAGCATTGAGGTGCTGTCAAACACTGACAATCACTGTGCAAAGGTGAGCCCTTTCACCCAGGCTCTCCAATGACTCTCTCCTTAGGATAAAACAGATGGCAGCTGCAGGTGAGGGTACAGAAGTGATCTGTCACATCTCCCAATAAGATGAAGCCACACAAACAATTCAAAGCTTGTCACCTACAGAAAAATCTAAACGCATTAAAAATGACTTTCCCAACATTTCCTTACCTCTGATAGTCACCAGTGTCCAATTGGATCCTTCACACCACTTCTGTAGCTGTCATCTATACACAAACATTACAATAGACCCACAGCATGCCTCACTTACCCTGGCGGGGTTCCCGAATATCGGGAAGCCCAAAGCAGAAGTTGCAAAATGGGAAAAAGCCTCTTAACTGCCTGTTAATTACCTGCGCAAATTGGGGACCCGACTCCTGGGAAGATTGGTTGGAGGTGGGTTGGGAGTGGGTTTGGGACCTTCTCCCATTCTTTTTGATTTTCCCAGCAGTCCCACCTCCAAACCCACCTCCTCAGGGCTGGTAAAATCCAGCCCAGGGTGTCCAGCAACAGTGATGTCATCAAGCTGGCTAAGCAGCCAATCACATTGAAGATTTCTCACAGACCACAAACCAGGAAGTAAAATGCATGTTGTAAAATTTATAAAAAGTAAATTAGAATGAGAGTGAAATAAAGATTGGGCCATACACATATGATTAAGCTAAAAGCTGAAATATCATAAACAAACTTTAAAAAAAAATTATTATATTTAAAAACTTGTAATTCTTAATCATATTGATGGACATTCCACAAATATAAAATTAGTTTTTCAGGGCAAGAATGGTTATTCAGTAGTCAGTACACTGTTAAAACCCAGTTACACCTCTTTCAACAAGGCTTAACATTTTAGTTTTATTTTAACAGCAATATTCCATCATAAAAGAGGAAGTTTTTGTCAGTTCAATTGATTGCTGGCTATGGGGAGTTCCACAGTGCAGCCTGTGTCCGAGCAGTGAATGGCTGACCGCAACTTCAGGATTTCCACGCTTCTCTGGGTATGCGCTAAATCCTGAAGTTACGGTCAGTTTCAGAGGGGCAATGACGGCGAACGCTGACAGTTTCGATGTCATTACCACTGTAAAATCTGGGACATTCTGTCAGTTTCTAAGGTGTGAAGATTATCCAGCATTGCTATTATTTAATTAATACATTGTAATAAGTTTAAAGTCTATACAGAAATAATTACAGATTGCTAGTTTTGTATTTCTAAAAAAAACTTGCCATTGTGCCTAAAACTTAAATTAAATTGGATAAAATGCAGAGGAGATGTTTCGGCCCAAAGCCTGTGCAACCCAGAATGAGCCTCCCTGAGCGATTAATATTAATGGTGCCCTGAACCATTCTTTCCAGCTGCATCTGTTTCTACTCATTTGTGCATTGTGAATCTCTCAGTGCAGACCCCTGTAACTCACTATCTAAACTACATGGGGTGCTGATTTCTGTGCTGGTACTTGTACGGGTGCAAGCAAGTTATGGAGTGTTTTTAAGAGTTCTCCACTTCAGTCTGTGCACCGGCAAGGTTTGAGACATTTGATGTACCATGAAGAAAGGGAGCGGGACAAAGATTAGCACATTGTGTCATAGGTAACCAATAGCAAATGAGGGACAGCAGAATGCACCACCAGGTTGCTATTCTGAGTGTGTGAGTGTGTGAGTTAAGTAGAAAGAGAGGAGGAAGGGAAGGTGCCAAAACTCCTTGCTGCGTGTGGCCTCTAGCCTCACCATCCCCTATACTGCATGTCTTTCCTTTGCCAGCACTATTGATGGCAGTGTTTTCCATTTGTGTCAGGGTCTGTATAAAGGTGAGACCTCCTCCTGTTCTTGTCCTCTCCTTTCTATTGCCAGCTTCTACAGCAAGAAGAGTGAAAATGGATTAGACTGTGTGCTTTTTCTTTAAGATGTACATGGCAGCTTAGTATAGTGTGCCCGGTGACAGGACAAAGCAGCAAATGTGGCCAAGATAGAGAAATAGTTGTGAAGGCAGTAGCAGGTTTTGAGGATGTGGGCACAAGCAAAAAGAGATACAGTGAAGTGTCTTGATCTGTCGGGAGGAGAGGAATGCGAAGTGGGGAAGGGAAGAATTGCTAAACCTGAGGCTAAAGTAGGTTGGAGCAATGTAATGCAGAAAATAAGAGAAATGTGAAAGGGAGTGTTACCTTGGCAGTCCTGGTGAGGTCAATAAATTTCCTCCTGCATTGAAGCTAGTTCCTGTGAACAATGTTTGTGGCATTTACACAGTCTGCTATCTCTCTCTATTGCTTCTTGAGAAATTTGCCTGGACACCCATCATCCATTGAAGGAGAAGATAACCTTCTTCCTGCTGCTGACTTGGGCTATGAGCACCTCCAGCACTGCATTAGAGAATATGAGGGCCCTGACTGAAGCCAGAATATTGCTTTCTATTGCATACCATTGAAAAGAGCATGCCGCTTTTAAAGTGCTACGGGTTGCCTTTAATTAGTGGTCAACCCGCCAGATTCCTGCCATCTCAATTGGTGAGATGCCTACAGTGAGCGCAATTAGCACTGGCAGCTCATTAAGTCTATTTAAGTTAGGCTTGGCCACCAAAATGGCACAGCTCCTTCGCCAACTCCACTGAGTGAGTGAAGCACCCCCCTGCCTACTGCCTGATTTATGCCATTACAAAAGTTGCCCGCATAGTGTCAAATGGACAAAACTGAAATAACTTCTTATAGTTGGGTGAACTAGGATCATCTTTACCTAACAATAATATGATACAAATCTGCCTAATCTTGCAGTTTCATCAAAACGTGCTCCAGAATTGAAAATATTATAGTTGGGGTGCTGGCTTTCTAAAGTTAATTTTGGGTGATATTTCTACAGGAATCTATGAAGCATGGGGTATTGCAATTGAAGAAGAGATACAAATGCAATTCTGCCCTCCTTTCCAAATTGTTCATAATAGTTAGGGATAATATAAAGGGAACAAAGATTGCTTTCCACTTTGGATGGATGAATTATTCTCACTTGCAGTTCCAGAATGACACTGACCAGGTATAACACGGTGTCTTTGCTCCATCACTATTACATTCCTATTGCACAGCTATTTTGCCCTTACGGCTTCTCAAAACAAGTTAGCCAAATTAGTGGGCTTGTATGTACGGGTAACTGAATTGGGCCTTTCAAATAGGCAGAACAAATTTTACTCGTGATTAGAGAGAGGAAATTGCATTCTCATTGTGTAGCTAGATTAAAATCTAAAGCTGATTCTAAAACAATGCAGCACACATTCCTTTCATCCGCACCTAAAAATTAGTAAAATAATATCTGCCATATTTACCTCCTGACACATATTTATAATACATCCAATAAATAATATAAGTATCAGATGAGCCGCTGGCATCATCCTTAATACAAGACCAATAGTTGGGCAACCAAAAGACCCCTATGGGACAACAGTCTTGCTAGGATAAAACAGAATTCAAAACACAGAATCTCACACCCTGTCTATACTATTGTTGCAAATTTGTCATTAGATGCAAATCTACAGTCACTGTAGGTCAGAATCACATGTGTAGATGATCCCAAGAGAAAAAATCCAATTGTGACCTGCAGCAAAAACACTCGCCCTTCGCTGCTGGTTTTGTCTGGTACTATGATGTTGAAGATTCAAGTCAGGCAAGTATAAATGGCTGAAGCGAATCTCCTGCAGATTTCAGCTATTAATCAAGAGTCAGTGCATGCGTTGGACAGGTAATTTAATACCTCCTGGCGCATGAACTGACTCGGGGCAGCCCTTCATATATAATCCCTGGAGATTCACAATCAGTTTGGGTCATCCGGACCCAAAGTGTGTGCGTTCCCTATAGGGCCTTGCTATGAGTGGTGCTTCAAAGGTGAAATCTAGTGAGCACTGCCTGCTCCCTATAATATTTGCTTACATTAACCCTTTGGGTGTTGAGTTTTTTCATCTTAACATAACATCTTTCTTTCCTCGCCAGTCAGTGCAAAAACCAAATGCATTCAACTGCATCTTTTTTGCTTTAGCTTTGTCATACATTAATTCTTCACCGATCCCAAGAGAAGGCATGACAGCCATACATTTAGTCCAATATTAGTTAATTCTACAATTACCCTTTGAGAGCGGATTTATTTGAAAACGACGTCATGAGAATACTGAGGTAAGAGCATGTTGAGGAGATATTTGATAACACTGCAATATGTAGGTCAACTGTAAGGTACTGAATCTTAGAAACACAATTCAACAAGAGAAACGTCTTCTAAATGTACCATGTAGCTTACATTAAAAAAGTAAAACTAAAAGAAAAGAATGGAGTATATTGAATATAATCTTCAAATGAACTGAATTACATTAATTTGCTTCTAAGCAGAGCTTGGTATAAAACTGCATTGCATGCTAAATATTTAGTTAAATCTACTCCATGTGCTAGCATAACAGACTCTTTAATATCTATTCCAGATAAAGTCCCTACATGAACACAGTTAAGTAAAATCAATAAACAGGCCTCACAGTAGCAGAAATTAGAATCGGTACTTCAATGCATTTATTTTCTTCATTTAATAATTTAACTGAAATTGTTCGGATGTCATTTTTAAATAAATGAAATCATCTATTGGCAACTTCAAAAATGATCTTCAAATATTACTCAAGTAAATGCAGAACTTCAGCTTTTAAATATTAACAAAAAGGCTGAATGCATCTGAATAAATACAGCCAAAGATTTACAAAAGTATCAGTGTTGTACAATTTCTTTAATAGTTGTGAAAATATGCTTAACAATTGCAATAATTTATTTAACAATTTGGAAATTTGACTTAGAATTTTCTAGCTACAAATAATCTTCTGTTCCTTTACATCTTCCCCCCACCCCCACAAACGGTTTCCTTATAACATATACATTAATGTAAGTGGGATGACAATTGTCTTGTGTTTATCTTTTGATACCAACAATCACAATTACTTTACAGGCGATGCAATAGAGATCTTCCTTTGTGACAAGTGAATATCAGTAAGTACTTTAAGAAAGAAAGAGAAAAATAAAAAGGGAGAAAAACGTTCATCTTACCTGTCTGAAGAAAATTTCTCTTCATAGACATTTTCCTCAGCTACTCCATTTCTGAATCCACTGTTGCTTTGTACAAGCCACCAGTGTGAGCAAATCATCAGGCCTCCCACAAAAAGGATAATTGGCTCTCGATGAAGTGCTGTAAACATTCATCATAATGGCACTCGTACGTTGAAGCCAGCAGCTACCTCAGCTGCCTCTTCTACTTAGGTATAGCTAATGCTTTCTGTGCACAGACTTGCTTTCTACTGTTTCCTTCTTCCTTATCTCATGTATGAATGAGACACAGACCAATGCTAACAGCAAACCCTATCCTCTACACACACACACAGACACATCCCGCAGCATAAGGCAGCCAGAATGACACGTGTGTTCAGCTCCACTAATTAAGCACTAGTTGTATTTTACCCTGAAGATACTGGTTAATAAATAATTCAGCAGCTAAAAGGCAAAATTAAATAAGGAAAAGTGCAAATGAGATGCTAATCTCCAAAAGGTGTCAGCAGCAATCTAACAGATGTTTTAAGTTTAACAATCAATGCAGTATACAATGCATTTTTATAACTGCAGTGCTTTGATAGATCTTACAGTTCAAATATTTTGTATGATTACCATTGTGCGCATATAGTATGGCCCACACTTTCTATCTCGACCATGAAGTTCAATTAAATACAGAGAGGAAGGGTTTGACTTAAACTCGGGATGGGGTTGGCGAAAGAGGCATGCACCTGGAAGTATGAAAACTCGCGAGGCGCAATTTTAACTGCTGGGCCTCTTTTACAATATCGGAAATCAGTCTACGGCCTGAAGTCACCAAGGCCGGCCGGCTGGCGGGAGCTGGAATTGGGGCAGGAGGCAGCCGTTGTCGAAGACCCAAGGATACGGTCCCCGGCATAAAGTACTTGGGCTGAGGGGGGTGTGAGGAGAGTTCCAAAAAACTACCGCCGTAGGTAGCGCTCAAGGTGGAGGCTCAACGATTCCCTCCAGGGCCCGAAGGAGCACTCCTGCTCCTCCGAGCCTCCACGGATTCCTCCCAAAGAATGAAATGTTTTACATAGTACGATAGCAAAATACTGCAGATGTTGGAAATCCGAAATAACAACAGAAAATGCTGGAAAAACTCAGCAGGTCAGGCAACATGTTTTACATATCTTGGCCATCTTCTGGCTGCGCTGCTGCATACTGCCGGGTTTCTGTGGGGGGGGTTGACACTGTGCGTGGCCCCCCTCCCCCCCCACAAGTCTTTGTTAAAATCACGTTGCGGCGCCAACAACACCATCAGGTCGTGACTTTGATTTAAGTTAGGCCCCCGCATGCTTGCAGATGAAGACTTGGCCGACTTCAAAGTCTGCAAAGATAAAATGCCTCCGGGTGGGAACACTGCGGCCACATGCATGTAAATGAACTCGGCCGATTTTAACCTCTCCCATGCACCAGCCCCATTAAAATCGACCACCAAGCTTTGAGGCTTAACTCCCTGTCTGTCTGATAGCTCTATACCTATTGATTGCAACTATATACCTATTGATTGCAACTATATAAGAAGCTCTGAAAAGACTTACTGCTCAAGCGCATATCTTTCATTGTGGGAAAACAATAGCTACTCTCGGAGAATGCACAGGACAATTTTTCAAATGATTCTCAATATAAAGATTATCTTAATTTAGCATTTAGCTTACTTGCTGCAATTTTTTTTTTTCTGAAGGGATGAATTAATTCTCAACGTTTCTTCTGAGATTTCAGGCAGCTGAACTCTAACAGCTTGCTATCCCTAAAGGAATTGGCTGGTGATGAAGCTGCCAGTAATTGCTAAACTCTCGCTTTCTCTCCAGGGGCAGGAAATTTCTTGATTAAACAACAAAAACAGATAAATAGAGAGACAGAATACATGCAAGAGGCTTCACAGTCAGAGAGATTCCTTTGGCTAACTAAAGGAGGTCTGGCTTTGGAACTTCCAGAATCTTCGGAGGGGCAATAAATTATATTTTTTATATACTGACAAGTACAATGATACGATCTTCAACATGGGTTTTGTAGCCGTAAACTGAATTAATTATTTGTTTAAAACAAAAGGCATGATTAGCACTTGGTGAAAGAGAGGAAACAAGCAGTCTTTTGAAATGATGTGCAACATCCAATTGCTAAAGCCGATGGCGATGTGCTCGAGAAGTGTTGGTCTGGCTGTGTTGCATGTTTCAGCACAATCCATTTTGACAGTCAGAACACCCCACCGAGATTCCATGCTAGTTCGAAATACTATTGCAGGTATATTGGGTCTCTCTGTTAAAGGTAAATAACAATATTCCCAGTCCAGTCAGTAAAGCTTTCCAGAACAGCTGTCTGTTATTGTTTGCATTTCTGGGTCTAACTCCAGACCAGAGAAGGCATCTATTATTTACCTGTTAAGTACTTCAAATTAGTTCAGTTTCAATACTGCACCACTGTAATAGTGACCATTAAACCATAGATTTTGCAGTCTCACTTCCAACAAACTCTAGGCTGAGGTTGTGCAGAAGAGAAATACAATAAATTGGTCTGTGTTGCACCTGCTTTATGGGCATAATAACAAGGCCCAATTTCACTCCAAGCGTGCCTCAAAAACACCTCTCCTAAATTTGTGTCGGGCCATTTTTCAGGTGTCCCGGACTGCCGCCTAAAACGAGCAATCCTTTGCAAATGTTTATGAGGGGGCTAACAGGGCAAGCAGCCTAAAATTCAGTTACAGATCTGGGTGAACTGCCTGTGGAGGCCCAAGGGGCAGAGGCAGCTCGCCCAAATGATTGAAATGAGACCCGAGGCCTAATTTTGGGCTGGGCTCGGTCCTCCCGGTTCAGCTCAGGTGATTTTTTAATTTTTACTCCATTCTGTGTTTTAACAAAGGGTTACTGTTCAAAAATTGAGATTGAATTATATATTTATATACAATGTACATCATTTCTACTGGGCCATATCACAACTCATATGTTAATACTTTACCATCATCCTTCACCATAATGAACACAAGGATGAATGTAGACAGTGTCAGGTTATCACACATTTAATTTGAGGATTCATTTGTTCTGTCCTTCCAGAACAGAACTATGTGTAAGTCTGCTATCATTTGTCAAGAGTTGTAATAAATGTTATTAATTCAGTCAAAGATATTTATATGAACACTACCCATTAGTATTTCAGTCGTGAGCACTGTGCTTATTACAAGTAAAATAACTGTCTGTATTTAGAATGAGAATGTATTTCCTCAAAATAATATACATATATATAGAACCCAGAATTTCCTTTGTCTTTTTAATCTCACTTTTCAAGATATGCACCCAAATTTTTTCTGTTTCTCAAATCCATTGAAATTTTTACTATTTAGGGTAAATGCTCATTACTGTCCTTTTTCCATAATGTAATACTTCACATTTATTTAGGTTGAATTGTATTTGCCACATATCTGCCCATTCTGCTAGCCTGCTTATATCCTATGGTAGTTCCCCACATCTTTCCTCAGTTTGTCATGCCCCTAATTTGGTATTGTCAGTATATTTTGATCTTATCCTTTCACTACTATGTCCAAATTATTAATATTTATGGTGAACAATGGAGGAAGCAAAACAATTCTAAGTTATAATCAAATGAAACATTTATCTGTTGCAAGTGTTGGTGCTGTTACTGGGAAGAATCCAACAGTGATCATGTGGAGAACTGATTGACCAAAATTCCTCAGGGGTTGCACTGGTCTCCCACTGTAACTCCAGCAGAAGAATGACAGCACCCCCTCTGGAAAATGACAGAGACCCAGATGCATGGAGAAGGAGGGCACCAATGGCACCTGTAGTTGCTGTTTCCAGGGGTTTCCAATTCTCTTTGTAACAGGCAAAAGCTCTACCCACCCTTTACAAGGCAACTGTCATTGGGGGAGGAACCAAGGATCCAGACTCCTGATTTACTGGTTCATTCAGGACACACCATGGGCAGGATTTCCCCAGCGGAGGCAGGATGCTGGCGGGAGAGCTGGTTGGCGGGTTCCGGTCCCTCTCCTGGCTGCAGCCGCTCTGTGAAAAGGATTTTCCATAGATTGGCCTTGCTAAGCCCGCCCTGCAGGGTTCCCAGCCAATTAATAGGAAGCGGGAAGCATCCTAGTCCAATCATACCAACTAACAATACACAAGGGTAGGCGCTTGGGTGTGTTAAGCAATGTTCATTTAAATTTTCTGTTAATGTGGTGTCAAACATTGAAATATTTATTTTCAACACTTTGCCTTATTGGACTGATCTATGTTCATCTTTGGAAGTGTCTTAGTGAGTTGCAGTGAATGGTGAGACATAACAGTACCCCCCGCAATGGTGATGAGTGTAAAAGGAACGGCTCGGTCATTGTAGGGATGTGTTATGGTGCTGGTGTGGGCTGGTGTTAACCTGGCGCATCATGTGGCAGCCAAGGTGTACAGTGTCAAGTGAAGTAAATCTGGCCATGGTGATGCCATCACTGGTCTCCCAGGCAGCAATGTGGTTGGGTGCTGATGCCCTGTGTCCTGTGCAGCATCAGGTGATTGCGCAGAAGGTTGGTGTTGTTGGTGGTGATGTTGGTATGCCTGATGATGTTGGTGTTGGGGTTGATCGTGGAGGGATTCAGAGGACCAAGGTGAGATTTTATCAAGGGCACCGATGTTGTTGGAATAGATGGCAGCTGAAGTTGAGATGGCAGAAGTGATCTGTCAATGGTGAGAGAGCTTGCTCCAAGGAGGTGACAGTGCAAATAGAGTTAACACCACATACTTACAGCCTCCAGACAGATCAAATGTGTCTTCCAAATCCTGAAATCAGCAACCTCTGACATTTGAAAGTGAACAGGTGTGAGAGTTCAGCTTTTATACTGCAGTTGCAGCTGTGAACTGTGCAGCTTGTTGGTCCTCCCGGCATACTTACCTGACGTGATCTCCAAACGTAGTGAAACCCATTTAAAATGTGGGGAAAATAGGGAAAGGCTGTCAAAATTGCAATTAACAAGCACTTAACCATGAGTTTGTCTTAAATCCCTCACCCGTCGCTTGGTGTCTGGTCTGTTCTGAGATCGCAGCCCCGACACTTTGGAAACTCACATGGAGGTGGGTCGACAACCCGCCATCAATCATTGCGAATTTAACTGCTGATCCGGCAAAATCGCGGCCCATATCTCTAGAAGTCAGCACATTGAGGAACTGAAGGTGTATTGTCTTCCAGATGGGAGAAAGTGGAATCTACTGATGGGGTCCAGATCAGGGAAATGGCTTGGACTTTTGAAGATAAAGCAATAAAAAAAAACAGATCCGCTGAGTAGGACATGGCTGGTGTTGGAAGGAGTGGGGTGTGGGGTAAACTTACCCCAGTGGCAGGCAGACGCTGGCGCTTCTGGTTGCGTGGATTAGAAGGGCACCAGAGTTACACCTGAAGTAGTGCTTGTGTCTGCCTGCCCCATACAAATTAGGTGCTCTCCCACTAATCCTGCATAACTACTGGGATTGTAACCTGCAGAGGTACAGGCCTGAATGTTTAGCGGTTTAGAGGATAAAATGGAACCACACATGAAAAAGTGGAAATGCCATGCTCCAAGTGCACAAAATGGTCAATGCCGGTCCTGTGCATTCACAGAATGGGAAGGGTAGCACTGCACATGTGCAGAATGGTGAATATATTCTAATGCATGCACAGACATATAAGCAACTTGTGGCCAGAATTGTTAATGAGGAACCACAGTGGGACAAAGTGGTGAACATGAAATCACGTAGAGTATATACAGAATGGGAGCTAAGATACACATAATTTGGAACATGGAAAAGAGTTTGTGCAAAATATGGTACTGTGTTTTCAAGTTTTGAGTGGTTAGGATCTGGAATGCACTGCCTGAAAGGGTAGTGGAGGCAGACCTAATCGTGGCTTTCAAAAGGGAATTGGATAAGTACCTGAAGGAAAAAAAATTGCAGAGCCAAGGGGAAAGGGCGGGGGAGTGGGACTAGCTGAAGTGCTCTTGCAGAGAGCCGGCATGGGTTCGACGGGCTGAATGGCCTTCTTCTGCGCTGTAACCATTCTATGATTCTATGAAGTATTGCACAGCATGTGCACAGTAGTATTGTGATCACCCACAATATAATGTAATCACCCAAGTTCAGATTAATTTAGATTTTTAGTTTAAATGACTCTTAACCCTCCCCTTCTGTAGCTAGAATAGTAGATGAAGAAGCTGGTGATTACTCTATAATTGTTATTCCTTGTGCCATCCTATCATCCAAGAAAAGGAATGTGAATGTAAATGTGTGTGCTATGAAGAGGTAACTGTTCTTTCTCCAAGGTCTGAAGTTGCCCATCAAACTTGTTTAAACACAATATTATGAATTGATAACAGCAACAGCTGTGATATCTTTAGAGTAATTCTGATTTATGCACAATGAAGAGCAATGTGAATCTATGGCAAATACTGTAGTTCATCATTTTCTTATCTAATGAGCTGCAAACACTAATTAACACTACTCCCTAATCAGTAGATAAAGCATTGATCACAAATATTGATTCAACTGCTGAACAGATGTAAATAAATTCTTAGGACATGAGGTCCATGTAACTTAAGTTTTGCTCATCCTGGAAGGCATGGAAAGAGATTTGGACATATCATCCACATTAAACAGTATTCATGCTACCAGTATATAACAAAATATTAAAATAACAACAGAAAATGCTGGAAAAACTCAGCAGGCCAGGCAACATCCATGGAGAGAAAATAGAGTCAATGTTTCGAGTCAGACCCTTTGTCAAGACTGGAAAGGCACAGGAAATGAAATAGATTGAAAGGCCAGGCTGGGAGAGAACAAAAGAGAAGTGAAGAGACATTAAGAGGTATTCAAAATGAGACGAGATGGTGATAGGACTAGTGGAGACAAAAGACGGCTCTAGATTCGCTGTGAAATGCGCTGGCAGAATGGGAGACAGCTGCCATGTGGGAGAGAGAAAAAAAAGGAGGGGGAAGGGCCAAAACAAAGGTGGGGATAAAAAATAAGTAAAAATGTAATGGGGGCCGAGGTTATGATCTGAAATTGTTGAACTCTATATTGAGTCCGGAAGGCTGTAAAGTGCCTAATCGGAAGATGAGGTGCTGTTCCTCGAGTTTACGCTGCGCTTCCGTGGAACAATGCAAGAGCCCAAGTACAGTGAGGTCTGAGTGGGAATGGGGCGGTGAATTAAAATGACAGGCGACCGGAAGCTCGGGGTCATCCTTATGGACTTATAACAAAATATTCTTGTAGTAATGAGAGTTCTATCTATGATAGACATAGGTGTGGAGATTGAATACTGTACTTTCAACTTCCTTACAGTTAAAAGTTACATCCTTTCAAAAGAGAAACTGCTCACTGACTCTGTGTGAGCAGGTAATTATCAAGTGAGTGTGTCAATGGGAATTAGTTGATTACAAGTGAATGGCCCGGAATTTGCGATCAGCGTTGCTCGCCGCTGACCTAGAAGAAAACTGCCCACAAAGATTTAACAATCTCTGTAGCGCGAATTTCAGCTCTCCTGACCTTGGTTTGAATCGGCCGTCAAATCAAGCGAATCTCCAGCGTCCAGCAACAGTGATGGCATCAAGCTGGCTAAGCAGCCAATCACATTGAAGAATTTTCACAGACAGCAAACCAGGAAGTAAAATGCTCAGCTTCTAATTTACTTTTTATAAATTTTACAGAGAGGAAAATAAAGATTGGGACAGATTAAGGTAGAAGCTGAAATATCATATAAACAACCTTTAAAAAATATATATTACATTAAACACTTGTAAGGCTTAATCATATTATTGGATAAAGTTGACATTGCACAAAATATAAATTTAATTTTTCAGAGCCAGAGCGTTCAGTATGCCGTAAATACCCAGTTACACCTCATTCAACAAGGCTTAAAGTTTTAGGGTGTTTTTAACAGCGATATTCCACCCTAAAGGGGAAGCTTTCACCCTTACATGTGATTTCAACTGATTGCCGGCTCTGGGGAGTTCCACAGCACACCCTGTGACAGAGCAGTGGATGACTGACAGCAACTTCAGGATTTCCACATTTATCTGCACATGCGTCAAATCCTGAAGTTGCGGTCAGTTTCAGCGGGGTTATTCTGGCAAAGGCTGACAGTTTTGCCATCATTACCACCACAAAATCTGGGCCAATATGTTTTCTAGATAAAAGATGGGTTTAATTTCATATTGATGAGTAAAATGGCATTGAACGGAAAACACATGGGGAAAAAAATGGAGATTTTGGACACTGATTAAAAAGTGCTTTTGAGAAATACATAGTTGTTTGTGCTAAATTTTCTCTTCACAACTTTAACCCATACCTTTCTGTTCTGTTGCCCTGGCTTATCTGAAAGTATTGTTTCTTTGTTTCTTTTCTCTGTCATGTTCAAGATATTTGGGACAGATGTTATGATGTTTTTCTTTACATGAGGGATGATCAACAGGTGGATAGATTTTCAGGAAGGATGGTTGAAGCCAAGGCACTTAACTCATTTAAGAAACAGCTAGATGTTGCATTGGAAGATATCAGCATATGTTTCTGAAAGCATATGCTATGTCACTGTTTTTTACAAATTTCTTAACAACCAGATTTCCAGTCTAGATCTAGAGTATGGTTATGATGCTTAAATGCTACTAAGGAGCTGCGTTTCACTTGGCCTGTCCATTTAAGGTCAATGCTCAAGTCCTCCCAGTGGTGAAGTCGTCTAACTAGGCACATGCTGAGGTCAATTGATTAGGAGAGGGCTTTCTACGGATTGGCAGCTACCTGTAAATCCCTGGCTCTTGACCTGGGGAAGAGGCCAGGTTATCACAGTCAGAAAGCTAGCAGCGTTTATTTTTTCATACATACTGCTGACTGCGATGTCTGAACTGTCATGAACTGTCATGGAGTCTGCTAGACACAAGACTTATGAGAGTGGTGTTTCCCTAGATTTAACACCCAGTTAGTGCCTGAACATGATTAGAAGAAAGTACTTGGATTTATATAGCACCTTTCACGATCTCAGGAAATCTCAAAGCCCTTTACAGCCAATTAAGTACTTTTGAAGTGTCGTCACTGTTGTAATGTAGGAAACGCAGCAGCAAATTTGCGCACAGCAAGCTCCCACAAATAGCAATGTGATAATGATCAGATAATCTGTTTTAGTGAAGTTGTTTGAGGGATAACTATTGGCCAGGGCACCAGGGAGAACTCCCCTGCTCTTCTTCAAATAGTGCCATGGGATCTTTCATGTCCACCTGAGAAAGCAGACGGAGCCTCGGTTTAATGTCTCATCCGAAAGATGGCACCTCCAATGGTGCAGCACTCGCTCAGTACTGCACTGGAGTGTCAGCCTAGATTTTGTGCTCAAGTCTTGGGAGTGGGACTTGAACCCACAACCTATTGACTGAGAGGTGAGAGTGCTTGAAAACTGAGCCAAAACTGACAAGAGGTGATAGACACAGGAAAATTGAGAACTAACACTTCACTTCCCCCATTGCAGCACCTCATTAACACTATCTCCGAATTTCCTGTATAATGTTTCTGGTGACTGCAACTGAAGACGGCATATCAATGTAAATTACATGCAAATAAACGTCGGGTAGCTTGGCACATGGATTTCATGTGATAACGCTGGGTGCTGATCAGGAACAGACTGTCCCCATAAAAAAAAATAAGCGCTATCGCTTCCGCAGTGGATTCTTAGGTGCTAAGTATCTTTATAAAGCAGGGTGGTATTGTTAAGAACAGTCTTTTATTTTTGACTTTTATGAATTTAAAATAATTGTTTTGCTACTTTAATACAGTCCCCACCGCTTAGAGTGGACGCATCTGAGTCAATGCAATTCTCCTGCTATACGTGGTGGATGTTGTAAATGAGACATTTAAAAAGAGTACTTTGGTGCAAAAGCATACACGCCCATATGAAAGGGTCGAGGCTGAGATACGAGAGCTGGGGGTCAGCGCAGGACAACAAGATGTCTCACAGCATCTCTCCCTCCACCCCCCCACCCCACCCCCAACGATGAGGAATTTAACCAGCCAGCGAGAAGGGGTCGCAGGATTTCTAGAGGTCTCGGAGGAACTGGAGGAGGCGGGGCTGCTGTTGCATGAGTACAAGCTGTTCCATTTACAGTCAGAGGGCGCATTAAACCTGATTGTAAAACAGATCCAGGAATTTGTGAGGGGGAAATGGGGAATGACTGGGATGGTAAAGAAAGAGATTGTGCGACTAGCTGCTTGAACTGCCTGAAATAGTCAACACGCTTAGTAAGCCTTTGTAATTGATGCCTACGGTAATAGGAAATGGTAGCGCTGATGTAATAAAACTCACTACGTACTTGGTTTGAGCATAAAGCAAGGCTTTAATCAACTTGTTTCAGAACATGGAGGTCTAGTTGTACTTCACTAGTTCCTTGTCTTACAAAATGTCCCTGGAAAGCTGGGGCCGACGCCCGAGTATTTATACTCCTTGGACGGCGCCACCAGCTGGCCGTCCAGCGTTATTTCACGAGTAGTTTCTTGATGAATGATGAGATTTATAACAAGCGCCATTTGCCCAATATAGGCAGCTGTCTGGGATAAGTGGGAATGGTGTAAGTGGTAGGGTCTGTACTTGTTACAAACTACTGTTATTCTTTTACACTTAGTGATGGGGAGAGTGTTTAATACTGTGCCACTCCCTTTTGACTTAATAAGAGAAAAATAAAACACAAACTCCTTTGACTGTTACTGAAGTTATTCGTCTAGCCCTTTCCTGAGCTAGTAACAACAGTTTATTTTGTAAAAATTCGTTCCTGGGATGCCGGCGTCACTGGCAATGCCGGCATTTATTGCCCATCCATAATTGCCCTTGAGAAGGCGGTGGTGAACCGCCTTCTTGAACCGCTGCAATCCGTGTGGTGAAGGTACTCCCACAGTACTGTTAGGGAGGGAGTTCCAGGATTTTGACCCAGCGACGATGAAGGAACAACGATATATTTCCAAGTCAGGATGGTGTGTGACTTGGAGGTGAGGGTGTTCCCATGCGCCTAACGGTCTCATCCTTCTAGATATTGCAGGTTGTGAGTTTGGGAGGTGCTGTCAAAGAATAGCATTTTGAGGGAGAGGCAGTGTCTTAAGAGCATTGGGATAGAGTCCTGGTAACACTGGAGAAGGGAATACAGGACCTCTGGGCAAGGTCTAGCATCTAGCAGTCCTGAGGTCTGTTAAATTAGGGAAGTTGGTCTTAGGAGCATTGCGGATGATTCTCAGTTCAGGGGATATGGTACAGGCACTTGTGAGCACTGATATGGGTTCCGAAATCTTGGATGGGGGTTGGGGAAGAGGATCTGGGGGATGGGGGTTGGGGGTTTGCAGGGTGGGGGGCAGTAAAGAGGGACCAGGGAATTTCTAGGGGCTCTATGTTAGTATTGGGAGTTGCTTGGATCTGGCAATACTGGAGGAGAGCAGTCTAAGGGGGGAGGGGCCTAGAAAAATTGGATCCAAACTATCCTTGGCACTTTCAAACAATTGGAACCCAATCTCACTATTATATTGCTGATGAACCTCGTCGCCTGTATGCTTCTCCTTTTGCAGCCTCCAGTCCCTTCATCACCACCACCCCATTACCCATTGTCAGCCAGTGTCTTTCTTAACCTTCCTCAGGTAAAGCACTTGAGGGTAACATTTCTGAACAAAACATTACGGGCAAGGTTTGTAGATTTGCCCTATGTGTACACCTGGCATGCACAAGGGGCTCAGAAGTGGCAGGTCTACCCTTTAGTGGTCTTTTAATGAGGCTGCTGACTTATTGTCCTTAATAACCATATTTCCATAAACAAGCAAAACATGTGTTTCTTAATATACTCACAAGTTCACTTTTTATGCAATTTCCAAGCTTTTAAACAACAACAAAACCCTTAAGCCTCAAAAATGGTTCAGAAGAGAGGGATTTTTGGCAACTGAATTTTCAATGGTAATAAAGTGACAAGTGGCGTGATTAAAAATCTCCATTCTTGAGAAACCATCTGTTCTCTTTTTCAACTGTCAGCACAGAAACCACAACCAAAGGTGCTGCTGATCACACGTGCTTCCCAGGTGCTAATTACAGGTGACGTTTGTCTGGTAACAGTTCATAATAAAGCACAGCATTTGTTAATAAATGCCAGACTTCCCTGAACAAAAGCTTTGAGAGTTCAACCTTCAATTTCTTTCAAAGCCTTTTGGGAAAAATACAAAAACAAAACTCTCAGATCTTTACAGGATGAGGGGCAATTCCGTTTACCCTTCAAGTCATCGGCCCTAAACATTCACGGGGCCATTTATACCTGAATGTGGCACTTTGGCCTGCTAATCCTCTCCAGTGCTGATCCTGCTGTTAATTGCTTGTTCAACTCATTTGAATATCTACTGGCAGTTCAGTAGCATGGGAGCAGTGCACTGGAGGGGGTTCGGAAATTAGGCGGGTGGGGGATTTTAGTAACCGGGCAAGAGGGCAATTAAAAACGAGTGGGTCAAGTACCCGCTTTGTTCCCTCTCCGTGGGGATTTTATGTTTATTTAAGCAGAACCTTTTTAGTTACACTAAATGTTCTTGAAGAGATATTTGGTAATAAAGGAAAGATGCTAATTAGTTTTTCTTAAGTTTAAAATATATCTTAATCCTCTTTATAAAAACTTATATTCTAAGCAAATGAGCTGCTCGCCCATGTCACACATGGAGATTTTTTAATGTAACTGTGTTATGTGAGAGGAACAAACTTATTTACTTATCTACCTCAGTGCTGTGCAATAGAATTTGATGACAAGATGCAGGTGTGCCTACGATGACACTGTTTTAGTCCCATGCACTAATTTTAGTAGAAAAAGCATTAAGTACACTCACACAATAAAGGTAAATGTACTTTACACGTGTGTATTTATTTAACAAACATCTACCACCATCCAGCAACCAATGAAGTAAAGCAATGTACTTTACACGTGTGTATTTATTTAACAAACATCTACCACCATTCAGCAACCAATGAAGTAAAGCACACACAACGATCAAACAATACTTGTACACTCTGCTTTTAATCTTGACATTTTACCAACAAACGCACAAAAAGATTAAAGTTCACATACATACGTCTTATGAATATGAGCACTGAGATCAGATGCCCAACAATGGTGTCTATTACTCATTTTTTTGTTTACTGATCAGAAAGGCAATTCGCCACATCTGGATTCCCAATTCGCCACATGTGGTTAGTGGGTAACATATTGGACAACACAGATCTACCTGAACAGGTAAGGAAAACAATAGTTTTGATTAACTCTATCAAAAGCAGCTCTCTCTAGCTGGCCTCCTGCAGACTGCTTTCCAATTCCTTTCAACATAGTTTCTCACCCTCCGCAACTGTCACACCCCAGGTCTCACCCTCCCCTTGCAATAGCATGACATCATAACTCAATTTTAGCAATGCTTTGGCAAACCTGTTCTTTTATATCATGAATGTATTATATATACACATTATCAATTTCTGTAAAATGATTCTGAAACCTAATTCTACCTTGTGGTTACAGAACAAACTTACATTATTGAATCAGTGGAATGATTGAATACATAAGAACATAAGAAATAGGAGCAGGAGTCAGCCATTTGGCCCCTTGAGCCTGTTCCGCCATTCACTAAGATCATGGCTGATCTTCTACCTCATCTCCACTTTCCTGCACGATCCCCATATCCCTTGATTCCCTTAATATCCAAAAATCTATCGATCTCTGTCTTGAATATATTCAATGACTGAGCCTCCACAGCCCTCTGGGGTAAAGAATTCCAAAGATTCACCACCCTTTGAGTGAAGAAATTTCTCCTCATCTCAGTCCTAAATGGCCGACCCCTTATTCTGAGACTGTGACCCCTGGTTCTAGTCTCCCCAGCAAGGTTAAACATCCTCCCTGCATCTACCCTGTCAAGCCCTGTAAGAATTTTGTATGTTTCAATGAGATCACTGTAAGGGGTTTTAGATCGCAGAGGTTTCTCTCTCTAGAGGCCTCTCTCTCTTGCACAGTAAAATCTTGAGTGGTTCGACCCACTCGCCCCTTAGATTCTGTACTCTGGAATTTGGGGCAGGAACTACAATGTAGAGAAAACTCTTATAGACCAAGTTTGATGAAACAAAATGAAATTTTATTGCATATGGTAACACAAATCAAATGCAAGCAAATAAGAGAGTACATGGGAGGGAAAAACACAAACAAATCATAATGACACAATACTAACTAAGGCAAATACAAGCATATTATACTCTACAAAAATCATCATGAAATAGGGAAACACACGGAACATCGAGGGATAACAACTCATGTTAATTATACCCTTAAATATCCACCCCCTTAAACCTATCTAGATCTGATTATGGAGGGCCAGAAACATGCTCACCAATCCAACTAGGAAGTGCAAGGTTTTGAAACAGGTCTGCGTTTGATCCTTTCAGGCGTCCCGTCTCCACGTGGGTCATGGAGCCCCAGCGAGCTGCGCCTCACCTCTCTCCTGAGGTGGTGGTTGGGGGCGGCTGGACACCGGCTGGCCTGGATGTCGGCGGGGTCGAGGATCATCGGCTCGACCCCAGTCAGAGGAGCCTTGGGCTGGCCCCCATTGTTTCTTCAGTTTAATTTTATCTCTTCTCCCGAGCCGGAACGGGTCGATGGCCTCTCGTTTCGTCAACGGCCCGGGGTTGGTCGATGATCTCCCAATGTTTTACCCCGGGGCGGGACGCCGGCTCGAACCGTCTTCCTCTCCGATGATGGCCGCTCCGTTTATGGCTTCCTCCCGTTTTCCACGATGCCTTCTTTCGATGACTTCTTTCTACCTCTGGGTTCCCAGATATTCTTCTCACCAGAAGCCCTTATCTCGCGCCAAATCAGGTTAGTCTTTTGTTTTAATTTTGGCGGGCTGGGAGCACAACGGGGTAGTTATTATATTTTAAACTGGTTTTGGATGGCCGGTAACAGGCCATCTCTGGTCTGGAATGACCTTCATTGTTTTTAATGTCCTGGTGATGTCCTTAACGAGTCCTTGATGCTCTTCTCATGAATATGAAACTATTCCCTTTTGTCTGGGTAAACATTTAGATGGCCTTTATCTACAGGCCGATCTCGACTGGATCTGCATCCAATCTATATGTATATGTGGGTGTCTGGTTTCGTTCTCTCAGAAACGGCTTCCAGAACTTACTTTGGGCTGAATCCACAAAGCTGTCTGAGGATTTGCAGGAACCATTTTAAAGTGTCCCAATAAGTTGATCACGGGGTCTGGCGGCCATTTTGTATGCCCCCTTTTCTGGGCTTCTTTTAAAATAGTCTTTAAAATCATGGACTCTTCTGCCATTCGACCCTTTATAATATAAAGTACAATTTTGCGAATCCTACAATCACCTCTCATCCTTCTAAACTCGAGAGAATATAGGCCTAGTCTACTCAATGTCTCCTCATAGGACAATCCCGCCATCCCAGGAATCAATCTGGTGAACCTTTGTTGCACTCCCTCTATGGCAAGTATATCCTTCCTTAGGTAAGGAGACCAAAACTGTACACAATACTCCAGGTGTGGTCTCACCAGGGCCCTATATAATTACAGTAAGACGTCTTTACTCTTATACTCAAATCCTCTTGTAATAAAGGCCAACATACCATTTGCATTCCTAATTGCATGCTGTACCTGCATGTTAACTTTCAGTGATTCGTGTACAAGGATACCCAAGTCAGCTGAACACCAACATTTCCCAATTTCGCACCATTTAAAAAATACGCTGCTTTTCTATTTTTCCTACCAAAGTGAATAACTTCACATTTCTCCACATTATATTCCATTTGCCATGTTCTTGCCCACTCACTTAGCCTGTCTATATCCCCTTGAAGCCTCTTTGCATCCTCCTCACAACTTACATTCCCACCCAGCTTTGTATCATCAGCAAACTTGGATATATTACATTTGGTCCCCTCATCCAGATGATTGATGTAGATTGTGAATAGCTGAGGCCCAAGCACTGATCCTTGCGGTACCCCACTAGTTACAGCCTGCCAACCCGAAAATGACCCATTTATTCCTACTCTCTGTTTTCTGTCCATTAACCAATCCTCAATCCATGCTAGTATATTACCCCCAATCCCATGAACCCTAATTTTGTTTAATGACCTCTTGTGTGGCACTTTATCGAATGCCTTCTGAAAATCCAAATACACCACATCCACTGGTTTCCCCTTATCTATCCTGCTAGTTACAACCTCAAAAAACTCTAACAGATTTGTCAAACATGATTTCCCTTTCATGAATCCGTGTTAACTATACCCAATCTTATTATTATTTTCTAAGTGCCCTGTTACCATGCCCTCAATAATAGATTCTAGCATTTTTCCTACTACTGATGTCAGGCTAACTGGTCTGTGGTTCCCCATTTTCTCTCTCCCTCCTTTCGTAAATAGTGGGGTTACATTTGCTACTTACCAATCTGTGGGAACCGTTCTAGAATCTATGGAATTTTGGAAGATGACAACCAATGCATCCACTATCTCTATAACCACCTCTTTTAAAACCCTTGGATGTAGGTCATCAGGTCCAGGGGATTTATTGGCTTTCAGTCCAATTCATTCCTCCAGTACTTTTTTTCACTAATACTAATTTCTTTCAGTTCCTCATTCTCACTAGACCCTTGGTTCTCCACTATTTCTGGGAAGTTTTTTGCGTCTTCTTCCATGAAGACCGGGTCAAAGGCCACGATCTTGCCGACGCTCAGATTGCGGGTTCGGAGGCGGGTCTGCTGTCAAAATCGAAATGATTGACAGCGGGTTGGGAACCCGCTCCGAACCCACCTCCATGTAAGTTTCCAAAGTGTTGGGTCTGTGATTTCAGAACAGACCTGACACCAAGCGGCGGGGAAGGCATTTATGATAGTTAAATGCTTGTTAAACGCTTGTTAACTACTATTTTTCCAGCCTATTTCTATTTTCCCACATTTTTAACGGGGTTCACGTCACTCAGAGATCACGTCAGGTAAGTAGGTCGGATTCTCTATTTCTCCCCATTGCTATGAATAGGTGACAGCTGCAAAAGTGGTATGAAAGCTGCCATTTCACAGCTGGTCACTTTCCAATGTCAGAAGCTTGAGCCTTCTGGAGTTGGAAGACAATTTTGAGCTTTATGCAGTTTGGAAGTGTTTGGAATAAACTCTCTATCCACTGTCACCTCCTTGGAGCAAGCTCTCTCACCATTGACAGATCGCTTCTGTCATCTCAACTTCAGCTGCCATCTATTCCAGCAACATCAGTGCCCTTAAAAAAAATCTCACTTTGGTCCTCTGAATCCCTCCATGATCAGCCCCCACACCAACATCACCGGGCACACCAACAGCAATACCAACCTTCTCCACAATCACCTGATGCTGCACAGGGCACAGGGCATCAGTATTCGACAGCATTGCTGCCCGGGAGGCCAGCGATGGCATGACCATGGCCAGATTTACTTCACTTGACACTGTACACCCCGGCTGCCATATGATGCGCCAGGTTGACACCACCCCACACCAGCACCATAAAGCATTCTTACAATGTCCAAGCCATTACTTTCACACTCCTCACAATTGGCAGGGGGGTGGGGTAAGTTATGTCTCAGCATTCACTGGAATTCACTAATACACTTCCAAAGGTGAGCATATATCTGTCCAATAAGGTAAAGTGTTGAAAATATAGATTTCAATGTTTGACAACACGTTAACAGAAACTTCACATGAACATTGACTAAACCACCCAGGTGCCTACCCTTGTGTGCTGTTAGTTTGTATACTTGCAGTAGATTGAGGGTGAGTGTGAGAGGTGGCTAGTGAGATGGGGTTGTGATAATGTAGATAGAGAGGGATGGGTGGAGGTGCAAGGTAAGTTGGTGTGAGTAAGGATGTGCAGGAGTAGGGTAGGGAAGGCAGAGTGATGGGGATGTGATGAGTGACACAGCAGGATGAGGTTGAGTGTGGCTTTGCAGTAATGTTTTGTGATCTACTGAGATCATTGAAAGGTTTGCACCACTGCAGCCTGGTCCTCCCGACGACATCCCTGCTTGTGTCCTCCTGTGCAATGTGCAACCAGGCTGCATTGCTGTCCTGGGGAGGTCTTGTTTGCCCATGGGAAGGCAAGAGAACCTCCCTGCATGCTGTGACTCCCTCCATAAGCATACTAACAGCAGAACTGTCAAGATCAATTTGGACATGGCCCCTTTAAGGAAACCGGCTGATGACGTGTCATCAAATGACATCATCAGGCCCGCTTCCTGTTAATTGGACCAGGAACCTCACAGGGCGGGCTTAACAAGCCCAATCAATAAAAAATCGCTTGGAGAGTGTGGGCTGCAGCAGGCAGTGGGCTGGGACCGTGACAGCGACCCCGGCCGCCCCGGACCTACCTCAGTCAGCAAAATCACGGCCGAAGTCTTTCTTTAATTTCCCTGCCATTTGCTTATTCCCCTTTATAATTTCTCCTGTCTCAGCCTGTAAGGGACCCACATTTAATTTGGCTAATCTTTGCCTTTTTACATACCTATAGAAGCTTTTACAATCTGTTTTTATGTCTCTCACTAGTTTACTCTCATATTCTATTTTCCTTTTCTTTGTCAATTTCTTGGTCCTCCTTTGCTGAATTCTAAAATCCTCCCAATCCTCAGCCTTACTATTCTTTTTGGCAACATTATAAGCCACTTCCTTTGATCTAATACTATCTTTAACTTCTCTTGTTAACCACGATTGGACCACTTTTCCTGTGGGTTTTTGTGCCTTAAAGGAATGTATATTTGTTGTAAACTATGTATTAATTCTTTAAAAGTTAGCCATTGCTTCTCTACCATCATACTTTTAATGTAGTTTCCGTATCTTACTCAGCCAACTTGCCCCTCATACCTACGTCGTTTGCTTTGGTTAGATTTAAGACCCTAGTTTCATAGAAACATAGAAACATAGAAGATAGGAGCAGGAGTAGGCGATTCAATGCGATCAAGGTTGATCATCCAAATTCAGTACCCTGTTCCTGCTTTCTCCCCATATCCCTTGATCCCTTTAGCCTTAAGAAATATATCCAACTCCTTCTTGAATATATTTAATGAATTGGCCTCTACTGCCTTCTGTGGTAGAGAATTCCATAGGTTCACCACTCTCTGGGTGAAGAAATTCCTCCTCATCTCTGTCCTAAATGGCTTACCCCTTATCCTTAGACTGTGACCCCTGGTTCTGGACTCCCCGACCATCGGGAACATCCTTCCTGCATCAAGTCTGTCCAGTCCTGTCAGAATTTTATAAGTTTCAATGAGATCCCCTCTCATTCATCTAAACTCCAGCGAGTATAAGCTCAATCGACCCAATCTCTCCTCATACGTCATTCCTGCCATCCCAGGTATCAGCCTGGTGAATCTTCGCTGAACTCCCTCCATGGCAAGAACATCCTTCCTCAGATAAGGCGACTAAAACTGCACACAATACTCAAGATGTGGTCTCACCAAGGCCCTGTACAACTGCAGCAAGACATCCTTGTTCCTGTACTCAAACCCTCTCGTTATGAAGGCCAACATCCCATTTGCCTTCTTAACCGCCTGCTGCACCTGCATGCTTACCTTCAGTGACTGGTGCACAAGGATACCCAGGTCTCGTTGCACTTCCCCTTCTCCCAATCTATTGCCAGTCAGATAATAATCTTCCTTCCTGTTTTTGACACCAAAGTGGATAATCTCGCATTTATCCAAGTTATATTGCATCTGCCATGATTCTGCCCAATCACCCAACCTGTCCAAATCATCCTGGAGTTTCTCAGCATCCCCCTCACAGCACACACGCCCACCCAGCTTTGTGTCGTCTGCAAACTTGGCGATATTACATCTAGTTCCCTCATCTAGATCATTAATATATATTGTGAATAGCTGGGGTCCTAGCACCGATCCCTGCGGTACCCCACTAGTCACTACCTGCCACTTGGAAAAAGACCCGTTTAATCCAACTCTTTGCTTCCTGTCTGCCAACCAGTTCTCTATCCAAGTTGTTGTATCCGTGTGTTAATAGAGACACGGAAGGCAGGAGTTGGTTTCACAGGTGTTTACTGAACAAAGTCTGGAGGTGAACTAACAGATAGAAGACAATATACAGGCTTATATAGCCCGAGTGGCCATTACCGGCATTACAGTACACAGGGGGCTCTTAAAGGCACATACACCACAATTCCTCCCCTTTTAGACAATTAGTACATAATATTTTAAGTAATCATTAATTAACATGTTACAAGAACAATAATCTACACATTTGCTGCAGTTAATCAATTATAAGTCAGTCTCTCTGGAGGCTTCCTGACTCGGTCCGGATAACGCCTCGGTGGTGTAGTAGTTTCTGGTGGTGTAGTAGGTTCTTTTGGCAAGGCTGATTCGGCTTGAATGCCAGTGTCGGGTTCATCTGGTTCCAGTATCACCGGATCGGAGGTAGATACTATGGGTATCTCTACTTCATCATTAGGCGTACAGAGTTGTGGTGTAGGTTGTCCCTTTTCGGATGACTCTATGATCTGGTCAGCATGGCACCTTATTATGCTTTCTCCAATGTCCACGGTATACATCAGCGGTCCTAGTCGTGTGCAAATAGTTCCAGGCTGCCATTTCTCGGTACGGTAGTCCCGGGCCAAAACTTGTTGACCTATCTGGAAGGTTCTAGTTGGCCTTTCATTCATGCCTTGAAATTGCGGTTCTCCACGTCCCTTCTGATGTTTGGCTTGATCAAATCCAGCCGGCATCTTAGGCTTCTATTGAAGAACATCATGGCGGGAGTTTGGTTTGTAACCACATGTGTTGCATTCCTGTATGCAAACAAGAAGTTATCTACCTTATGCTGAAGTTTTATGTCTTCATTACCCATGGCCTTTATCGCCTTCTTGAAGGTCTGGAGAAACCTTTCAGCCAATCCATTGGTGGCGGGATGGTATGGGGCGGACGTGTAATGCTGAACCCCATTGTTTTTTAAGAGCTTCCTGAATTCTTCGGACACAAATTGCGGTCCATTATCAGAACATATCTGTTCAGGCAGCCCATTCCTGGCAAATATTGTCCTTAATACTGTGATGTTTTTTTCCGTGGTGGTGGAGGACATCTTTATTACCTCTGGCCACTTGGAGTGTGCATCAACCGCGATTAAGAACAATGAGTCCATAAATGGACCAACAAAGTCGATGTGTACCCTTTGCCATGGAGATGAGGGCCACTCCCATGGATGTAGAGGGGCTTGTGGTGGGGTGTTTTGGACCTTCTGGCATCCTAGGCAGCTCTTGGTCATTTCTTCGATGTCTCCATCGATACCTGGGCACCACACAAATGCTCTGGCTAGGTTCTTCATTTTCACTCCACCCAGATGCCCCTCGTGAAGCTCCTTTAGCACTTTATCCTGGAGTTTGGGTGGAATCACCACTCTGGATCCACACATCAAGGTTCCTCGGCACACTGACAGCTGTTCTCTTCTTTGCGAGAATGCTGGCAACAGTGGTTCGCCATGTGCTGGCCATCCCTTCAGCGTTAAATCGTAGACTCGTGAGAGAGTCGGGTCATTTCTCATTTCCTTTTCAATGGCAGAATTTGTTACTGGTAGGCATTCCACTATGGTTGCGTGGAACATCTCCACTGGGTTTACTGTAGGTGCCTCTTCTACCGTTGGCAACGGTTGGTGCGATAAACCATCAGCAATCCCATGCTGTTTTGATCCTTTGTATTCTATGTCATATTGGTGTGCCCCTAGGAAATGGGACCACCTCTGTAGCCTTTGCGCTGTCATAATGGGAACACCCTTTTTAGTGTTGAATATGGAGACGAGGGGTTGATGGTCAGTCAACAAGTTAAATTTTTGTCCGTGTAGGTAATGGTTGAATTTCTTCACTCCCCATACCAGGCTGAGTGCTTCCCTGTCGATCTGGGCATAGTTACGCTCAGCTGAGTTCAATGAGCATGACGCAAAAGCTATCGGCCGCTCCGAGCCATCAGGGAATCTATGCGATAATACCGCTCCTACGCCGTAAGGGGATGCATCGCACGCCAGTCTGATTGGCAGTGATGGGTTGTAATGAGCCAAAACTTCCTTGAACGTGATCAAGCCTTTGCATTTATGGAAGGCACGTTTACAGTCTTCGCTCCATTTCCAAATTATTCCCGTTTGTAGCAGTTCGTTAAGAGGGTGCAGAAGAGTTGAAAAGTTCAGTAAAAATTTATGATAGTAATTTATCAATCCCAGGAACGACCTTAATTGTGAGACATTTTCAGGTGCTGGGGCTTTTATGACCGCTTCAATTTTTTCAGGTGACTTATGCAACCCTTCCTCGTTAATTATGTGGCCACAATATGATATTTGTTTCTAGAAAAATTCGCACTTGGGGCGATTTGCTCGTAGGCCCCGCTCTCTCAGCCTAGTGAGCACCTGCTCCAAATTGGCAAGGTGCTCGTTGTCGTTTTCTCCTGTTACAAGGATGTCGTCTAGGTAGCATTGATTCCCCGGAATCCCTTGGAGGACTTGCTCCATAGCTCTTTGCCAGATAGCTGGAGCTGATGCTACTCCGAAAACCAGCCGATTTTACTGGTACAGGCCTTTGTGTGTATTTATCGTGAGATACTTTTTAGAGGGCTCCTCAACCTCCATCTGTAGATATGCCTGTGCCAAGTCAATTTTGGTGAAACGTTTCCCTCCGGATAGTGAGGCGAAAATATCTTCTATCCTCAGAAGAGGATACTGTACCGTGTGAAGGACCGGGTTTACAGTCACTTTGAAGTCCCCACAGATGCGAATTTTTCTCTGTTCTTCAGATTTATCATTATTCAACGTTTTCTTCATGACCAGGACGATGGGTGTTGCCCACTCGCTCCAATCTATCTTGGATAATAAGCCTGCCTTTTCCAAATTCTCCAGCTCTGCCTCGACTGCTGGACGAATTGCGTATGGCACCGGCCTTGCCTTAAAAAACTTGGGAATTGCCGCATCTTCCACTTTTATTGAGGCGGTGATGCCTTTCAAGGTTCCTAGTTTCTGTTGAAACACTTCCTTGGCGTTGGCCAAGATGTCTTTTAATCGTTCAGGTATGACGTCATCATCATTTTTTTTCTTACTGGTCACCGTCAGTGCCTGAATGGAGTGCCAGTCTAAACGTATCTTCCTGATCCATTCACGTCCCAACAGTGGTGGACCACCATCTTGCAGAACGTATAAGTACAACTTCTGTATTTCCTTGCCGTTGTATACAACAGGCACCTTTATTTTCCCTTTGGGGTATACTTTCTGCCCCGTATATGTTTTCAAGATAATGGATGTGTCTTTCAAAGATATATGCGGAAATAGCCGCTCGTAATCCCGTCGACTTATGATGGTCAGAGCTGATCCTGTATCTAGCTCCATTTTAACTGGGGACCCCGCTATCGTGAGGGTAACCCAAATGGTCTGGTAATCTTCTTTGGCAATTACATTATGTAATTTGAGACAGCTTAGTCTCTTGTTTCCGGAGTCGCTATCGGTCTTCTGGTCTTCGGAGCTACTGTCCGTCATCATTTGTACCTTTCTGCCTTTTCCTTATTGATTTTTTTCCTGTCCGTGGATTTTTTGTGTCCAGATCGGCATACACATGCAATGTGTTCAATCTTTCCGCATTGCCTGCATGCTTTGTCCTTGAACCAGCAGTCCCTCTGGTCATGGGTGGATCTGCCGCAGCGATAACATCTCTCGAAACCCTGTGTTATTTCATGGGTGCCGAAGTCCTGTGTCTTTTGCTGTATCTCTGCAGCTCCTCTTGCGGCTGCTTCGTATGATACAGCCATACTGAAAGCCTTGTCCAGTGTCAAATCTTTCTCAGAAAGTAGTCTTTTCTGTGTTCCTTCCCTTAGGAGACCGCAGACGAATTTGTCTCGAAGAGAATCTTCCAGAGTGCCCCGAATTGGCAGTGCTTTGATAGCTTCCTTAATTCGGTGAGGTAATCAGCGTTACTTTCATTCTTGTGCTGATTCCTCTTGAAGAATTTGAATCGTTCCGCTATCAGCAGCGGCGTTGGGTTTAAGTGCTCCTGTAGGGTATCAACAATCTCCTTAAAATTCTTGTCCTTTGGTTTGGCTGGAGTGATTAAGTTTCGTAACAGCCCGTATGTCCTTGCGCCCATTAGATTTAGAAGTACTGATGCCTTTTTATCATTTTCTATTCCATTTGCTGTGCAATATACCTCCACTCTTTCCACATATGAGGTCCAATCCTCCATATCGTTATCGAAAGCATTAATATTGCCAGCCTTAGGCATCCTGAAAAAAAAAGGCGCCTCCCGCGCTTTCCTTTCTTCCCTGCAGAAAAAAAATGGTGCTTCCCGCGCTTTCCCGCCGCTGCTGCTGCTGACAACACTGTTTTCCGCGGTTTTTATTTACAGTTGGAGACTCGTTCCCGCCGGACTCTCTGGGACTTTTCCCTCCCTCTGCTTGGTCCGAACGCCGACCTGCTTTGCAGCGCCGGCCTTCTCCTGAGTGCCCCCCCCACTCTGTCTCTGTTTGCCTCCGCTTTCGCTGCTCGGCCCCGCTGCAGAGCCAGCCGATGGAGCCCCAGCCCGCCACCCAGGAAGGATTATTGCAGTACCTGCCACCAGCTCGGCTAGTTGGTGAAACTGTGGCGTTGCCACATTGGGGAAACACTGTGTGTATGTAGATAAACCTGTATAATCCCCTTTTAACTGCTGTATTCCCCTCCCCCCGCAAGACAGTTGCAAGCTGAGAGGAATAAGGCACGTTCAGACTTGCCTGCTGCTGAGAGAAGGAAAACCAATCAGGTTCCAGCAGGTGACCAATCCGTGAGTCATCACAGGTTCGCGGGCTTCACGAATTCAGTACTCTATTGTGAGAGTTGGAGTTTAGACCTATTTCTTGTAGCTCGCTGTGTTGCCTATTTCTTTACGCGGGAGACCGTAGTCCCCCACATTGGTGACCCCGAATGTCGGCGGCCGAAGCCCCCGACTCACGCAGCCCTACAGAGGCCAGCAACGACCCGATGGCAACCAGCAGCAGCCTGATGTCGGCCGGCGCCGCGTCCTTGAAGTTCCCCACCTTCTGGGAACACCAAGCACCAGCTTGGTTCGCGCACTTGGAGGCCCAATTCACCCTTCGCAGGGTTCAAGACGATGAAGAAAGGTACCTCCACGTAGTCTCAGCACTAGCAAGCTCTACCGCCGTTGAAGTTCTCGACCTGCTGGGGAACCCACCACAGACCGGCAAGTACTCAACCATTAAGGGCCGCTTGCTGCAGGCTTATGACCTGTCCGGGGAGGAGAGGGCCCGCAGGTTTCTCTCACTACCAGGCCTCGGCGATTCTACCCCGACCCAGTTGATGAGCCGGATGCTTGCGCTCCTGGGCTCTGAACCGCAGTGCTTCTTGTTTCGGGCCCTTTTCCTCAGCCTGCTTCCTCAGCAGGTACAGACTGCCCTCGCGGGGTCCCCGATCACGGACTGCGTACAACTGGCAGCCGCCGCGGACAAAGTCTTCGCCGTCGCCCAACTCAGCTGTGCAGCCGTGAGGCTCCCCAACACCACCGAGCGCGCGCCGCCACGCCAGGCCGCAGAACTATGCTACTACCATGCGCGTTTCGGCCACAAGACCCAACGCTGCAGAGCACCCTGCTCTTTCGATCAAACCAAGATAGCCGTCCGGACCAACGCACCAGCTCTGCGCCGCCGCCTAGGCCCGCTCGACCGCACCCCCGCCGCCACGATGGCCATCGGCACCGCAGGTAACTGCTGTACATAACCGACTCTCTTTCAGGGCGCAGATTCCTTTGCGACACCGGAGCCCAATGCAGCATAATTCCTGCCTCCCAGCTCGACATCCAGGCAGGCCGCAGCGGCCCACCCCTCGTGGCGGCAAATGGCGCAGCCATCGCTACTTTCGGAAAGCGACGGGCTGAGGTTTGTTTCAACGGCCAGCGATTTACGTGGGATTTCGTGACGGCCTCGGTGGCACATCCCTTGCTGGGTGCCGATTTTCTTTGCGCCCACGGACTCCTGGTCGACGTCCGCGACAGGCGCCTGATTGATGCAGCAACATTCGCTTCACTGGCCTGCCAGCAGAGCAACAGCCCGGCCCTCGTCGGGTCCTGCTCCGCCCCGGCGCATGACGACTACGCCCGCCTACTGGCAGATTTCCCGAGGCTCACACAACTGACTTTCTCAGCCGCGGCAGCCAAGCATGGGGTCGAGCACCACATTGCCACTATGGGACCACCAGTGTTTGCTCGAGCCAGACGCCTGGACCCAGCCAAGATGGCAGTGGCCAAGGAAGAATTCGCCATGATGGAAAAACTGGGCATCATCCGCTGCTCGAACAGCCCTTGGTCGTCCCCCCTCCATATTGTGCCCAAGCCGGGCGGTGGCTGGCGCCCCTGCGGCGACTACAGACGGCTCAACGACGCCACCACGCCCGATAGATACCCCATTCCGCACATCCAAGACTTCTCGGCACACCTAGCAGGAAAGTCCGTCTTTTCCAAGGTCAACCTGATTCGCGGCTACCATCAGGTCCCCGTCCACCACGCAGACGTCCAGAAGACGGCGGTCATCACCCCCTTCGGACTGTTCGAGTACCTGCGCATGCCCTTCGGGCTTAAGAACACTGTACAGGCCTTCCAACGGCTCATGGACTCCGTCCTACGGGACCTGAGCTTCCTGTTCGTCTACCTGGATGATATCCTCGTGGCCAGCACCAGCAAGGCCGAGCACATCGCGCATTTGCGCTCCCTTTTCCAGCGCCTCAGCCAACATGGGCTAATCATCAACCCAGCCAAATGCCAGTTCGGAGCAGCCCAAATTGACTTTCTCGGCCACAGAATCTCGCCAAAGGGAGCCATTCCCCTACCTTCCAAGGTGCAGGCGGTGGTGGACTTTCCCCAGCCCACCTCGGTCAAGGCGCTGCAGGAATTTTTGGGGATGGTCAATTTCTATCACTGGTTCATTCCCAAGGCCGCCGCACTCATGCGCCCCCTCTATGAAGCCACCAGGGGCAAAACGGGTAAAGAGCAACTCACCTGGTCCAGCGAGATGGCGACAGCCTTCCACCAGACCAAAAGCGCCTTGGCCAACGCCACACTACTGGCCCACCCCATCCCTGGCGCCAAGACCGCCCTCACCACGGACGCCTCGGATTACGCCGTCGGCGCCGTCCAGCAACAGTGGGTCGAAGGCACGTGGCAGCCACTGGCATTTTTCAGCCGACAGCTGCGCAAGAACGAGCAGACCTACAGCACATTCGACAGAGAGCTCCTGGCCCTGTTCCTGGCAATCCGGCACTTCCGTTTCCTCCTGGAAGGCCGGCCGTTCACCGCATTTGTGGACCACAAGCCGCTCACTTTCGCCATGGCCAAAGTAACCGAACCCTGGTCCGCGCGCCAACAGCGCCAACTCAACTTCATCTCGGAGTTCACCACGGACATCCGCCACGTCGCCGGCAAGGACAATTTGGTGGCCGACTGCCTCTCAAGACCCTCGCTCCACGCAGTGCACCTGGGCGTCGACTATGCCAGCGTGGCGAGAGACCAGGCCGCCGACGCGGAGATCCAGGCCCTCAGGACGTCAACTACCAGCCTCACCCTGGCCGACATCCACTTCCACGCAGCCGGCACAACCCTCCTGTGCGACGTCTCAGTCCCCTCGCCTAGGCCGGTCATCCCATCCGCCTGGCGCAAGCGAGTTTTCGACATCATCCATGGCCTCTCACATCCAGGGATGCGTGCGTCTCAGAAACTTATGTCCGCCAAGTTCGTCTGGCCTGGACTCCACAAGGATGTGAGAGATTGGACCAACACATGCGTGGCGTGTCAGCGCGCTAAGGTCCAGCAGCACACCAAGGCGCCATTGGAGTGTTTCCCGGTGCCCGACAGGCGTTTCGACCACGTCCACGTCGATCTGGTAGGCCCCTTGCCGCCGTCGCACGGTTTTACACACCTGCTCACGATCGTCGACCGCACCACCAGATGGCCCAAGGTGGTTCCCCTCACCTCCACCACCACGACCGACGTCACGCGAGCATTCGTCTCGACATGGGTGGCCCGGTTCGGCGTGCCGACCAACATATCCTCGGACAGAGGCCCCCAGTTCACCTCCCACTTGTGGAATGCCATCACCGCCGGCCTCGGCACCAAGTTGCACAGGACAACAGCCTACCACCCGCAGGCCAACGGGCTCTGCGAGCGCTTTCATCGTTCTTTGAAAGCCTCCCTCCGCGCCAGCCTGGCCAACACCAGCTGGATCGACAAACTACCCTGGGTTCTCCTGGGATTGCGCACCGCGCCCAAAGAGGACCTCCGCACCTCCGCGGCCGAGATGGTCTACGGCCAACCATTCAGAGTACCAGGCGACTTCCTCCCCCTGACAACGGAGCCGTGGTCGGCCGCCAGACAGCTTTCCCTGCACTAGGACGCAGCCCAGCAATTCCGTCCAGTGCCCACTTCGCAACACGGCCAGCAGCCGTCCTACGTGCCTCGAGACTTACGACATGCGGAAGTTCGTCTTCGTGCGCCGGGACCCGCACAGAGGCCCACTGCAGGCACCATACACTGGCCCCTTCCCAGTATTGGAGACGGGGGACAAAGCTTTTCTTATCGACGTCGGCGGGAAGCCGGACCTTATTTCAGTAGACCGCCTCAAACCGGCGCACCTGAATCTCAGCGTCCCATTTCGGCCGGCTCTTCCCCCACGGCGGGGCAGACCTCCCGCGTTGGCGGCGGCCCCACAAGAGGACCAAGACACGCCAGAACCTTACTTCCCAGCCGCCGCCCCACCTTCGCCGGCAGCCCGTCCAGCCAGCCCACCGGCAGACCAGCCGCCAGACCAGCCGACGAACCAACCGGCCGACCTCCCAGACAGCCCTCCTCACACGCCAGATGGCTACTACAGCCGCTACGGCCGCTTGGTCAAACCTCCGCAGAGACTGACTTTTACAGTTAACGAGGATTCTGGGGGTGCGTATGTGGCGTTGCCACATTGGGGAAACACTGTGTGTATGTAGATAAACCTGTATAATCCCCTTTTAACTGCTGTATTCCCCTCCCCCCGCAAGACAGTTGCAAGCTGAGAGGAATAAGGTACGTTCAGACTTGCCTGCTGCTGAGAGAAGGAAAACCAATCAGGTTCCAGCAGGTGACCAATCCGTGAGTCATCACAGGTTCGCGGGCTTCACGAATTCAGTACTGTATTGTGAGAGTTGGAGAAAAGACCTATTTCTTGTAGCTCGCTGTGTTGCCTATTTCTTTACGCGGGAGACCGTAGTCCCCCACAAAACCACAGTTTTTTTTTTCTTTCTTGCTTTTCTTCGACTTTCGTCTGAGGAATCGATCTCCTTGAGGTGCTGCCGAATTGCAGGTAAGTCCGTTTCCAATTCGTCGCCACTGTTGTATCCGTGTGTTAATAGAGACACGGAAGGCAGGAGTTGGTTTCACAGGTGTTCACTGAACAAAGTCTGGAGGTGAACTAACAGATACAAGACAATATACAGGCTTATATAGCCCGAGTGGCCATTACCGGCATTACAGTACACAGGGGGCTCTTAAAGGCACATACACCACACAAGTCAGTACCTTACCCCCAATCCCATGTGCCTTAACTTTACATGCTAATCTCTTATGCGGGACCTTATCGAAAGCATTTTGGAAGTCCAAATACACCACATCCACTGGTTCTCCCTTATCTATTTTACCAGTTACATCCTCAAAAAATTCCAGTAAATTAGTCAAGCATGATTTACCTTTTGTAAATCCATGTTGACTTTGTCCGATCCTGTCACTGTTTTCCAAGTGCTCTGCTATTACATCGGAGATGAGGGGGTTGACTTATGAGGAAAGGTTGAGTAGGTTGGGCCTCTACTCTTTGGAATTCTGAAGAATGAGAGGCGATCTTAACGAAACATATAAGATTGTGAGGGGGCTTGATCGGGTGAATGCGGTGAGGATGTTTCCACTGATGGGTGAGACTAGAACTAGTGGGCATAATCTTAGAATAAGGGGCTGCGGTTTCAAAACTGAGATCAGGAGAGACTTCTTCACTCAAAGGGTAGTAAATCTATGGAATTTGCTACCTCAGAGAGCTGTGGAAGCTGCGACATTAAATAAATTTAAAACGGAGATAGACAGTTTCCTAGCTGATAAGGGAATTAAGGGTTATGGGGAGCGGGCAGGGAAGTGGACGTGAGTCTATGTTCAGATCAGCCATGATTTTAATTGAATGGCGGAGCAGGCCCGAGGGGCTGTATGGCCTACTCCTGCACCTACCTCTTATGTTTTTCTTATGTTATAATGGACTCTAGCATTTTCCCCACTACTGATGTCAGGCTTACCGGTCTGTAATTCCCCGTTTTCTCTCTACCACCTTTTTAGAATAGTGGGGTAACATTTGCTACCCTCCAATCCATGGGTACTGTTCCAGATTCCATCGAATGTTGGAAGATGATCAGCAATGCATCTACTATTTCTAGGGCCACTTCCTTAAGTACCCTAGGATGTAGATTATCAGGCCCTGAGGATTTATCGGCCTTCAATCCCGTCAATTTCTCTAACACCATTTCCCTACAAATACTGATTTCTTTCAGTTCCTCCCTTTCATCAGACCCTATGTTCCCCGACATCTCTGGGAGGTTATTTGTGTCCTCCTTTGTGAAGACAGAACCAAAATATGTATTTAATTGATCTGCCATTTCTTTGTTCCCCATTATAAATTCCCCTGATTCTGACTGCAAGGGACCTACGCTTGACTTCACCAATCTTTTTCTCTTCACATATCTATAAAAGCTTTTACAGTCAGTTTTTATGTTCCCTGCAAGCTTACTATCATATTCTATTTTCCCCTTCTTAATTAATCCCTTTGTCCTCCTTTGTTGAATCCTAAACTGCTCCCAATCCTCAGGTTTACTGCTTTTTCTGGCCAATTTATATGTCCTCTCCTTGGATCTTATGCTATCCCTAATTTCCCTTGTTAGCCACGGTTGAGTCACCTTTTTTGTTTTATTTTTATGCCAAACTGGGTTGAACAAATTCTGTAGTTCATCCATGCGGTCTTTGAATGTTTGCCAATGCCTATCCACCGTCAACCCTTTGAGTGACATTCCCCAATCAATCCTACCCAACTCGTGCTTCATACCATTGTAGTTTCCTTTATTTAAATTCAGGACCCTAGTCTCTGAGTCAACTAATTCACTCTCCATCTTAATGAAGAATTTTATCATATTGTGATCGCTCCGACCCAAGGGGCCTCGTACAACAAGATTGCTAATTAATCCTTTCTCATTACATAATACCCAGTCTAAGATGGCCTGATCTCTGGTTGGTTCCTCAACATATTGGTCCAGGAAACCATCCCGTAAACACTCCAGGAATTCCTCCTCCACAGTATTGTTACTAATTTGGTTAGCCCAATCTATATGTAAATTAAAGTCACCCATGATGACTGCTGTGCCCTTATTGCACGCTTCTCTAATTTCCCTTTTAATGCCATCCCCAACCTCCGCATTACTGTTTGAAGGTCTATATACCACTCCCACTAATGTTTTCTGCCCCTTGGTATTTCTCAGTTCTACCCATACAGATTTAACTAAATCACTTTCAAACTCAATATAAAATTATTATGGTCACTCTTCCCTAAAAGCCCTAAATACTCCTGCTGTTGGTATATCATGAATATTAGATTAAATAAATCATATTAGGCAAGACCTTTGGAAAGACTAAAATATATTATAGGCTTCATTTGTTCTTTAGGGTTATGACAACAGATTTTATAAACGGTTATCACCAGTGCAGCTATGACACTGGAACATTAATATAGTCTTGCCATCAATATGTAAGAGTTTAAAGTTTATTGAATTGAAGATTGTTCAGTTTAAAAAAAGATGTGTACTGAACAAAACATTACCCTGAGTGGTTTTCTCAACTGTCATTGCTGTTAGGAACTCATACATGCTGTGAATTAGAAGGAGACGGCTCTCTAATTTAAAACCACATTTGCAAATCATTGAAACATGAATGTTGAGAAGCTTTAAGCTGATCTGTTTGTGACAATAGGGATTAGACTACCTCTGCCTGCAATAACAATGATCTTCAGTCATCCCCCATTCCAAATTAGAGCTAGGTAAAGCTACCCTGATGAAAACTTACACCAGCCCAGCTCCCTCCTGTATTTTTGATATTTTAATCTATTATTTAAAACTTGCATTAGAGGAATTTTGAAATTTGTAAGAGATTTTTAAAAAATATTAATGACTTTATCTTCAATACTGAAATCTATTTCAAATATTAAACTTTTCAACATTTATAGTAATCAGTTAATATCATGCATTATATATATATATATATAATATTGGCACGTGTTGCATCTGACAGATGTAAAACAGGCGCAAAGCATACTAATGCAGCAGTGCGACTGCCTGCACTCAATCTCTGCAGGCATTTTTTAGGCATCCCGGACAGATGCCTAAGATAGGTGCTAGGCCCCTAAGCTACATATTCAAGGAGCTTACCACCTGTTGAAGAACCTCTTTTCAATATTAGCAGGCCAGGCATCAGGATTCTTCATTTGGCTCCTGCGGCCACCAGCCAAAGTTAAGTTGTAAAAACATTTTTTTTTAGTCCACTCCAACCCTCCCCCACCCCTCCGGACTTACCTGAGGGCCTCTGCTGGCGTCACAGCGGCCCAATATTGATGTCCTCTTCCGCTGCTCGCCACTATAAACTAAAAGGTCAGAGGCCCAATTGGGCCTTGGGCCTACCTGTTCCGGCGCAGGGTTTGTTTCCTACACCTAGCTCACAGGGTCAGCACTATGCACTTTCTATACAAGCTTGGTCAAAGAGGTAGGTTTTAAGGAGCCTCTTAAAGGAGGAGAGAGAGGTGGAGAGTTTAACAGAGGGAATTCCAAAGCTTAGGGTCGCGGCAGCTGAAGGCATGACTGCCAATGGTGACTCAGAGAAAATTGGGGATGTGCAAGAGACCAGAATTGGAGGAGCACAGTGATCTTGGAGGGTTGTAGGGCTGGAGGAGGTGGCAGAGATAGGGAGGGGCGAGGCCATTGAGGGATTTGAAAACCAGGTTAAGAATTTTAAAATTAAGGGACTGCCGGACCAGGAACCAATGTAGGTCAGCGAGCACAGGGGTGAAAGTTGAATGGGACTTGGTGCGAGTTAGGATACGGGCAGCAGAGTTTTGAATGAGCTCAAGTTGACAGAGGGTGCAAGGTGGGAGGATGGCCAGGAGAGCATTGGAATGGTTGAGTCTAAAGGTAAAAAAGGCATGGATTTCAGCAGCGGATGAGCTGAGGCAGGAGCTGAGATGTGCCATGTTACAGAGGTGGAAGTAGGCGATCTTGGTGATGAAGGTGGTATGCGGTTGGCAGTTCAGCTCAGGGTCAAATAGGACATCAAGGTTGCAAACAGTCTGGTTCAGCCTCAGACAGTGGTCGGGGAGAGCGATGGAGTCGGTGGCTAGGGAACGAAGTTTGTGGCAGGGACAGAAGGCAATGGCTTCAGTCTTTCCAATATTTAATTCAAAGACATTTTTGCTCATCCAATACTGGAGGTCAGACAAGCAGAATGACAATTCAGAGGAAGTGGAGGGATTGAAAGAGTTGGTGGTAAGGACGAGCTGGATGTCATCAGTGTGCATGTGGACCCTGAGATTGTGTTGTCGGAAGATGTCGCCGAGGGGCAGCATGTAAATGAGAAATAGGAGGTGGCCAAGGATAGATCCTTGAGGGACTCCAGAGGTAACAGTGCAGGAGTGAGAAGAGAAGAATTTGCAGGTGATTCTCTGGCTACGACTGAATAGATCGGAATGGAAATAACAACAGAAAACGCTGGAAAAACTCAGCAGGCCAGGCATCATCCGTGGAGAGAGAAATAGAGTCAACGTTTCGGGTCAAAACCCTTCTGTAGAAGGTTCTGTAGAAGGGTTTCGACCCGAAACGTTGACTCTATTTCTCTCTCCACGGATGTTGCCTGGCCTGTTGAGTTTTTCCAGCATTTTCTGTTGTTATTTCGGATTTCCAGCATCTGCAGTATTTTGCTATCGTAGATCGGAACAGAACCAGGTGAGGGCAGTCCCACCCAGCTGGACAATGGAGGAGAGCCGTTGGAGGAGGATGGTGTGGTCAACCGTGACAAAGGCTGCAGACAGGTCGAAAAGGATGAGGAGAGATAGTTTACCGCGCTCACAGTCACATAGGATGTCATTTGTGACTTTGATGAGAGCTGTTTCAGTACTGTGGCAGGGACGGAAACTCTAGGGATTCAAACATGGAGTTGCGGGAAAGATGGGCATCGTTTTGGGAGGTGACAACAGATTCAAGGACTTTGGAAAGGAAAGGATGTTGGAGATGGGGTGGGAGTTTGCAAGGGCAGCGGCATTAAGGGTGTTTTTTTGAGGAGGGCAATGATGGTGGCAGATTTGAAGGGAAGGGGGTCAGTATCTGAGGAGAGGAAACTGTTAGCAAAAGCAGCTAACATGGGGGCCAGGAAGGGAAGTTGGATAGTCAGCAGTTTGGTGAGAATAGGGTCAAGGGAGCAGGAGGTGGATCTCATGGACAAGTTGAGCTTAAAGAGGGCATGAGGAGAGATAGGAGAGAAACTAGAGAAAGAAGTGAGTTTAGGGCTATGGCAGAGGGGACCTTAGGGGAAGTTTGGCATGGTGGGCTAGGAAAAGGAAGGGAAGCGGCAGATACAGTTGAACAAATGGTTTCAATCTTAGTGACAAAGAAGTCTATGAGCTCCTCGCAATTTTTGTTGGATGTGAGGGTGGAGGGAGCAGGGCAGTGGGGGTTAAGAAGATGGTTTGTTGTGGAGAAGAGAAGCTGCGGGTTATCTTTGCATTCCAGGATGATCCTGGAATAGTGAGCAGTTTTAGCCGAGGAGAGCAGGACCCGATAGTGCTTTATGTGACCAGTCAGAGATGAGGAGGAATTTCTTCACCCAGAGAGTGGTGAACCTGTGGAATTCTCTACCACAGAGGGCGGTGGAGGCCAGTTCATTAAGTATATTCAAGAAAGAGTTGGATATATTTCTTAAGGCTAAAGGGATCAAGGGATATGGGGAGAAGGCAGGGACCGGGTACTGAATTTGGATGATCAGCCATGATCTCATTGAATGGCGGAGCAGGCTCGAAGGGCCGAATGGCCTACTCCTGCTCCTACCTTCTATGTATCTATGTATCTATGTGATGAATGGCTAAACCAGTTTTCCGCCCTTGGATTTAAGGGAGTGGAGATGAGGGGGAACGACCAGCGTGAGAGAGAGTACAACCTATGAGGTTAGGATTTCAATATCGGCCGCTTGATTGGCACCCCATCCACCACCTTAAACATTCACTCCCTCCACCACCGGCGCCTGCCCGGAAATTGGCTCGCGCCCCACTTCTCGGCCCCACTGCAGCAACTCGCCAAGACTTCTTTGGCCGCGCCTCCCAAACCCACGACCTTTTCCACCTAGAAGGACAAGGGCAGCAGGTGCATGGGAACACCCCCACCTCCAAGTTCCCCTCCAAGTCACACACCATCCTGACTTAGAAGTATATCGCCGATCCTTCATCGTCGCTGGTTCAAAATCCTGGAACTCCCTACCTAACAGCACTGACTGCAGCGGTTCAAGAAGGCTGCTCACCACCACCTTCTCAAGGGCAATTAGGGATGGGCAATAAATGCCGGCGCCCACATTCCATAAATGAATTTTTAAAAAATAGTAATTAGTTAGATTTTCAAGCAAGCAAAATGATTTAAAAGCTATACGAAAACAAATATTAACATTAATTAATTTTCAACTCCTACATATTCACACAGTCACCGTTTTTTATAAGGTTTCCTTGCTAGACTAATAGCTGGAGATACAAGAGCAGATGTTGCCATGCTCCATAAAGTTGAGCTCATCCAAAACTCTACTGCTCGTATCCTAACTCGCACTAAGTCCCATTCACCTACCATCCCTGTGTTCATTGACTTACATTGGTTCTGTCCAGCAACGCGGCAATTTTAAAATTCTCATTCTTGGGGACGATTTTGCCAATGGGGGCGCGTTGGAGGTGGGGCTGCTGCTTGTCGGGTCGTTGTCCCGCCTCCATCGACTTGTGGCCAACCCATGCTATTTTCCCTTGATTGACCTTGTTAAGCCCGCCCAGCGGGCTCAGCAGGCCAATTAAGGGGAAGCCCGTTACAGAGAATGTCAGCGTATGACGTTACATCTGTCAAAAATATTTGGCAAATGAATTGTCATCATTTGATAGCTCTGTGAAGCTGTCAAACACTGACATTGTCTGTAGTTTGATGAGTTCTTGAAATCAAGACTCATCAAACCTCTTTCTTTAGTAGAAATTAGATGGTTGATGCATTGGAGAATGCAGCAGCCATCTGTCATCTCTGCTGTGGAGGTGCGAGACTCTCCGCATCCCCAACGATTGAAGCCTGCAGGAAGAAACAAAGGTAAGTAAACTTTTTCTAAGACTTTCCACTTACCTCACATACTCACCTCTCCACACTTACACTCATCACTTACCTTCACAGTGCACTTTAGCACCCCGCAGACCCACTGCTCGCCTCGGTGACCCTGGCGGGGTTCGCAGCCTTCGGGAAGCCCGCACTTGTGTGGGTAAAATGGGGATAATCCTCTTATCTGCCTGTTAACTACCTGTTAACAGGCAGTTAAGTGGCTGTAATCCCCTTCCCATCTCCAAGGAGACGGGACCCGGCTCAGGTCGGCTACCCGCCTCCTGGCAAGATGGCACAGAGGCAGATTCGGGGCGGGATGGGCACCCGCCCCCAGATTCTGCCATTTTCCCGGCAGTTCCGCCTCCATACCCGCCTCCCCAGGGCTGGCAAGATCACGCCTCTTGTTTTCAAATCCCTTCGTGGCCTCACCCCTCCCTAACTCTGTAACCTCCTCCAGTCCTGCAACCCTCCGAGATCTCTGCGCTCCTCCAATTCTGGCCTCTTGTGCATCCCCTATTTTAATCGCTCCACCATTGGCAGCCGTGCTTTCAGCTACCTAGACCCTAAACTCTGAAATTCCCTCCCTAAGCCTCCCTACCTCTTTCTCCTCCTTTAAGACACTCTTTTAAACCTACTTCTTTGACCAAGCTTTTGGCTGTCTGTCCTAATATCTCCTTATGTGGCTCATTGTCAAATTTTGTTTACTAACGCTCCTGTGAAGCCCCATGGGACATTAGTACATTAAATGTGGTATATAAATGCAAGTTGTTGTTGTAATCCCTTTCAACACACAAGGGTTGTGCCCCGAGAGCCCTATAATAAATGGTCATGAGTACAGTCATTTTCATGGTGTGCCATAAACATGTTATATCGTTAAAATGAACAGACTACCTCGCACACTAAACATTTAGTTGGAGCTGTCATGAATTCAACACCAAAATGATTTAACGGAGCTCCTCAGAGCTTCAGGGCTGATACAGTCCCAGGAGACAGAAACCCCATGGTCGTGACATAATGGCAGCGAGCTAGGATCCTTCGGAATGGTAGCATCAGTCAGAATGCTCTTAAGGTCTGGCCATGTGCACCCACTCATTTGTTTTTGTCAAGATGAAACTTTCAGACTCAAAATCGGTTTGGAAAGCATCTGAAAGGAGTCATTACTTTGCTTCCATGGAAGGCTTCACAAAACTGAATTACAAATTAGTAGAGGGGAACTTCAACAGTAAGTACGCTGACACTGGAGTACATTGATAGATGAGGAGAAAGTCATGAAATGGAAGAATGCCACCAATATATATGTTGTTTTCACTTGGCAAGGAAATAAAATAATAATCTAGCCCGGTTCAGTATCTAAAAATAAAAAAAACACAGCTTAACTGGTGCCAAATATTTCCGAGCAATGAATTTTCAAGAGACCAAATCCAACAAGATTCAGTGACACAACCCAAGCAATGCATAATTATTAAGGTCAACATAACTTCATTAGTCAGTATTACCCAAGAGTCCAAAGCTTGCCTGCACTTAATTGCTTTTAAATTATTCTTGTCACACTGGCACCATAGTTAAGCTAGCCATTTAGATTGTTAATAATGGATTGAGAAAAGTAATTAAAATATCTCTCCAATACTTTCATCAGCAGAAACACTCCACTCTAAAGAATTTATCTCAAACAAGATGACCCACAATAACTAACAATATATCCTCTCTCAGATGCTATACCTTTGACAAACAGCCAGACCACACAATAAATATTTTCTTTGTCCCAAGTGCCTTTCGCGGTGGAGGAACTGCAGCTCTGCTAATTGATTTGTAGCTCAGAAAGATTAACAGGGGCATTATCATATCTGTCAGAAACAGGAAACTACAAGCTTGATACTAGATAAAAGCCAACAAAGCTGATAAAATCTAGTATTCACTTCACTGTTAAATACCAATAATTAGTTGAGAAATATATGAGCTGTGGGATCATTTACATACCCTTTAATACGAGATTTTGTTCATTTGTATCTTGGAAAGAAAAGGGTAGATTTTTGGTGCTATTTTTCTCAAACACCTGCACAGCAAGAAGTTTTATTTTGTCTCTTCTATGCATAAAATTATTTAATGTCAAACATATTTCCTGTGCTATCTCTGAGAATGCAAAAGGCAAGAAAAATAGTTCAAGCATTAAAATCCCCAAATAATAAGCAATAGAATTAGATTATTAATGTTGTGCAAGAACCTTTATGTAGTCAGACATTCTAAGATCAATTAACAATAAAATAATTTGTCTCTTGGTTGAAAGAAAGCTGCCTCTTTGGTAACAAGAGACAAAAAACTACAGTTGTGAATGTGACTTGAAGAAAATAGGAATTCTAAATTATTTTTTTAATTCATTCTTGGGATATGGGTGTTGCTAGCAAGGCCAACATTTATTGCCCGTCCTTCGTTGCCCTTGAGAAGGTTGAAGCCTTCTTCAACCGCTGCAGTCCATGCGGCGAAGGTACTCCCTGCAATGCTGTTAGGTAGGGAGCTCCAGGGTTTTGATGCAGTGACAATGAAGGAGTGGCAATATATGTACAAGTTGGGATGGTGTGTGACTTGGAAGGTGGTGGTGTTCCCATGCATCTGCTGCCCTTGTCCTTCTAGGTGGTGCAAGTTGCAGGTTTTGGAGGTGCTGTCGAAGAATACAAATAGAAGAACATTTATGCATATATATACACATTTTAGTTGTTACCAAATGCACATGAACTAAATATTATGCTTAATAAAGGAAGCATTGTAGTAATACAGTAGATATATTTAGAATTTGGATTTACATAAGTAGCCCAGTAACACACAGTAGTAGCTCTTGCTCCAACCAGATGGTCATGACAAGGTTCAGCTTCTAAAACTTTCTATACAGGAATTTTGAGCCATAGTATATAAAGGCAATTTAAATAATTTTATGAATATTTTTTCTTTTTTTAACCCAACAGCCCTTGGGTCTCATTTTACATGATTTTGCAGAAATCACTCTGAATGGAAGGTGAATGCTGGTTAAGTGATCCATCTCTTGTTTACTGGATTGTTTATGACACTCAAGCCCCTCTATACACTGATAAAAAATAGTAATAAGAACTAGTTGTCATCGGAACTGTCACTGTTCTTTAAAATTCGAACCTTAGGGGTATATTTTCTTCTGTTTGCTATTTTTATTCAAAAGAAAGACTTGTATTTATATAGCGCCTTTCACAACCGGCGGACATCTCAAACCGCTTTACAGCCAAAGAAATACTTTTTGAAGTGTAGTCACTGTTATAATGTAGGAAATGCGGCAGCTAATTTGCACACAGCAAGCTCCCACAAACAGCAATGTGATAATGACAAGATATTCTGTTTTACTGATGTTGACTGAGGGATAAAAATTGGCCAGGACACCGGGGATAATTCCCCTGCTCTTCTTCGAAATAGTGCCATGGGATCTTTTACATCCACCTGAGAGAGCAGACGGGGCCTCGGTTTAACGTCTCATCTGAAAGACGGCACCTCCGACAGTGCAGCACTCCCTCAGTACTGCACTGGAGTGTCAGCCTAGATTTTTGGAGTGGGATTTGAACCCACAACCTTCTGACTCAGAGGCGAGGGTGCTACCCACTGAGCCACAGCTGACACAAAAGGTGGGCAAGAATGTAAAGCAGGAAACTTTTGAAAACGGGGCTGATGTGCACAGGAGATCAACAAATGTGAACAGTTCATTGATGATAAACGACTGAAGTTGGACTCAGCAGGTGAGATAGATTAAAGAGTAGATCATTATGAGGTGTCAGTTAGGGAAATGATAGAGTAGAAGGAGGCAGCCAGTGGGGCACTGAGTGGATAAGAGTAGGAGAGGTAAGGCGAGATATCAGTGGAATAATGCAGGGTATCAAAGTGTCAGATCTAGTACACAATAACACTGAAGGTGTTACTGGGGATGGGGAGGGTGAAGTTAATGAGACAACACTTCAACATAATGGAGAAAGCAATGGTGAGAGAAAGAAGAGGAAAGTAGTAGTAGTAGGAAACATGCTAGTGCAATATGTGGACAGTTTTTATTTGCTGCAAATACAAGGAATAAAATGCAATGATTTATCCATGAGGAACAAAAAAGATGGGAGAAAGTGAGCAGGAAAGTCTAGAAAAAGGTCAGAACATTCATCATGGAAATTCAGTTACCAAATTACTGACTAGGAAAATAGAACAGAAGAAACAAAGGAGTAGTGCACAGGGTTGATTTTCATCTTCAGTGCCTGGGCAGTGAATGTAAAAATGTACTCCCAGGTTTCTTGAAGTGGTGCAGGATTGCTTCTTTATCAAACAGCCAGTATAGTCAGAGACTATTCTGGAGCCAATCTTTAATAATGACCATAACAAGAATTAGGGAAAGATCTGAAAAAGAATTACTATTCAGTCATCATTAGAACTGAAATGATTACATATGTAAGATTCTGAAAAGTGTGGAGATCGAAATTGTGAACGAATTGTAAGATGATAACGGACGGATTTAAAATGTAGGAAATCAGCATGTGTTCTTTATTTGTGAAGACACAAAATGGTGCTCAGTATGTGTTCTTTGTTTGAGAGGCCACCTGGACAAGAAGGGAGAACATGACGGTGGCATAGTGGTTAGCACTGTTGCCTCACAGCGCCAGGGACCCGGGTTCAAATCCGGCCTCGGGTGACTGTCTGTGTGGAGTTTGCACATTCTCCGTGGGTTTTCTCCGGGTGCTCCGGTTTCCTCCCACAGCCCAAAGATGTGCGGGTTAGGTTGATTGGCCATGATAAAAAAAAAAAAATTTTTAATTGGCCCTTAGTGTTAGGGAGGGATTAAATACGCGGGGTTACGGGGATAGGGCTTGGGTGGGATGGCTGTCGGTGTAGGGACCGGGTGCTAGGGTTTGGATGATCAGCCATGATCTCGTTGAATGGCGGAGCAGGCTCGAAGGGCTGAATGGCCTACTCCTGCTCCTAGTTTCTATGATTGACAAGGAAGTCCCGCCCCCATACATCTCACAGGAACAGGGATGAGCCATGTGGAAGGAACTCCAATCAGGGAAGGTTTGGAGTGGAACTGACCTATCAGAGGGAGGCAGAGAGTAATTTATGATCAACGAGGCCTTATAACCCAGTGGCGGAAGTTTTCAGAGTTTAGAAGAACACAGAAGACAGAGCAGGAGGAAGATTCAAATGAGAAAACTGGCCAGTCTATGTTTCGACTTACAATTTCCCTTGACCGATCACCCAGAAATGAAGGAGTATGTATGAAAGTCAGACATAAGCTTAGATGTTGTTAAAAGGAGTACTTTTACGTATGTTTGAATTGTTAAGGGGGTACTTTTATGTAAGTTTGAATTAATAAGTTGCAGGCATATTTATTGCCGAGAGTTCTTTGAATTTATTGCACACTCGAATTTTGAACAATAGTGTGAATAAAGACCAATTTTATTGATCACATCCTTGTCTGTCATTGTTAAGCTAATTCGTAATTCTCGAGGTCCGAACAGTAGTAAGAGAAAGTCTTACACATAGGATTACATAGGATATACGCCACAGAAACAGGCCATTCAGCCCAACCAGTCCATGCTGGTGTTTATGCTCCACTCGAGCCTCCTCCCCTCTTTCATCATCTAACTCTGTCAGCATAACCCTCTATTCTCTTCTCCCTCATATGCTTGTCTAGCCTCCCCTTAAGTGCATCTATACTATTTGCCTCAACTACTCCCTGTGGTAGCGAGTTCCACATTCTAACAACTCTCTGGGTAAAGAAGTTTCTTCTGAATTCCCTATTTGATTTCTTGGTGCCGATCTTATATTGATAACCTCTAGATGCTCTTCCCCACAAGTGGAAACACTCTCTCTGTATCCACTCTATCAAAACCTTCCATAATTTTAAAGGCCTCTATTAGGTCACCCCTCAGCCTTTTTTCAAAGGAAAATAGACCCAGCCTGTTCATCCTTTCCTGATATGTATACCCTCGCATTTCTGGTATCATCCTTGTAGATCTTCTCTGCATTCTCTCCAGTGCCTCTATATCTTTTTTATAATATGGCGACCAGAATTGTACGCAGTACTCCAAGTGTGGTCTAACCAAGGTTCAATACAAGTATAGCATAACTTCACTACTTTTCAATTCTATCCCTCTCAAAATAAACCCTCCTGTCTGGTTTGCTATGTTTATGGCCTTGTTACCCTGTGTCGCTACTGTAATGATCAATAACATGTCATTCTATAGTGGACACTAGGTGGCGCCGTAGAGCTGTGTAGAGCTGTATATAGCTGTATGTATAAGACTACACTACCCAGCTGTATGTATATTAATACTACATTACCCATGAGGCACTAGGCTACCCACAAGGCAGCAGTCAAGATGGAGGCCTCTACAGATACTGTACCTAGTCCACATGTGCTCAATAAAAGTGTCTAGCAAAAGCTAGCTGTGTTCATAATAAGAATGTCTATTTATTAATGAACATAAGATGGTACCAGGATGGTGAAGATCTGCTGAAAATTGTGAAAAGCGAAATGGAGAATTTGAAGCCACCAGAGCGTTTGAAACTCACAGGAAAAATCAACTACAATTGGCAGACTTTTAAACAACAATTTGAACTCTACATTGCAGCCATCGGATTCGGTATGAAGCCAGACGCAAGGAAGATAGCGTTGCTGCTTACGGTTGCAGGCCCACAGGCGATAGAGGTATTTAATACATTTGTATTTAATCCAGAGGAGAACAGAGAAAAATTAGAAGATGTGCTAAAAAAATTTGATGCACATTGCTCTCCCAAAAAGAATGAGACCTATGAAAGATACATCTTCCGTTCTCGGACACAGCAGCAAAATTAGACTTTTGATAGCTTTATAACTGATCTGAAACTGAAAGCACAGACATGTAATTTCTCTGAGCTCAAAGCATCCATGATTCGTGACCAGATTGTGTTTGGTATTCATGATAAAAAAGTCAGGAAACGTCTGTTGAGAGAAACCGAACTAAATTTGGAAAATGCGGTGAAAATATGCCAAGCCAGCGAGCTAGCTCGAAAGCACGCGAAGACTTTCAGTGAAATCAATAATGATGCGATTGTAATGAGTGATAATGCTGCTGTCGGTGCTGTGTCCTACAAGGGGAAGAAACGTGGGCAGAACAGAAATGAAAAGCAATCGGAGGATGAAATTTTTAATTGTAAACGCTGTGGTTACAAACACCAGTTAAGACAATGCCCAGCGTTTCGAAAAATGTGCACAAAGTGTAATGGAAATAATCACATTGCCAAACAATGCTTTTCAAAAGTAAAAACTAAGAAAGGGCAACAAGTTAATGTAATTGAGGACACTGATTTAAGTGAGACATTTTTTGTAGGAATGGTGTCATGTGACAATATCAAAAAGGATACAGAAAATGTGCAGCCCTCGGAAATGGACAATGCTGAACATAAAGTTAATGCAGTAAAAGAGGACAAATGGATGATCCCACTGCAGGTAAATGGAGCATTAGTTACCTTGAAACTAGACACTGGGGCAAAAGCAAACTTAATCAGTATGAGTGACATTAACAATATGAAAGAAAAGCCCAAAATACAGAAAAAGTCAGTACTACTGAAGGACTATAATGGACAGAAAATAGATAGCTTAGGTGTATGCAGACTTAAAGTGACAGTCAAAGACAAAGTGCATCATCTCATGTTTTCTGTTGTGGCTGAAAGACTTGATTCACTACTGGGTGACAAAGCTTGTGAGGACTTAGAACTGGTCAAGAGAGTCTACCGTATAAACTGTGCCATAAGCAGACCAGATGACTCGGTGGATTCTGTAGTGAATAATTTCCAGGATGTGTTCAAAGGATTTGGAGTTCTACCATTCACTTACAAGATCCAGCTAAAGCAGGATGCTCAGCCAGTGGTACATGCTCCAGGAAGAGTTCTAGCACTGCTGCGTGACCGGCTCAAGAATGAACTGGACAGAATGACCACAGTAGGAGTCATCAGGAAAGTCGAAGAGCCAACAGACTGGGTTAACTCCATGGTATGTGTAAAGAAAAAGAACAATGATCTAAGAATATGCATGGATCCAAAGGACTTAAATGCAAACATAAAACGTGAACACTACCAGATTCCCAAGCGAGAAGAAATCACCAGTGAAATGTCAGGTGCCAAATACTTTACAAAGCTTGATGCCTCACAAGGATTTTGGCAACTAAAACTGGATGAAGAGAGCACCAAATACTGTACCTTCAACACACCATTTGGCAGGTATTGTTTCCTCAGAATGCCTTTCGGGATAATATCTGCATCTGAAATCTTTCATAGAGCGATGGAACACATAATTGAAGGTCTGGAAGGAGTTCGGGTCTATGTTGATGACATCATCATCTGGGGCACCACACTGAAAGAACACAATGAGAGACTGACGAAAGTGCTACAGAGCATACGCCGGAATGGACTGAAGCTCAACAAAGCCAAGTGTCAGTTTGGCGTCCAGGAAGTCACTTTCCTAGGAGATAATCTATCTGGTAAAGGAATAGAGCCAGATATGGAAAAAGTAAACGCCATACTCAAAATGCCCCGACCCACTGACAAAAAAGGAGTGCTACGCATCATGGGGATGATAAACTTCATTGGAAAGTTCATTCCTAACTTGTCAGCCAAGACAGCCTGTCTGCGAGACCTGCTACATAAAACAAATGAGTTCGCATGGACAGAAAGACATGAACAAGAGTGGACAAACCTCAAAACAGTGCTGACAACCACACCTGTACTCACCTTCTTTGACCCAACAAAAAGAATCAAAGTGTCAACGGATGCATCAAAAGATGGCCTAGGTGCGGTCTTGCTACAAGCAGAGGATGAAGATTGGAAGCCTGTTGCCTATGCCTCCAGGTCTATGACTGATACTGAGTGTCGATACGCACAGATTGAAAAGGAATGTCCAGGCTTGGTAGTTGGACTAGAAAAGCTTCATGGCTACATATATGGACTTCCCACCTTCACAGTTGAGACAGACCACAGCCCTCTGGTTGCCATCATAAAAAAAAACCTGAATGAGATGTCTCCAAGGATTCAACGACTCATGATGAAGCTGCAAAGATATGACTTTGAACTGATCTACACACCAGGCAAATACATAGTGTTAGCAGATGCACTATCCCGAGCACCCACAATGAGTCATGTGAGCACTACTGAAGAAGATGTGGATGTTCATGTGAGTATGGTCACTGCTGCGCTGCCCATGTCAGACACAAAATCAAAGCAAATAGCAGAAGAAACAGTAAAAGATACAGGGCTAGATTTTCAGTATAGACAGTTTTGGGGCGCTAACCTTAGCGCCCGCCCGAAGTTAGCGCCCGCCCCAAAGTAGCGCCCCGTTGCCGGAAATTCAGTGGCTTCGCCCTAAGAGAGTGGTGGAGCGCTAAAAGAGGCGTTCCACACCTACCTTTAGGCGCTAAGCCGGCGGTCCAGAGGGATAGCGCCCAGGCGGGGCGCAGCGCGGGTGCGGTCATTTTTGCACTGACAGCAGACCCCGTGGTGCCGACCAGCTGTTAAAGGGGGAAGGGATGAATTGGTCTGCTGCCACGCCCTGCACACTGCAGCCTTGCAAAGAGGCCTCAACACTGCTGCTCAGCCCCAGGGAGTCATGGCAACGCCAGAGAAGGCCCGTCAGCGTGCCCTGCGCTTCTCAGAGGGTGATCTGGACATAATGGTCACAGCTCTGGAGGTGAGGCGCAAGATCTTGTTTCCAGAGAGTGGGAGGAATCCAACCCACCATGACTACACCAAAGCCTGGAAGCAGATCGCCCAGAGGGTGACGTTCACCGGCGAGGCCCCCAGGACCCACAAACAATGCCGTAAAAAATACAACGATCTGACCAGGATTGTGAAGGTGAGTAGCCTTTCCAGTCTCCTGCTCATTCTTGCATGTACACCTGACATGATGGGCAAAGGGACCTGAAAGTCCTATTGGCCAGCCCTCAGCCAGCAGCATTGGGACAGTCATGAGCATCAAATGGCCATTCGGCACTCCACACTTTGGCCAAGCTATTCCACCATGGGAGGCAGTGCACAGTACATCAGGGCTTCACTCTGTCCAAGCTATTCCACCATGGGAGGCAGTGCACAGTACATCAGGGCTTCACTCTGTCCAAGCTATTCCACCATGGGAGGCAGTGCACAGTACATCAGGGCTTCACTCTGTCCAAGCTATTCCACCATGGGAGGCAGTGCACAGTACATCAGGGCTTCACTCTGTCCAAGCTATTCCACCATGGGAGGCAGTGCACAGTACATCAGGGCTTCACTCTGTCCAAGCTATTCCACCATGGGAGGCAGTGCACAGTACATCAGGGCTTCACTCTGTCCAAGCTATTCCATCATGGGAGGCAGTGCACAGTACATCAGGGCTTCACTCTGCCCAAGCTATTCCAACATGGGAGGCAGTGCACACTACATCAGGGCTTCACTCTGTCCAAGCTATTCCACCATGGGAGGCAGTGCACACTACATCAGGGCTTCACTGCGCACTTACAGCCCGTCCTTTCTCTTGCAGGCTAAAGTAGCGTTTAATCGCCAGGCCCGTGCCAGGGGTGGCCGCGCCAAGCTGCAGAAGCTCACTCGGCTGGAGGAGCGTGTGTGTGTGCTCATGGGAGCCCGTGTGATTGTCCCCACAGCGTGCGGTGTATCCGACCCTCCACTGCCCGACAATGGTAAGGACCTCGCCTTTTGGCCCTCTCGCGTCACACTGGCCCATCCGAGCTACCTCCTTTGCCACTGTCCCACCAATGCGCTGAATCCCACCAGTCCTAACTCCCTCGCTGACGCCATCTCCTCACTCTGAAGCTACTCTTGTGCATTCCTGCTTTCAGCTGGTGACGACCAGGACCCTGAAGCTGCCAGTGACAGCACCTCCGACCAGGAGGAGGAGGAGGAGCAAGCCGGACCTTCGGGGGAACAGTCATGTCCCGCAGGAGAGGAGGAAATGCTTGACACCTCCTCACTGGACGAGTGCCTGGAGGAACTGTCGCAGGGCAATGCAGCTTCTGGGACCAGTGGCGTCCAGCCACCCAGCAGCCGTGCGCGTGGCCCGCGGCCTTCCCCCCAAAGGGGGGAAGGATCAGAGGGGAGTGCTGCTGCTCGGCACACTCGCCGTCACCAACGCGGCAAGGGTCCCCTAGTTCGGCCCCCTCCTCCCCAGCGGGAGAGTCGCGACTCCAGTCCGGACACCTTCACTTCGGAGGAGGTGCGGAAGCTGGATAAGATGGCCGACGACTCGGACCGGCGACACACGGAGCTCATGAGCGTGGTGGGGCGCATGCCTGAGGCCATCGAGTCGCTGGCGACCAGTGTGCGCGAGTTCGGGGCAGCAACTGCCGCGAGTGGCCGCATGCTGACTGATGCCGTCAAGACCCTGGCGGATGTGATGCGCGCGCACACCAGGACCACAGGGCCACTCACTGCTGCCACACGCGCTGTCTCAGGCAGGCATCGCCAGGGCAGCCGCCGCGCTGGACCATCCCAGCAAGCCGCCCGTCGGCTGATTGCTGCGGATCCTGCAGTGCGGGCCCGGCCGAGTGCCACCGCGCCACAGCACCAGCCAGCGCATCCCAGACGCCAGCTGGCCCACATTGCGCCATCCGTCGCCGCCATTCCCCCTCTGGGGCGTCAAGGGCAAGCGGCTGCAGCTGATGGTGGCCAGGCTCAGGTGCGCCACTCAGCAGACGGCCCCTCGAGGCCCAAACGCCGTGTAGGCCGCCCCCCAGCGGCATCTGGCGGAAGGGCATCTGAGCCTCAGGCGCCTTCCCCCAGCCTCGCAGCAGCCACTGGGCAGAGCTTGCGAAGGAGCAGCAGGCCGGGCAGGGGAGGCAAAAGGCTGGCCAAGGTCTCGCCCTCGCGGGCCACTCAGTAGAGGGTGTGGACAGCTTTCCTTTAATATGGCGGTGGCCATCTTTATTTTGCCCATGGTTGTGCTTTTGGAGGGCTTATTTTTTGCGTTAGGCCGACGTTGAGGCCCGGTTTGAAGAAAGGTGGAGTGGCTCCTCCCCAGTTTGTGGGAGTGAGTCGTTTGTTGGGCTTTTTGTGGGGCCCGTTTATTGTTTTTGGGGATTCATGTGGGAAGGGCTTTTCATTTTTGTGCAATAAAAAATTATCTTTATTCATGCAGTCTCCATGGTTGTTCTTCTTAGTGTTTGTTGGCTTCGCCGGCTGAGGGCTTGCGGAGCGGCTGCATTCATCTTCTCTCATGGCCCCTGGCCATTCCCTGACAGGGGGCTTAGAAGTACCGTGTAATAAGGTGGCGTCGTGCGGCCCTTGGCCCTGGTCGCTCCCTCCTGGGAACGTACTCCTGCTCCTCCTCCTCCTCCTCATGCTCCTCCTGCTCCTCCTCCTGAGGTGCTGGTCCAACGTCAGGTGGCAGTGCCTGAGTCCTGCGGATAGCCAGGTTGTGTAGCATGCAGCAAACCACCACAAATTGGGAGACCCGGTCCGGCGAATACTGGAGAGCTCCTCCGGAGCGATCAAGGCAGCGGAACCGCTGCTTGAGGACCCCAATAGTTGGCTTGATGATGTTGCGGGTGGTTTGATGGCTCTCGTTGTAGGCCTCTTCAGCAGCGGTCCTGGGCGCGCGGAGCGGGGTCATGAGCCAGGTGCACAAAGGATAGCCTTTGTCCCCGATGAGCCATCCTCTTGGGGGAGGCTGTGCCTGGAACATGTCATGCACAGTACTCTGCCGCAGGATAAAGGCATCGTGGCTGCTGCCTGGGAAGCTGGCATTGACTGCCATGATGCGCTGCTTGTGGTCACATACCAGCTGCACATTCAGAGAATGGTAGCCCTTCCTGTTGCGATACTGCTCGCCATGCTCCAGAGGGGCCCGCAAAGCCACATGCGTACAGTCAATGGCGCCCTGCACCAAGGGGAATTCCCCGAGTCTGGCAAATCCCAATGCGCGCTGATGCTGGCTCTCGAGGGCCATGGGGAAGGAGATGAATTGGCTTCTCCTTCTGAACAGTGCTTCGGTCACGTGGCGGATGCAGCGATGCGCGCCATACTGGGAGATGTTTGCTATGTCCCCAGCAGCGTATTGGAAGGAGCCGGTGGCATAGAAGTTCAATGCCACCATCACCTTCACTTCCACCGACAGAGACGTCCTGCACCTGAGCTTTGGCCGCAGATCTCGGCGAAGCAGGTGGCAGATCTCTGCAATCACCTCCTTTCGGAATCGGAGCCTTCTAACACATCGCGCGGCACTCATGTTTAGGTAGGAGCGCTGCTGGCGGTATAGCCTGACTGGGTAAGGCCTATGTGGCCGACGCCTGTAGCCCCCTCTGCCTCTAGCCAGGGCTGCCCCTCTCACAATGCGTCTGCGAGCCCTACGGACATGGCGCTGCAGCTGCGCGTTGGCACCCCATGCAGCCCCCATCAAATCCTGGCAAACAGTCTAATTTCCAAATGGCCACTTGCAGCGCTATGGCCTGAGTCCAAAAATACCTGGCTCTTGCTGCTTGAAACCAGTTAGCTATCCTCCTTGTTGTGTCTCCAGAAATGCGTTGCACAAGACTGTTTTCTGAAAAAAGGCTGGCCTTTATACTGGAGAGGACGTTCCCTTTAATTAGCGCCCCCCGGGGCCCGCGCTGGTTGTGTTGCGTTCCTTTTTCCAAACGCTCCGGCCGCCCGCCGCACAATGGGGCGGTCCGACTGAGGTTTGCAATCGGGGCGGCCAAAGGGCGTTGCACGAGGATGTGACGTCATTTTCTGCGCGCGCATCCGGGCGGGCGCTAAACTTTGTGCCGGCGCTAACGGGCAACTTAATTTGGGGCGGGGCGCAAACTGCGCTGCGCCCGGGCGCTACACGCATAGCGCCCGGAAATCACTTCTCTTAAGGCGCTAACTGCTGGCGCAAGTGACTGAAAATCTAGCCCACAGTGTTACAAACAGTAATAGAGAACATTCATCATGGTTGGCCAAAAGGTTCCTGTCCAAAATATTTTCACATAAGGTCAGAATTGAGTGTCGCAAGTGGACTATTACTAAAACAGAACAGAATAGTCATTCCACAGGCTTTACGTCAAGACATGCTCAAAAGAATTCATGAGGGACACCTCGGAATTGAAAAATGCAAAAGGAGGGCAAGAGACACTGTTTATTGGCCTGGCATAAATAAGGACATTGAGAACATGATAGGCAAATGTGAGACATGTCAGAAACACCAAAACAAACAAGCAAAGGAACCAATGATAGTAACTGACATACCAACAGCACCATGGCAAAAGGTTGGTTTGGACCTTTTTCATTTAAATGGTAAAGACTATCTAATAGTGATTGACTACTATTCTAACTATCCTGAGATGGCGCTGCTCTCAAGCACCACAGCAAGCAGTGTCATAATGCATGTGAAATCCATCTTCGCCAGACATGGAATTCCCAGGATTGCCGTTAGCGACAATGGTCCGTGCTTCAACTGTAAGGAGTGGCAACAGTTTGCAGCACATTATGACTTTCAGCACATCACATCCAGTCCTTTGTATGCTCAGTCAAATGGTAAGGCAGAGAAAGGGGTTCAAGTTCTCAAGCAGCTACTGAAGAAAGCGACAGAAAGCAAGTCTGATCCTTATCTCGTCCTGCTGAGCTACCGAGCCTCACCTTTAGACTGTGGTTCTTCACCTGCTGAACTACTAATGGGTCACAAGTTGCGCACCACGCTACCCTGCTGTGCAAAAGAACAGCAAAGTGAGGAACTGAGACAGAGACTTCAACTGTTAAAGCTGAAACAGAAATCAAACTATGACAAGTCATCCAAAACTCTAAAAGCATTGACAAGGGATGATGTTGTCAGGATTGAGGATCCAGATGCATGGAACAGGAAAGCTACAGTTCTTGAAGAAGTAGGACCAAGGTCATACACTGTTAGAACTGAGGAAGGACAGATTCTCAGGAGGAACCGCCGTTCCCTCCTAAAAACACAAGAGACTATTCAAGACCAGATTGATGACAATGCCGCAACTGCATCTTGTCATTCACCGCCAGAACAATCTCATGAAGACACATCAGACTTACCCGTGTTGAGAAGATCCACACATGAAGTAAAAAAGCCTGATAGACTTAATCTTTGAGTACAATGTAAAGCTTTTAAAATATGTTGACTGTTTTGAAAATGTTTATGTTTATAGAGCACTAACAAAAGTGTTACTGATATTATCTTTATTGTTTTCTTGAAAGTTGATTGATATTGATTTTGTTCAACCTCAAAGAAAGGGGGATGTAATGATCAATAACATGTCATTCTATAGTGGACACTAGGTGGAGCCTTAGAGCTGTGTAGAGCTGTATATAGCTGTATGTATAAGACTACACTACCCAGCTGTATGTATATTAAGACTACATTACCCATGAGGCACTAGGCTATCCACAAGGCAGCAGTCAAGATGGAGGCCTCTACAGATACTGTACCTAGTCCACATGTGCTCAATAAAAGTGTCTAGCAAAAGCTAGCTGTGTTCATAATAAGAATGTCTATATATTAATGAACATAAGAGCTACTTTTAGGATTTGTGTATTTCTACCCCAAGATACCTTTGCTCATCTACCCCACCCAGACTCGCACCCTCCAAGTAATAAGTGACCTCCCTATTCTTCCTACCGAAATGTAATACCTCACATTTATCTGTGTTGAATTTCATTTGCCAAATAAACGCCCATTCTGCAAGTTTATTAATGTCTTCCTGTAATTTGTTGCAGTCCTCCTCAGTATTGACTATCCCCGCCAATGCTTATGGGGTGATGCAGAGAAGACAATCCCACATAAATATTAAACATTGGAGGAACTGACTTCAAGTAATTGTAAAAGTGGTTGTTTTTTTACAAATAGGTGAATTAGAAAAAAAACATCGTTTTATGGCACCTTATTTCAAAGGAACTAAAAATTGGGGCAGTTCCATGCAGGTGATCCTCCCTGCCTAATTTTTCTCCTGGGCAATGTGGTGTGCTCAGGTCATCCTTTATGTCCAAGTACAATATTCCCCATAGCATTTTCCTTACCCACTGTAACCAAAACAGTGCATGATCAGGCGAGAGATTTTTTAGTTATGGTGGATAAATCTACGAAACTGTCAGTAAGAAAAAGTACCAGTTGCATTTGCAGAGTGATACAAATCAGAAAACAAAGGTTGTAATGTTGCTGTATGAACTGTTGGTGAGACTCCTCCTGCAGTACTGCGTGCAGTTCCAATCACCTGATCAAGGGAAGAATATTGCTGCACTTGAACAGGTACAGAGGCGAGCAAAGAAAATCCTTGCTATCAGGAACCTATGTTCCAATTAAGCCTAAGGTTTCTTTGACAAAGTTGAGACATTGTAGTGATCTAATTGAATGTTTAAGGATTATGAAGGGAAATGACTAAATTAACCCAAGCGCGCCATTTACTTTAATGAATGGCTCAATTGCCAGAGGGCACAATTTAGGAAGTATGGGGAAGAAGGGAAGTCAGGCTTAACATTTTGATTGCAAGGGTTACAGAATAGTGCAATTCGTTACCAAGGAAGGACCCTGAAGCAGACAGTATAACTGGGCTCAAAAGAGAATTGGATGCATTTCTGGGGAGAGAAGAGATTCAGAGATATGGCAAGAAGATGGATAGGTGGGATTGATGTCTGAAAAGGTGTAAGCTTGTTGGACCAAATGGATTTTTCTGCTCCGAAAAAATGTTTATGTTCTAATTCTATTCTGTTTGTGTAAAACAGATTATGTCAGATATTATTCAGCTGTATGCAGATATAATGCATTTACATTTTCACTGCGCAAACGTCTTTTGGTTGTAACCTTACAAAAGATCAGGCAAGAAACATAAGGGCTCATAGTTCAATGAAATGAAACTTTATGGCCCGGATTTTGCAGTCAGTGGTGAATGAACGGCGCTTGCCAGTCATTATATCCTACACTTGCCCACAGGCTTTCTGTGGGCTTTTGCACTGGAACTTATGGTGATTAGAAATCCATAACAGCACGGCGCCCTCTACAGGGGATCTGGGGCCTGTGTGAACAGGTCAAGCAACTGTGTATCTCCTTAATCAATCAGATTGAAGAGTCCTTACTAAGGCACGCAGGGAGAGAAATTCAGTTGGTTAGCACCACCCGTTAGCACCTGGCGGGGGCGCTAATGGGGCGCTAATGCTGTAGCGCCGGGGCGATGTGAATCCAGCGCTGCACGTCAAATCCAGTCGCCCCTTAGCGCCGCCACTAACAGTTAGCGCCTGGGGCTTTAGCGCCAAGCAGATCGTGATGTCAGTGAGTGTGCAATGTTCACTCAGCGCCCAATGTTCACTCAGTGCCCAATCTGCCAAATTGATTATCGCCACCTGCCTTAGTGCCTCGCCCCAACAATGACAGGAAGAGGAGGCATGAAACAGGCGGATGGCAGCTCCAGGCGCGCTATTTAATGTAATCAGTTGCAGCTGTCAGGTTAGTGCAGTTTCACTGCATCCTTGTTGTTAAATCCGTGAATTTTGATGTATGGTGTCCTTCAATAAATCGACAGAGACTGCAGAGGAACAATCAACAGGTGTTTACTGGATGAAGGTTACTCTAAAACTAAAGTACAGATCCCTCCTCAGGGTTTATATACAGGTGTGGTCACTGCCGGTACTACAGTATACAGGAGCTGTAAAAAGTAGTTCTCCCCTTAAAGGTACATACACTACACTTGTCAGTTTGCGATTGTGCAAGAGTTTAATTCGGTCATTTAAAGGTTCTTTACTATCAAGAGTGTTGTGGCTACTGAAAATTTGCTACATTTATTCTGACAAAATTCCAAGGTGCTATACATCGTTAAATTAATGGGGGCTGTACTGGCAGTCGACCTCGCCCTCCAGGATCTACTGTGGAGGGAGTGGAGGCAGCGAGGAAGTTCAGAACATGTGCCCAGAGGGAGGAGGAGGACCATCAGGGCTTTAAACAGGAGGCCTTACCCTCCGAGGGTATTCCAAGAGCACTTCTCCTACCTTCAATTAAGCGAGGAGCAGTGTATTAGAAGGCTCCGCTTCAGCAAGGATGTGGTCACCGAACTCTTCCAACTCCTGTAACCAGACGTCAAGCCTCAGATTAGGATGATCACGGCTGTCTCAGTGGCAGTCAAGGTCATTGTCGCCCTCAATTTCTTCGCCAGCGGATCCTTCCAGTTTGCAACAGGAGATATAGAAACATAGAAATATAGAAACATAGAAGATAGGAGCAGGAGTAGGCCATTCGGCCCTTCGAGTCTGCTCCGCCATTCAATGAGATCATGGCTGATCATCCAAATTCAGTACCCTGTCCCTGCCTTCTCCCCATATCCCTTGATCCCTTTAGCCTTAAGAAATATATCCAACTCTTTCTTGAATATATTTAATGAACTGGCCTCCACCGCCCTCTGTGGCAGAGAATTCCATAGGTTCACCACTCTCTGGGTGAAGAAATTCCTCCTCATTTCAGTCCTAAATGGCTTACCCCTTATCCTTAGACTATGATCCCTGGTTCTGGACTCCCCGGCCATCAGAAACATCCTTCCTGCATCTAGTCTGTCCAGGCCTGACAGAATTTTATAGGTTTCGATGAGATCCCCTCTCAATCTTCTAAACTCCAGTGAGTATAAGCCCAATCGACACAATCTCTCCTCATACGTCATTCCTGCCATCCCAGGTATCAGCCTGGTGAATCTTCGCTGCACTCCTTCCATGGCAAGAACGTCCTTCCTCAGGTAAGGCGACCAAAACTGCACACAATACTCAAGGTGTGGTCTCACCAAGGCCCTGTACAACTGTAGCAAGACATCCTTGTTCCTGTACTCGAACCCTCTTCCTACGAAGGCCAACATACCATTTGCCTTCTTAACCGCCTGCTGCACCTGCATGCTTACCTTCAGCGACTGGTGCACAAGAACACCCAAGTCTCTTTGCACTTCCCCTTCTTCCAATCTATTGCCATTCAAATAAAGCGAACATCTCACAGTTCGCCATCCATCGCTGCATCCAGGAGGTCACAGAGGCTCTCCACAGTAGGAGAAGGGACTACATTTCCTTCCCCATCACCAGAGAGAAGCAGGACGAGCGTGCATGTGGCTTTGCCAGGATAGTGGGCTTCCCCATGGTGCAGGGCACCATTGACTGCACTCACGTGGCTTTGCAGGCACCAGATAACAATCCTGAGATCTTCCGTAACCACAAAGGCTACCACTCACTTAATGTGCAGTTGGTGTGCGACTACAGACAGCGAATCCTCAATGTGAATGCCCGCTATCCTGGCAGCAGCCACAATGCCTTCATCCTGCGCCAGACCGGTGTGCCAGCACTCTTCCAGCTGCCACATCAAGCTCACGGCTGGCTGGTTGGAGATTAGGGATATCTGCTCTCCACCTGGCTCATGACTCCCCCCCGCAACCCCAGCACTCCTGCTCAGCACTCATATAATGAGAGCCATGTTGCCACCAGGAACATCATCGAGCAGACCAGCGGGGTACTCAAGCAATGGTTCCGCTGCCTTGACCACTCGGGAGGAGCTCTCCAGTACTCGCCAGAGCGGGTGTCCCATTTCGTATTGGTCTGCTGCATGCACCACAACTTGGCCATCATGAGGGTCCAGCCCTTGCCACCAGGAATTGCGGGACCACCTCAGGAGGAGGAAGAGGGAGAGGAAGAGGAGGACGAGGAGGAAGAGGAAGACAAGGAGGAGGAGGAGGAGGAACAGGAGTGAGGGAAGAGGCAGCCGTTCAATCGGCCTTCTGGAAGGGCGGTCCATGATCGCCTCATCAGACTGCGGTTCGAATGAATTAAACCCCAGATCCCTGTTGCTCACCACATCCCCATCATTCCACCCCTGTTGCAGAGCTGAAATGAGAGACACCAAAAAATCATCCCAAGCCAATTAATACATTTATCAATAATCAGTGAACACATATTTACAACAACAATATTAGCTATTCACCCTTGTGCAATCCCTTAATGCCTGTCGTTACAATGCCTTTGCCTACTGTAGTGCTCCTACGAAGTTTTGGCCCACTGGTGGTTGCAGCAGGACTGGTGGAAGGCTGCTGGGTGTCCATGCGGGAGACTTCAGATGGCCTTGCAGGACGCCCTCGACCAGCTCTTGGCCTGGAAGGCCCGGTTGTAGACTGCACCACCTCAGCATAGGCAGCAGCAGTCTGGGCTGGCTGGATGATAGGCAGCAACAAGGGCAATGGCGGAGTGGCAGTGGTGGAAGCAGGAATGCTGTCATCCTGAGAGAGGACAGCAGCTTCTTGCTCCACTGACCCACTGGCACGCCCCCGGGTCAGCACCTCAACATCCCTAACAATCTGTTGGAGCGCAGATTGCTGGCCTGCTGCAACACCATGAAAGCCCCGGTGGACAGTGGTCGACCCAGCCATGATGGCAGCAGTCGGAGCTCATGTGGCATCAAGCTGAGACTGCATGAGAGAAGTCTGAGATTGAATGCCACCAAGCATAGACAGCATTACAGCACTAAGATGTTGCATCACTTCTGCCTGTGCTGCAGTGGAAGCTGCCAGATCACCCATCACATGTGGCATCAGGTCTGGGTCACCACAGTCTCTCTGGGAGTCCACCATCCTTTGCAGACTGCAAATGATGGGCTCCATGGTGTAAGCATTGAACACAGGCCCCAAGGATTTTTGGTATCAGACTTTTTGAATGACTGTTACTGCCTGTTTGGAGAAGATGGGAGGGGCCCAGGTGTTTGTGGACAGGAAATTCCAGCCAGGCCTACAAACTAATGGGAGAATGTCTGGGCAGACAGAATTCTCTGGGAAACAGTGGGCCCGGGTTAGGTGACTCATACAGTGATGAGCACCTAGATGAGATAGCCCCGAAAGGCGGGAACCGGACAAAAGAGGGTCATTGTAAATTAATAGGAAGCCACTTAACCCAGGATCAGGTGAGAAGTGCGGCCCATCATCTGCCATTAACGCCAGCATCTAGATGGGATCGCCCCAAAAGGTGGGAACGCAGACAAAGAAGACAAAGAAGGGTGATTAAAAAGACATCACTGCAACCACACAGACCAGAGAGTGAACTTTTGGGATATAGAGAAGGCAGCTTTGCCATTTTCCCTCTCTCTCTCTCTCGCTTGCTCGAAACCACCATGAGCGACAAGAGCCTTGCTTTGCTCTTCGACTGTAGGAACAAACCTCGAAACTAGGACTTGGATACTGCATCGGCGATACGAAACCAGGAGGCACGTTCTACACAGGGGAGCAGCGAGCAAGAAAACGGACAATCGGGGTGAGCATTGTCCAAGCCCATGCATCCTTAAGACCACCGGTACTGTGTGAGGGGGTGTTGTGTGTCCCAATCAATCCAGAGGGGTTTAGTGGGGAATTTCTGTATGTATTGTATACTCTGTATGCAACACAGTGTGATTTTAGGCGTCTTAATACGAGACAGGGGCCTGTTCGACGGGCCAAGTTGTATTGTTGTACTGTTTGTTTTACGCCACCAGGCATTTTACGTACTGGAGGCGGGTGTGTGTATTAACCTTGTTAAACACCGTACGGTTGAGTCCGAAAAGCTTGTCTGTGTCCCAATCCTGTTCGCCGTAATTCCTGTCGCCTAGAACTAAGTAGGAGGGGTGATTCGAACCACCAAAATAAACCACCTACAATGGTGTGCGCAGAGCTCTGCAATGTTGGAAGTGGACTCCTCCATGCACTTTACCATTGCTGAGAGGCTCTCAGTCACCCTTGCCATTGGACCTATCATCTCCGCGTGCATGCCCATCACCCTTCTTCTAAGAGCCTCCCCATCGAGGCCCTCATCTGAGTCCTGTGCAGTAGAACTCACCCTCCAGGGAGCTGACTCCCGAGCTACCCTTTCCCCCTGGCCTTGCTGCAGACCAGTCATCCCTGGTGCATCAACCTGTGCAGATCCCGTTACTATACTAGCCTCTAAAGAATGCATAGTTCCAGTATCTGAGCTGGTGCCTGTGGGTCAGACATGCAGTGACGCGGTGTAGAAACATAGAAACATAGAAGATAGGAGCAGGAGTAGGCCATTCGGCCCCTCGAACCTGCTCTGCCATTCAATGAGATCGTGGCTGATCATCCAAATTCAGTACCCTGTCCCTGCCTTCTCTCCATCTCCCTTGATCCCTTTAGCCTTAAGAAATATATCTAACTCCTTCTTGAATATCTATCTATATATATAAACGGATACTTCTTTCTGTCTGTCTATCTGTCTGTCTATCTGTCTGTCTGTCCTCACGTGTGCGTCTGTCCGGCTATGCGCTCGAAAGTTATAGAGCGTACATACGCGTGCGTTACGTCAAAAGAGGGTGGGGGGAGGGGAGAGAGAGAGAGGGTGGGGGAGAGGGGAGAGAGAGACAAGGTGGGGGAGGGGAGAGAGAGACAAGGTGGGGGAGGGGAGAGAGAGAGAGGGTGGGGAGGGGAGAGAGAGAGAGGGTGGGGGAGGGGAGAGAGAGAGAGGGTGGGGGAGGAGAGAGAGAGAGGTTGGGGGGAGGGGAGAGAGAGGGTGGGGGGAGGGGAGAGAGAGGGTGGGGGGAGGGGAGAGAGGGGGTGGGGGAGAGGAGAGAGGGGGTGGGGGGAGGGGAGAGAGAGGGTGGGGGGAGGGGAGAGAGAGAGGGTGGGGGGAGGGGAGAGGGTGGGGGGAGGGGAGAGAGAGAGGGTGGGGGGAAGGGAGAGAGAGGGTGGGGGGAGGGGAGAGAGAGAGGGTGGGGGGGAGGGGAGAGAGAGAGGGTGGGGGGAGGGGAGAGAGAGGGTGGGGGAGGGTTGGGGGGAGGGGAGGGAGAGAGGGTGGGGTGAGGGGAGCGAGAGAGGGTGGGGGGAGGGGAGCGAGAGAAGGTGGGGGGAGGGGAGCGAGAGAGGGTGGGGGGAGGGGTGCGAGAGAGGGTGGGGGGAGGGAGAGGGGGGAGGGGAGGGAGAGGGAGGGAGGGGGGAGGGAGGGAGAGAGAGTAAAGCAGGGAGAGACAGGGGGAGGGAGAGAGAGAGGGTGAGGGAGGGAGAGAGAGAGGGTGGGGGAGGGGAGAGAGAGGGTTGGGGGGAAGGGAGAGGGTGGGGGGAGGGGAGAGAGAGGGTGGGGGGAGGGGAGCGAGAGAGGGTGGGGGGAGGGGATCGAGAGAGGGTGGGGGGAGGGGAGCGAGAGAGGGTGCGGGGAGGGGGAGGGAGAGGGAGGGAGAGAGAGTAAAGCAGGGGGAGGGAGGGAGAGCGTGAGGAGAGGGGGAGGGAGAGTAAAGCAGGGAGAGACGGGGAGGGAGGGAAAGAGTGAGGGGTGGGACAGGGAAGGAGAGCTTACCTTCTTCCTTCGCAGGGGTCCATCGGGCCACCTTCCCCCCCGTCGCGCTCTCTCTCTTCCCCCCAGTCGCTCTCTCTCTTCCCCTCCAGTTGCTCTCTCTCTTCCCCCCAGTCGCTCTCTCTCTTCCCCCCCAGTCGCTCTCTCTCTTCCCCCCCAGTCGCTCTCTCTCTTCCCCCCCAGTCGTTCTCTCTCTTCCCCCCCAGTCGCTCACTCTCTTCCCCCCCAGTCGCTCTCTCTCTTCCCCCCCCAGTCACTCTCTCTCTTCCCCCCCAGTCGCTCTCTCTCTTCCCCCCAGTCGCTCCCTCTCGTCCCCCCAGTCGCTCTCTCTCTCTCTTCCAACAAAAACATGCCCTCCTCTCCTCCCTCTCCCCCTCCTCCTCCCTCTCCACCTCCTCCCCCCTCTCTCTCCCCCATCTCTCCTGCCCGAGCCCTCATCCCCCGCTCCAATTCCTCTTTCCGCCCCAGGGCCCGGGCCTCGGCACCTGGATGAACACGTTCCCTCGGCCGTCACCCTGATGCCGTTGGCCGAGGCGAACACCCGCAAAGACATGGCCCACCCGAGCCCAGCGCCGGCGATGGCTCCACGGAGCTCCGTGGCGCCCCACGCACTAACATGGCCCCGCCCTCCCGAGCTGGCTTGAAGAGCGCCGATTGCGGCTGTGAGAGACGGCCGGCGGGCCCGGTTGCCGGGGTAACCCTTCCCGCTCTCCAAGCCCCGCTCCGCCCGAGCCGAGCGGGGAACAGAGAGAGACGCCGCGTCTCAGCTGCTCCTGCTGCGTGCACACCCTTTACTAAGGGAGCGGCGCTCGGCTGAGGCCCGCCTCTCCAGCCTTCACAAAGATGGCGGCGATCGGGGGCCGCTTGTTGCCTGGGGCCGGGAGGTGCCTAGCTCGGGCGCTCTCTCTCTTCCCCCCCAGTCGCTCTCTCTCTTCCCCCCCAGTCGCTCTCTCTCTTCCCCCCCAGTCGCTCTCTCTTTTCCCCCCCCATTCGCTCTCTCTCTTCCCCCCCCAGTCCCTCTCTCTCTTCCCCCCCAGTCGCTCTCTCTCTTCCCCCCCAGTCGCTCTCTCTCTTCCCCCCCAGTCGCTCTCTCTCTTCCCCCCCCAGTCGCTCTCTCTCTTCCCCCCCAGTCGCTCTCTCTCTTCCCCCCGTCGCCCTCTCTCTTCCCCCCCAGTCGCTCTCTCTCTTCCCCCCCAGTCGCTCTCTCTCTTCCCCCCCAGTCGCTCTCTCTCTTCCCCCCCAGTCGCTCTCTCTTCCCCCCCAGTCGCTCTCTCTTCCCCCCCCAGTCGCTCTCTCTGTTCCCCCCAGTCGCTCTCTCTTCCCCCCAGTCGCTCTCTCTCTTCCCCCGCAGTCGCTCTCTCTCTTCCCCCCCAGTCGCTCTCTCTCTTCCCCCCCGTCGCTCTCTCTCTTCCCCCCCAGTCACTCTCTCTCTTCCCCCCAGTCGCTCTCTCTCTTCCCCCCCAGTTGCTCTCTCTCTTCCCCCCGTCGCTCTCTCTCTTCCCCCCCCAATCGCTCTCTCTCTTCCCCCCCAGTCACTCTCTCTCTTCCCCCAAGTCGCTCTCTCCCTTCCCCCCCAGTTGCTCTCTCTCATCCCCCCCAGTTGCTCTCTCTCTTCCCCCCCAGTCGCTCTCTCTCTTCCCCCCAGTCGCTCTCTCTCTCTCTTCCAACAACAACATGCCCTCGATAAAGCCTCGGCACCGCCGGGCACTCCAGCTTCTTCTTCTATATATATATAAATAAACGAGTCGATCTGTCTGTCTCTCTGTCTGTCTGTCCTTCTGTCTGTCCTCACGTGTGCGTCTGTCCGGCTGTGCGCTCGAAAGTTATAGAGCGTACCTACGCGTGCGTTACCTCCAAAGAAAGGTTACCTTTCCGAAACGGTCGTAAGCGTATTTATGTTTCGGCCGGACAAAAATCGCGCCCGCGGTATCCGAAAAACGTTCAAAATTCCGCTCATTAGAATCTCATTATCCGCTTTAGCGACAGAGTGACCTCGAGGTCGACCAGTCGTACGCCGGGTTCCTGGCGCGTGCGGCCGGGCCCTCCTACGGTCGAGTGACGGGACGATTGACCAATCCTACGCTTTGGTGACCTGATGGTCGACCAATCGGTGCGTATGTGGGCGGGCCTCATCGTTCTGAACCGAGGTGAGTCGCCGCCATCTTGATTCCAAACTTTTCCTTGCTTTTTCCCGCTTTCTGCGTCTTTCCAAAAAACGTTGCTTTTAAAACACATAGGCCTAGAAATTCAGTTGGCTGCGCCAGGCGCTGATGCCAAAAAAGGGCTATATTTCCGTCGATAAAGCCTTAGCGCCGGAATGCAGTCCGACCTGCGCCGACGCCCAAATTCATTTGAGATTTAGCGCCGGCGCAAAGCGTTAGCGCCCGCTCGGGTGCGCGCGCAGCTTATGACATCATATCCTCGCGCAACGCTGTTTTAGCGCCCCAACCCGGAAATTGAGTGGCGCCCGCCCAATGTGGGTGTGGCGCTATTAGGAATTGTAAAATGGAACGTTGCAGAGGCCCTGTGGGCCTCGGGGAGCGCAAATTAAAGGGCACCTCCACTGACCTATAAAGCCCAGCCATTTTGCTGCAATGACTTCACTGCTTTGGATTTCTACACAGAGACCAAGGGACAGAGATTCCAGATTTGGGACAAGATAGGAGAGGTCTTTCTGGCTTCTGGCCAGTGCTTTGACATTTGACTCTTGCTGATTTCACTGTTGCGACCTTGATTATGGGGGCTGCATGGGGGGCCAACATTGAGTTGCAGCATTATGTGCGGAGGGCTCGCAGACGCTGTGAGAGACGGGCAGCCATGCGTAGACACAGAAGGGCCATCAGGCGTCGCCAACGTAGGCCTTACGCACCCAGGCAATACCGGCAGCAGGTGTCCTATGTCACCATGTCTGCGGCACTTTGTGTAAAGAGGCTGCGCTTCAGAAGGGAGGTGGTTGGAGAGATCTGCCAGCTGCTTTACGCAGATTTGCAGCCACAGCTCATGTCCAGGACGTCTCTCTCGGTGGAAGTGAAGGTCACGGTGGCTCTCAGCTTTTATGCAAGCGGCTCATTCCAAGCCGCTGCTGGGGACATCGCGAACATCTCCCAGTTCGCCGTACATCGCTGCATCCGGCAGGTCACCGATGCACTGTTCGCGAGGAGACACCAGTTCATCTCCTTCCCCATGACCCAACAGAGGCAGCAGCAGCGTGCAGTGGGATTTGGCAGGATCGCGGGCTTCCCCGTGGTGCAGGGCGCCATTGACTGCATGCATGTGGCTATGCGGGCACCTATAGACAATCCCGAGGTTTACCGCAACCGCAAGGGCTACCATTCCCTCAATGTGCAGCTGGTGTGTGACCACAGGCAGCGCATCCTAGCTGTAAATGCCCGCTTCCCAGGAAGCAGCCACGATGCTTTTATCCTGCGCCAGACTACTGTGGCTGACATGTTCCAGGCACAGCCTCCACCAAGGGGATGGCTTATCGGGGACAAGGGCTACCCTTTGTGCACATGGCTCATGACCCCGCTCCGCGCGCCCAGGACCCCAGCGGAGGACTCATACAACGAAAGCCATCAAGCAACAAGGAACGTCATAGAGCAAACCATAGGCGTCCTCAAGCAACGCTTCCGCTGCCTGGATCGCTCCGGCGGCTCTCTACAGTATTCGCCGGATAGAGTGTCCCAGTTCGTCGTCGTGTGCTGCATGCTGCACAACCTGGCTATCCGCCGGACGCAGGCACTGCCACCTGACATTGCACCACCACCTGAGGAGGACGAGCAGGAGGACCATCAGGAGGAGGAGGGGGAGGAGGAGGAGGAGCAGGCCAGGAGGGGGCCAGAAGGCCCAAGGGCCGTACGCCGGGGGCTTCTTGCTCGACACTTCTAGGCCCGCTGTGAGGGAATGGCCTGTGGGAATGAGCGCACCTGAAGGCAGCTGCTCCGGAAGCCGTCAGCCGGTTAACGCAGCAAACACTTGAAACATGACACCTGGACAAGCTGAATAAATAAAAACCTTTATTTAACAAACTGAGGCCCCTTCCCACATGAAACTCAAAAACACAGAACACACCCAAAAAACAGTCACAAACATATGTCACTCCCCCAACCTGGGGAGGACTAACAAAAGTTGGCCATCCACATGGCCTTCAACATTGGCCGTAACAAAAAAAGGGCCCCCCTCGCCAACAGAAAGACCCCCATAAAAACACAAAATGCCTTCAATTTCGGCCATCCACAAAAATCAGGCCCCAAAACACAATCCCCCCCATATATACAATGCCGCAGAGATCACACTCTAGCGGCTGTGCCGAGAGGGCGAGTCCTTAGAGAGCCTTCCCCGGCCCCTGCCCGGCCTACTGCTCCGCCTCAACGTGGGCCCTGTGGCGGCCTCAAGGCTGGGGGAAGGCTCATGAGGGCCCCCATGCGTCGCGACAGATGGCCTTGGGGGTCGGCCAACACGACGCACGTCCCGGGAGGGGCCGGCTGCTGACTGGTTCGGCTGTGGCTGGCCAGCATCAGTGGCAGCAGCAGCTCCTCGCACCCTGGCTGGGGGAGTGGCAGTGTTGGATGCTCCAAGGGGGGCAAGCTGGCTGCTGCCAGGCGCGCGAGGCTCAGCAGACACAGTGGCAGTCGTCCGGCCTGGCAGTTCAGCTGGCGCAGCTATGTGCTGGAGGCCAGGCCGCCGTGTTGCAGCAGGGCGGCGGGTGCGGGTGCGACGCCTCTGCGTCAAAGCGAGTGTGGCAGAAGTCAGTGACCGCACTGCCCGGGT